>NC_079445.1:2811449-2911449 GCF_903798145.1 Danio aesculapii | reverse complement strand
CCTCTGCTGCCAGTCTCTTTACATACGCCTCATTGACGTCCATGAGGATGTTCTCTGGCTTTATGTCAGTGTGAATGATCTTACACTTGGTGTGCAGGTAATCCAGGCCTTGCAGGACCTACAAGGGGGGAGAACAGATATTAGGGTTTTTTTCTTCCCAGAATTAGCCCGGGTAGCTTCCCACTTTCACCAACGTGTGCATTTTAATGTATTAAATACACCATTATGATGCATTATAAAATGAGCCTTCATAAAGTAATTTTTTTTTACCTCAATATGTGACAAAATAGTCAATAGAACTATAATCAAACTTATTTGAAAGCTTTAAAGTACAAAACCAAACCATTTTAATTTGAAAATAAGACTGCATGTGTGTTGAAATCGAGATTACGTCCTCATAATGATTATCCATGCAGCTCTACCAAAGTAAACTTCAATAAATTAAAAACACACACCTGTCGAATGATGCTTTTTACACACGGCAGCGGCAGGCCCTGGTAATTAGACTTAATAATCCACTTGAGCAGATGGTGGCCGAGAACTTCAAACACCATACAAACATCTGACGGTGCACGTTAAAGAGAAATGATAGAGAATGTGGTATAGGAAACTGAAAAACCAGCACGAAGCATTGGAGAAAGACAATATTTAGATCTTGTCTTTGGAGCCGACGTTGATAATTCCCTGACATCAGAGTCATACTTTATTTGAATGTACAATTGACGCTATTAACAAACCATTAACTAAGACTTTGAGCTCAATAAACTATGAATTAGCTGCTTATTAATAGTTAATAAGGTAGTGGGTTTAGGTATTGGGTAGGATTAGGGAGGTAAAATAACATCATACTTTATAAGCACTAATAAACAGTTCATATCTTAATAATAGGCTGGTAATAAGCCAGTAGTAAATAATAAGAATTGTTACTTAAACTTAAGTGTTACCGACATCAATTTGATCTTTTCATGCTTGGACTAACAATAATTAATAACTAAAATAACACCATCAAGTGGCTCCATATCTATATGGGTTTCCTTTTTTCTGTTAAACACAAAAGAAGATGTTTTGAAAAATGTTGGAAAGCGGTAACCATCGACTTCCATATTAGTAAAAAAAACAAATACTTTGGAAGTCAATTGCTACAGGTTTTCCAGCATTCTTCAAAATAGCTTATATTGTGTTTGACAGAAGAGAGAAACTCAAACAGGTTTGTGACAGTAAAGAATGAGTAAATGATGACAGAATTTTTGGTTTTGAGTGAACTATCCCTTTACATAGAATCATAATAGTTTTTCTATAAAATTAATCCTTTACAGTAGTCAATTAATCAATCAATCAAAGTAGTCAATTAATCCTTTTTTCTGTTAAACACAAAAGAAGATACTCAGAAAAATGTTGGAAACCGGTAACCATCGACTTTCACAGTAGGAAAAACAAATATCATAGAAGTCAATGGATACAGGTTTTCCAACATTCTTCAAAATGACGTATATTGTGTTCGACAGAATAAAAAAAACACTCAAATAGGTTTGTGATAAACGATGAGTAAATTACAGAATTTTCAGTTTTGAGTGAACTATCCCTTTAAGTAGAATTATGATCCACCCCCCTATAAAATCAATCCTTTAGATAAGTCAAATGATCAATAAAGTAGCCGATTAATCCTTTTTTTCTGTTAAACACAAAAGTAGATATTCTGAAAAATGTTGGGACACCGATAACCATTGACTTCCATAGTAGGAAAAACAAATATTATGGAAGTCAATGGTGACAGGTTTTCCAACATTCTTCAAAATAACTTCTACCAGAATAAATATGAACCTCAAATAGGTTTGTTAACCAGAATTAATATCAACCTCAAATAGGTTTGTTACAGTAAACGAGTAATGATGAGTAAATGACAGAATGAGTAAATGACAGAATTTTCAGTTGAGTGAATTATCCCTTTAATAAAATTATAACCCCCCCCCCCCCCCCCCCCCCCCCTATAAAATCAATCTATTTAAATAGCCAAATGATCAATAAATTAGTCAATTCTTTTTTCTGTTAAACACAGAAGAAGATACTTTGAAAAATGTTGGAAACATGTATCTATTGACTTCTATTATGGGAAAAACAAATATTATGGAAGTCAATGGTGACAGGTTTTCCAACATTCTTCAAAATAACTTATATTGTGTTCGACGTATTCATTTTTGAGTGAACTATCCCTTTAAGTAGTAGTTAAATAAAAATAATCCTTTAAATTAATCATATGATCACTAAAGTAGATGATTAATCGGTAAAAATAAAGCAATTAGTGGCAGCCCTAGATGTTTTTGCAAGCATGTACGATGTGAAAACCGAAATGTTTGCGATGCTGAAAGGATACGGGTTCCATTGACGCCGGAGATCTTGAAGTCGTCCAATAGCTGCACCACTTTCTCTCTGCTGGGATCATTCTGGTCTGTGTTCCTGACCTGAATCCACCAGATGGAGGCGGGAAAAAATAACCAGCATTTCAAAATACTTCTCTTTAACCCTTGTGTATTGTTCAAACTCACTACCCTTTCATTGTGTTCGGGGCTGTTTATACCCCATTGACTTCCATTATAATGACATTTACTGATTGTAAAGCATTGACTCTAATTAACCATACGTTCTTGATTGTTGGTGGTTTTCCCTTTAATTTTTACTGTTGATCATCAGTTGGCAGCATTAACTCTAAAAACTGACCTTTTCTAACTTTCATATGGAGTAGGAGTGGGCGATATGACCTAAAATTAATATCACGGTATTTTTCATCTTTTGAACGGTGACGGTATAATATCATGGTGTTACTTTCAATAGCAAAATAATATACATCTCAAGGAAGAACGGACAAAAGAAAGTTTCACTTCTATCACTCTTTAAAAGTTTGGGTTTGGGTCATTGTAAATGCTCAGTCTCGTTATGAGCTGATCTTCATTTCTCTGTGTTGGTGGAATAAAGCAGGCGAGTCAGCCGCACCAATTTATGAGCAGACAGAGCAGGATTCTCGCGATGACCACCAGCGCAATTCCGCTCTTTGTTATGAGCCGTAGTTTCAGTGTAAACTTAGTAAAGGCGAGTTTCTTTGGCGATGATGTGTACAGTGTTAGATTTTATATTTAGCGAACATTTGCGCTGAACACGCGGTGAATGCAACGCATCAAGATTCGGGCACCTTCTCCGAAAACACTCGATTAATCTCAGCTGGTGGATCAACATTTACCTCATGTTATGATCGCTGTCATCTGCGCCATTATTATTATTATAACTTTAGGTGAGGTTTGCAAACCTGTGCACTTTTCACTCTTCAGCCGTTTGCATTTCCTGCAGTAACAAAAGCTCCCTGTTATCTGACAGCGGGAAGCGTTGAGTGACTGACAGCTAATATGAACCAATACAGCAGCAAGGTAGAGCGATTCAGCAAGTTTTTAGAGAAAATCAGATCAGATTGCACTACAACCATTATATTCAGACACACAAATGCTCCCAAATATATTATGAGGGCGCATAGATTAAATTTCGGGCGCTCATGCGACCAAAATGGATGCAATTTCGAGCCCTGTAGTATAAGGACAGGTATTCAGACCACAACTGAACGTTTGAAGAAAATTGAATGCCTTATTATTTAGAATTAGCTATTATTGATGTAAATGCAGCCGTTCAAGGCGCATGATTGATTTATTACGGTATTGACGGTATTAGAAAATCCATGTCGTGGCGCAATGTCACACCGGTGTTGACTATGACACCGGTGTACCGCCCACCCCTAATATGGAGTTCTATGGAGTACAACCGCAGTTTATAGGTGTGTGTGCATTTATACACTTAGTATGTTTACTATGTTCTGAAAGCTGAGATAAATCGTAAATTTTATCTCTTCCCAACAGGGAAAACCACCGACAAATAAGAATGCATGATTATATGCAGTCATGGCTTTACAATCAAAAAGTGTCATTATAATAGAAGTCAATGGGGCAAAAACAGCCCCAAACATAATGAAAGTGTAGTCAATTTGCCCAGAGTGTTGAGTTTTTGAAAAATGTCAAAGCATTTTCCCAAAATATGTGTCAAATTAAGATTTGTCACTAAACATCATTCCATCTGCTGAAACACAGAGAAAGCTGTGGCCAAATTAAGCCTCAAAATCCCCCCAGAAGTTGATGAAAACATCCCCAACAGCAGCACACAAGAGTTCATTTATTACTAAATAAACGGTCCTTTCGCTCAGTGAAACCACTTCACTGAGGCCATGTGGCTACAAGAGGCTTTCATCACCTTTTACCGCAGGCTCTTCAAATGCCTCTGATACTAAACGGTCTTGTGAATATTTCATTGTAAAGGTTTGTATGGCGGTGCTGGTGTCAGCGTGAACTCACGGCTTTCAGGAGCTTGATCTCATCCAGGGCTGTTTCCGTGTAGTGCTCGGCGCTCTTCACCACTTTCATGGCCACGAAACGCTTCCCTCTGCAAGCAAAACGATGCATAGCCTCTAAATGTGCATACTTAAAAAAAAGGATATTGCTGGAGGAGAAAAACAGAGAAGTAAATGAACGTACTGCGTGTCCCAGGCAAGCCAAACGGTGGAAAAGTGGCCCCATCCCAGCTTGCGGATTACATGATACCGTCCGTTGAACAGGTCGCCTATTTTCACATGGTGGTAACCACCTAGGAAATGGGATTTGGTTGTTAGAAAACACTTTTAGAAACAAAACATCTATAATTACCAGGGCCAGACAGAATCTGCGGACATTGAATTTTACATACAAATAACTGACAAAAGTCTTGTCGCCTATCCAAGTATTAGGAACAACCAATAATAACTGGGTTTCTAGTTGATCATTTGGTATCAGAAGTGGCTTATATGAAAGGCAAAGGCCTCTAGATTATGCTTATTTCACCAAAATATAATATGATCATGTCTTGATTTTTAATTATTTAATATATTATATATTATTGCTAAGACAAAAGTCTTGTCACTGAACAGAAATAATGTCCAGTATAGAATATGTGGTCATGCTGCAGTGGAAACAGAATGAATATTGTGTCTGACTCCATCATGAGCTTGGAGGACTGCATCCATACATCTCTGCAATGACTCAAATCACTAATTAATAAAGTCATCTGGAATGGCAAAGAAAGCGTTCTTGCAGGACTCCCAGAGTTCATCAAGATTCTTTGGATTCATCTTCAACGCCTCCTCCATCTTACTCTATAGATGCTTAATAATGTTCATGCCTGGTGACTGGGCTGGCCAATCTAGCACCATGACCTTTGCTTTCAGGCTGAATTATGAGAAGGAGCGCTATCCTGCAGAAGAATTTGCCCTCTCCTGTGGTTTGTAATGTAATGGGCAGCACAAATGTCTTGATATCTCAAGCTGTTGATGTTGACCATCCACTGAATCTAACCCCAAACCATGATTTTTCCTTCACCAAACTTGACTGATTTCTTCTTGGCTCCATGCGGGTTCCAGTAGGTCTTCTGCAGTATTTGTGATTATTGGGATGCAGTTCAACAGATGATTCATGGAAAAATCCACCTTCTGCCACTTTTCAAATGATCTAGAAGTCTAGTTATTATTTGACATCTGGGATCCACGACAAGACTTTTGTCAGGTAGTGTTTATACAAAAAATACAATGATTTATTTTACAATGAAAATCCAACCCATGTTTTTTTTATATATAATGAACCTACTAAAAGACAGCGAATATTACTTTACAAACTTTGTATTGTAAATAAATCACATAAACATATGCATATTATTCAATAATATTACAGAAAATAAATATATATTTACACAAATTTCCACTAGCAAATAAACAGACTCGATGGGCTCCTACAACAAACATTTGTGCATTTCTGTGCACAGGTACACGGGCCTAGTAATTACTAATAGACACTTTAAAGCAAAATCCATGTATCAGTCATATAGGCAGCAATATTGAATGGCATATAAACTCAAAATCACAGCAATATTGAATACAAAACAGTATTTATTATGCCAGTGTATTTCTGCACATCAATTTGTATTTCCCATTTGTTACGTGTAATATAGAGATGCACTGATCGACTGGCCAGAAACCGAAACTGGCCATTTTTTCCATTTTGTTTATTATTATTATTAATAAATATAGTTTGAGAAAAATCTGAATTTATTCATTATTATTATAAATAATGATTCTAATTAATTTGGAATAATTCAATAATTATTAGAACAGAAAATTGAGTATTAATTTATCAAAACATCTTTGCTTTGGAGGCATTATCTTGTTTTAAAGGGCACCTACTATGCAAAATTCACAATTATAACGGCTTTAAACCCAGTTGTGTGTCAACAGTGTTTGAATATAACCAGTTTCTAAAAGGTAAAAATTATTTAATTTTATTATTTTGTAATCACACTTTATTAAAAAAGCCTGGAGAAACACTTTGATTGACATTTTCCCATTTGTACGTGTCATCAGAGGGGGAAAGCCCCGCCCACTAGTGACCATTTCTCCATCATTAGCATAGGAAGGTAGTCTTGTTATTGAATCTGTCACTATGCTGGTACACAGGCATTTGTAGCTCCGCCCTCTTTTGAAAGGAGCACAGTCTCATTTGAATTTAAAGAGACAGTCACCAAAATGGCACAATTAAGATCGAAGCCTAAAAGGGGCAGTTTCAGAGAGTTATAATACATTATTTGTGACGTATTTTGAGCTGAAACTTCACATTCACACACTACAGAGACATCAGAGACTATCTTACATCTGGTAAAAAGTGGCATTTTTTCAAATCAGGCGCTTCAACGTTTGATTCATCCGGAATATTACTATGTTAATAAAATCAATCATTTTGAAGATAGCAGTACTGTCATACGTAGATTCCAATAATAAAAGCATAGAAACTGGTTCCAAAATGGATTTAATGTAAAGCTGGAGAGAAGAATTTGCCAAAGAACAAAGAAACAGGAAAAAATGTAGGTCAAGGATCATTTTGGAATTGGATCGTGACTCCCAGAATATATGATATGCGTTTAATGTCCAGACGAATGTTTGCCAGTGTAATGCGAGCATGACTCGTACCCTTGCAGTAATCATTGGGATCCTCCTGTTCTTCATCATCTGAGCCCAGAATCTCCTCATCTTGCTCCTGCAGAGCGTCAGGCTGCTGCGCGGCGCCCCTCGGGTGAGGATCAGGCCTGGAGAACAAGAGCTTATCATTACTAAACAGATGCTGCAACCACCACCACCTCCAGCTCAATGTCTTCGCAGCTCACTCTAGATGTGCTAGAAACCAAAAGGCAGTCAAATATTATCCAAAGTATTTAATTTCTCAGTAGCGGAAGTCGTCATATGGGTAAAGTTAGAGCACAGTGAATAGGAGAGCACAACAGATAATGTTTGACAATCCTATTTGCAGAAATAATAAAGGATAAACTCCACGATGGTGTTATGAAGACTTCAGAAAAAAAAAGAAGAGAAAACAACATCAAATTTATATTCCCACGGTCCAAATCTGCATTACAAACACCTCGCATAAGCGGTAATTCATTTGTTTTTATAATTGAACGTAAAGATGATATAATACATGCGTAAATACTCAAATGTACATACGTTTTTAAAATAAAATCTAAATATTAAAAACTTAAGCATTTAAGATGCTGATGACTGTTAAATGCTTCATAACAGTCTTGTGAAAAGAATCCATTGGCATTGACTGAAAATCCTGTGTGGGGTTTGCTGCGTTCACAATATAATACGGCCTCGTTATTGCACCATAATGTATAATCTATGGATGCCCATTGGGTACCTCCTAGTGCGAGGGTCAGATGCTTTATGAAAGCTATAAGTCAGTGCAGGTGTAAACCCAAGGTCCTGTGAGGATATTGCAGAGCTTTGCTTATACGCCATTGCTCAGAGCGAGCAATATCACACGAGGAGTCAAACTGGGAGATATAAACATTCAGTCTTTTCTGCTGCAGCAACCTTGTAAAGAAAACATGACAATTCAGTCATCATTTAGTCTCAGCCCAAAAATGAGACATTACACGCTATGCAATTTTGCAAATCCGATTGTTTTATTCATAAACGCGCGATCCATTAATTCTACCTCCTCTGTATCTGAATATCTGAATGACCTTTTGAATATCATGCTACTCGCCGTGATATTGCTACTGGTTTGCTGCTCCAGCAGTGGGCATTAAAGCGATTAGATATGCAGCTTTGTGATGAGCGAGTCTCGCTGCGCAGTATAATCTCTCTGAAGCAACCAGCAATTTTCTGAACTTAAACCAGGCTCCAAACTGCGCCTTTGAACTTCCAATAATAGTCCAAAATAGCCTAAGCCTTTACAAGGACACTTTCTGAATTAGCCTCCTCGATACGGCCTTCTTATTAAGTTTGAATTGTGATGTGCCGTCATTTGTGTAAGTTTTAATCCTTGCGGTTAACCATTCGAGCAAAAGTGAACCCATTACAACTTAACTGACTTAGTTATTGACATCTATCCACCAAGGAACACTCAACAAATGACATCAGACTAAAATGGGAGAAAGAATCCAACCTAGTTATCTCAGAGGAAGATTGGTTGAATATCTGCTCAGTGCAGGTCACTTCTTTCAGCTCTGGCATGTGGCGGGATTTTTGCTGGAGGACTCTTACCAGATACTTTATAACCCCCAAGTTAACATGTATGCAAACACGGGAGAAGGACAGGAGACGGTGCTGGAGGAAATGTGGGGAAGACTTAGCAAAGCATTTTCACATATTTTGGAGTTGCCCAGCTATTCAGTCATACTGGCAGGATGTAATGCAAGTAATACGAAATATTTTTGGTGATGGAAGGGATTTTTCTTTTTCAACAATTTACCTGGGAAATACAGCAGCTAACTTAATGGTAAAAGACAAGTGTTTATTAAAAATATTTCTAGCAACCAGTAAGAACTCGAAAGTGGCTCCAACTTGAACCCCCTACAAAATGTGAATGGTTGGATATCATAACGTTTAAAGTGAAGTTTCATAAACTAATTTCGAGAGGAGCAGGTGATATGATTGAGCACGTCTGGCCGCTCATCTGTAATCACTAATAATCCAATCAGAGTGATCCTAGTTTACTATAAATGGATCATTTTCTTCCTACTGCTCTATCTTCGTTTGGAAGAATCCCCCCTTCCACCCCATCTCCTCCTTTTCCTCCCTTTTCTAAAGGGGGAGCTCTCGAGACCTACCTGATCTTGGATCTCCTGATATGCTTATCAACCGGGCGGGAGCCCTGGGCTCAAATATCTCCAAGCTCAGGGTTCTCTCCTGGGACAGCATGCCAAACCTGCTTTAAACGCCAAGTGGGAACTTTTGAAATATGGAGAGGAGGACTTTTACTTTAAAACTACAAATGGACAAATACCTGCAATATTGGGAGAAATGGATTGTACGTATGCCTTTAAACAGTGTGAACTGATCTTTATATGTATTTGTTGATGTGACCTGTAAGTATGGGATGATTATCGTTTTCAAGGTGTTCAGCGGTTTGGAAAAGTCAAGGTTTTAAAACCGCCAGAATTTTCTGCTATATCATTCCTGAGGTATGTGTAAGGTTTTTAATTCATGTTTTTTTCTTTACGTTTTTAGGACAACAGTATCTCCAGCAGAAAAGATATCCAAAGATGGCGTTTAAAATTGTAAAGAAATCTGTGTTTAAGTGATGGGTCTTTCTTAAACGAATCTTTTGTATGACTCGACAACGATGCGTCCTCTCAGGGAGTGATTCGTTCATTTGCACACGTGCACATTTGTGCAGGTGGGGTAGAAGATTAGTTCCTTTTTCAAGTGCTCTATCGGGTTTAAGTCATTCGTTCATCACATGAAATACAGAGGCCAATCATATACAACTTGAACCGGAAAAAGATTTGATCCGTTCATTTCTCGAGTCCTTGGGTTTGAGTCATCTCTCTTTACATGCTGTCACATGATGAACGAACGACACAAAAACCAGAAGACTCGAAAGGCATGGCTTTTTTTTGGCTCAGACTGTGTGCATTGGTTAAGCGTATATGGGACTGTCAGTGTGACGTGAACGAACGACTCAAATTTGAAGACCTGACAGAAGAGGTGAGCTGACATAAAGACAAAAGACCAGGTAAACAATAAATGATTAGTTTCTCTTTCTTATAGAGTTATAGTTCTGACTGGTTTGTAGTGTGATCAACGTTTGATGTAGTTGTAGATGAGTTTGGAAGCAACTTATATAATTTTAATAATATTTTTGGCAAATTGAACAAAACGAACAAAATGACTCGAAAAAAGATTCGTTCATCTCACTGAACGAGACTCAAAGGTCCGAGTCGGTAAAATGATCCAAACTACCCATCACTACTGTGTTTTTGAAACTTATGAAGACAGCAGAAGTCAGTGATTCATTTGAATTATTTAGCTTGACACGTTTAAAGTTACAAAATATAATAATAAATGTTTCTCAAAATAAAATATATTGTGTTCAAAGGGGGAAAATGTTTTAGTTTTTTACCCAGACAGTTAAAACGTAAACATTTTACAGCAGTAATCACAATACTGTGAAACCGTGATATTTTTGTACAAGGTTATCATACCGTCAGATTCTTTTATCGGCCCATGCCTAGTGACCTGTCAACTGTTCATTTAAGTTCGGGTGTGTTATTGCATTTTTTTTATTTATTACTTGTATTTTTTCCTTTTTCTTCCTTAAAAAAGAAGAGAAATAAAAATAAAGTATAAAAAAAGTGAACCCATTTTGGGACAAATATGAACACACACCCAAAATATGCACATGAAGCCATTGAAATGCGTCAAAATGGCCATCTTTGTCAGGATTCACAAAAACAGTCATGTCTTAAGTGAGCGCCAACATGGGTGAGAAAATCAGATATATGTCAGTATAAATAATCAAATTCAGTCTTAAAGTGACAGCAGCGCAGTAAACCTGCTGTCTTTGCAGACATTTCTCTGTGCTCTTACTGTACTTGTGTCACTTTTCTCATCTATAATAATAATAATACAAAGAAAACATTGTAGCATTTTGGGTCTTCATTGTTGCATAGTGTGCTTCAAAATGCACCACAGATTCTCTATTGGAGACAGGTCGGGACTGCAGGCAGGCCCGTCAAGTACCTGTATCTTTACAAATAAACTGAAGTTGACAGACAAAACATGAAATATTGTGTGTTCATGTTGTCTGTAATGAAATACAAGTCAATGTAAGTTTGGAAATCACTATTTTCTATTTTGATTTATGTTTTTCCATAATGTCCCAGCCTTTTTTGATTTGGGATTGTACTTCAGACCTATGGGATTTACAAACTCTCGTCACTTAATTGTTTTTTAATTGAAGCATGCAATCTTTTTAGTTTAGTAAAAATTAAGTACACAAAGTACATGCATTCTAATGAATGTCACTGGTCCAAAACAACAGTGTAGTCGTGTGCTGAGGGCTGAAAATGGTGGGTGTTACACTAGAAAATAATTAATTTAGCCTGATAATTAGTGGCTGTGCTAGTGGGAGTTAATTAACAGAGATACGCGTGAATGCTATGCTGGTCTGAGGGGAAAGCTGAATGCATCCACGCACGTGAACACATACATGTGCTCCTGAGCAGAGCAGATGTTGAAGCACAGCAGTCCTGCCAACCCCTACCCACTTTAATCTGAACTCTTTCAGAAATGACATATAGGACAGGCCCATATGGAGAATCCAGTTGAAGTAAACATTATCATTAATTATTTTTCAAATACTTCCCCTGTGCTGTTTAACAGAGAGACACATTTTTAAACAAAATAGTTTTAATAACTAACTCATTTATTTTGTCTTCTCCATGAGGACATGAAATTTAACTAGTGTTAAACTAGGATAATTAGGTTAACTAGGCAAGTTGGAGTAATTAGGCAATTCATTGGACAATCATTGGTTCTGTAGATAATTGAAATAAATAGGGGTAATAACATTTACCTAAAAAAATTTAATAATAATAAATAAATAAAAATAAATAAATACAAAATAATAAAAAATAAATAAATAAAAATAAATAAATACAAAAATAATAAAAATAAATAAATAAATAATAAATACAAAAACAATAAAAATAAATAAATAAATAAATAAAAATAAATAAATACAAAATAATAATAAATAAATAAATAAAAATAAATAAATACAAAAATAATAAAAATAAATAAATAAATAAATAATAAATAAATAAATACAAAAATAATAATAAAAATAAATAAATAAAAATAAATACAAAAATAATAAAAATAAATAAATAAATAAATAAATAAATAATAATAAATAAATAAATAAATAAATTGCTGTTTAAATGATAGGTGAGCTAATATATACACTGCTACTTACTTTATAGGACAAAACTTTGCCAAAAGAACTGACAAAAAAAAGCATCTACTGAACACAAATGTAAATATTTTAGATGAAACCGGAGAGCTCCCTCATCCTCCATAGACAACAATGGTCAAAAGATGATCCAAGTCCAGAAAAGTAACTTAAACCATTGTCAAAACATCCAATGTGACTTCAGTGGTTCAACTGTAATCATACGAAGCAGAAGACCACGCCGGGTGCCACTCCTGTCAGCTAAGAACAGGAAACTGAGGCTACAATTCACACAGGCTCACCAATATTAGACATTAGAAGATTGGAAAAAAACGTTGCTTGATCTGATCTCGATTTCTGCTGCGACATTCGGATGGTCGGGTCAGAATTTGGCATCAACAACATGAGAGCATGGATCCATCCTGCCTTGTACCAACTCTTCAGGCTGGTGGTGGTGGTGTATTGGCCCATTAGCGCCAATTGAGCATCGTGTCAACTCCACAGCCTACCTGAGCATTGTTGCTGACCATGTCCATCCCTTTATGACCACAGGATAATGCACCATGTCATAAAGCGCGAATCATCTCAGACTGGTTTCTTGAACATGACAGTTCACTGGACTCAAATGGCCTCCACAGTCACCAGATCCCAATCCCATAGAGCACCTTTGGGATGTGGTGGAACGGGAGATTCACATCATGGATGTGCAGCCAACAAATCTGCAGCAACTGCGTGATGCTATCATGTCAATATGGAGCAAAATCTCTGAGGAATATTTCCAGTAGCTTGTTAAATCTATGCCATGAAGGATTACTGCAGTTCTGTAGGCAAAAGGTGGTACAACCCGTTACTAGTAAGGTGTACCTAATAAAGTGGCCGGTGAGTGTATAATGAGTGCCATAAAATGGTTTTAAAATGACAATTATATAACGTATTGCAACATATTTTAATGCAATATATCATCCAACAAAAAGTAAATATCATGACATAAATATCATTGACTGATAGCGATGCTAAAACCATATATTGTGCAGCCCTAGGCAGGACCATCAAATAAGCACAAATTAGAGTGATATGACGGTGCTGAGAAATCAAGCAGAACATGCCTCATACAAGGACGGACTTGTAATTCAGTAGTTTGGATAGGAACAATGTGATAAAGAGTTTAGTTATGTGCTGTTGCCAAGCAAAGCGGTGATATGGAATCAAGTGATGTGCAGTCATGGGTGAATGTGCACCAGATTCCCAAAAGTATGTGGACACCCTGACACCACACCCAAGTGAGAGCTTGTCCAAGCACATTTGGGCTTGGAGTTCAAAATCATGGGCATTAATAGGGAGTTTCACTATTCTGGACAAGCCTTCAAACTAGATATTGCAGACAACGATTTAAGCTCTTTGCACATTGAATGTCTGACATTTTCGTGTGCATTTTTTTCATATTCATATCTAAAAACAGGTCCCACTTTACATAATTACACTCTTACCTTATCCCACAGCCTAAATCTATCTATGATCTTAAACCTACGTGCATACTGGATTTTGTGTTTCACTTGTGCGGTGCCTCTGAACTGTCAAAACATCTTAAAACACAAGCTTTAATGTGAAAAACTGTGTGAAACATGACAAACTGAATAAAGTCCAAATATTTTTATGATGGACGAAGGTTTTGGAGGCAGGGGCACCTGAGGTTGAATTTATATGCATTTTCACACCTTAAGTGATTTCCTCTAGTCAAACTACATTGAGTACGTTTACATGGACACTAATGGCTCGTTTCCACTGACTGGTACGGTTCGGTTTGGTACGGGTCACCTTTATCAAGCTTGCGTTTCCACTAAAAAGGGTACCCTTTTGGTGGGCGTGGTGTACGACAGAAAGTTTCAGTCGACGTCATTCTCGCTCGAGGAAATGTCTACAATAAAGCTGTATGGGTCGCTCACATATCATATAAAAAGCACTTCTCACAAAACAGATGCTTCATACACATAAATACTGGTGTATAAATGTTTATTACTAACTTTTCAATGAACATGAGTTGATTATAACTGCAGATCAAAGACAGTGCGAAACAGCCTACTGTAACGTCTGTAATTATATTAAATAAGTAAATAAATGAACATATATGAACACATACAGCCCCTTACAGTCTCCAATATGTTCCCAACTACAGAAGAACTACACACAGCAGACATTTCGTCAGTATTTAGGTTCAAAGCAACACAATATACAGCTCACCGTCAGCGTAAACCTCTCATCTGTGTCTATAATCTTCAGCAGCCCATGTAGCCTCTGTTAGACAGTAATTCCGTCATTCTGAGTTCATATTAGTCCAAAAGGTGATAATAACAATAATATTTAAATAAGGCATTTTGTTCATGTTTGCTGAATAATAATGTGCTCCTTTTTTTCCGGCTTCTCCTTCCTCACGCTTCACTCTCGCGTTTGTCAGTGTCTGACAGGATCGGGTTTCAAAAGCACGTCAATAATCAAGCGCAGGTTATTATCATCAGCTCAAGATGTTTGTTATTTCAGATATAGACCTGCGGCGAGCGCAAGGAAGAAAGCGAAACCGCTCGCACTTCAGACAGCCTCGTACAAAAACTACGCGGCACAGGGTAAATCTGCTCTACTCCATGGCTTTGTGGCTGTTTATCAAGACGACGACAAGGTTTGTTTGAGCCCAGATCGACCATGGCTCGTTATTATATGTATAAATAATTCCGCTGTAATCTCTCGGCTGTGCGCGTATTTTAAATATGGCGTTTTTTTTGTTTTCATTCTGGCTTGTTGCGTAAGCGAATGACGCATCTCTGTAAACCAATAGCGTTCAGCTGCGCGTCTAGCTCCGCCTTTTAGTACCCTTTCTCGTGTTTGGTACCCTTTCGAAAGGGTGCCGAAAAAGTGGTACGGTATGGTTCGGTTCGGTACGCTTTTTGACAGTGGAAACGGCTATAAAAGCGTACCAAACCAAACCGAACCGTACCGTACCACTCAGTGGAAACGGGCCTTTAGGCTCAATCACAATTCTACCCCTTAGCCCTTCCCCTCGTTTTGACGAGTTCACGTCAAGAGGTAGGGGTGTCCCAATTCTCATCAGCTTGAAGGATTAGTGCTAAGGGAAGGGGTGAAATAGAATTGGAATCGGGCCTAATAATCCAATTTTGATACGAGTAAAACTTTACTCTGATTAAGAGTCTACCATGAAAACAACAATTTTTTATTACCTTAATCCGACTGAAGTCATAATCGAACTAAACAGAAATCCAATTAAGACGTGGAGTATGTCGATTTTAGTGGCATTATTGAAGTGCAGTACAGACATGTAAACACCGCAATCAAACTATTACCGTCATGTAGGATTTTCGCTGCATTTTGCGACAGGATAGTCTACACACACAGCTGTTTGACACTATTCTCTGCATCTACCGAGTCAGTGAAGAACCACAGATAGACACATCGAGAAATGCGGAGGTTTTTTTCCCAATTATGTGCGTTATCAAACTCCATTAAAACATCACTCCTCCTGCAGTTCATACTCACATCCAATATCTCGTTTGTCAGGGGGGCATGAATGAAATGTTGCCAGTGGAAGTGGTGAACTGCATTTAAAGTCGATAAATTAAAAATGAAACACCAGAAATTACATGTAACTCTGGAGGAAATGTGCTAGAACATGTTAAACGGGATCATGACAGAAACATTCAAGCAGCAACTTAAGTAAACACCTTAATCATATTACTGTCTTGTTCAGATGAAGGCAAATAATTTGATTACTGATGTCCATGTAAACGTAGTCACTGTTTTATTTAAACTGTAATCTTGTTTTGTTGCAGGATGGATGGAGAAATAAAAAGGCAAAGCTTGGCCTAATAAGATGTGAAAGCCAAATGTCTGGAGAGATTGTGGGCGGTCCTGTTTTCTACTGCTGTCATCTCAGACAGCACAAAACAGCAGACATACAAGAATGCCTCGCATTTCTTTAGAGTCAGTCTACATGTCTGCTTGTCCTTTCAGTGCCCTGTGGATGCGGCATTGATTATTTTGGTAATTATTGTCTGCTATATTGGTAACCTAAGGCTTGTTAATTCCACATATACATGTATACTAATATACTAACTGATTTCTTTTATCGTTGTCAGGATGACAGTACATAATATTTGACTAGATATCTTTCCAGATACTAGTGTTCAGCTTAAAGTGACATTTAAAGGTTTAACTGGATAAATTAGGTTAAGGCAAGTCATAGTTTAATGGTTTGCCCTTTAACTACCCAACAAAGAAATAAAATTGGATTGCATTTCACCTAGTGGCTAGTTAACACACCCAATGCATTTTTTTTTTCAACACATCCCATAATTTAAAATATCCACCTCTACCAAATGGTAGATATGTTGGTTTATGGTGAAAGTACCAGAATTAATACATATACTATGAAAAATCTAAAAATATGAAGTGTAAGACCAATTTATTTTAAAAAATATTCAAAATAAAACATTTTTTAATACTAAATCGTCTTTATTTTTTGAAGTATGCCGTAAAATATTTCAGATTCTCATTTCTCATGCTTCCTTATTTTTTCTTTTAGCAATAAAACCAAAATCAA
Source organism: Danio aesculapii (assembly GCF_903798145.1). NCBI lineage: Eukaryota > Metazoa > Chordata > Actinopteri > Cypriniformes > Danionidae > Danio > Danio aesculapii. The sequence continues at coordinate 2,894,493 of NC_079445.1, read as the reverse complement.
GTGTAGTAGTGCAACAAGATTATGTTTGTTTGATTCTTTAGTAAGCTAACAATACTGTGTGTAAACCATTATTCCTTAAATTACTTTAACAGGCATACTTACAACAGTAAAAACATGGTCAATCGTTTGGTAGAACGACAGTCACAGGGGTAGACAGCTGGAAAAAAAATGCTTAATTTAAAACTACCTTTTTAGTAGCTGAAATAAAAAAATCAGACTTTCTCCAGAAGAAAAAATATTATGGGAAATACTGTGAAAAATTCCTTGCTCTGTTAAACATCATTTCGGAAATATTTGAAAAGGAAAATTAGCAGGAGGGTGAATAATTTAGAGTCTATCCACTACTGCAATCAAGACGGTGTGTTTAAATGAACAGTAGGTCAATTTTGTGTTTGTAGCATTTACTGACACAAAAATATTAAGCTGGAAGAAAATTAAAACTATTTATGCATCAAAATAAGACACATTATAGCTTTGAAGTTGGAATACAATGCAAAAGAGCATCTATGCAGTGATGTACATAGACATGAAGCAAATCAAATTATTGGGAGCAAAGATGTAGTGCATTGGTTATTGAATGCCTCGAGGGAGATGTGAATGAAAGCAGTGTTGGATCTAATTAGCTACAGCATAACTAGTTACTGTAATAAAATTACTTATCCCCTGGAAAAACAAAAGTATATTCATTTTTAGATCATTTAATTACAGATACTTCTTGCTCTAACTACTGTAAATAAATAAATTAGTTCTGTATAAATTCAGAAAATCAGTAATTAAATGTTATAAAAAAATATGCTGCAGAATAACTCTATATTTAAACTAAAGCAGGTTACCATTTCAATGTGGTCATGTCATTGGCCCATGAACGTTTCCTGCTTGTTAACTATAACAAGAGGCAATTCAATCATAATTTAATGTTAAAACAGCTCTCATAATATTATTTATCAATATGTGGCTCTTTTTGGATTCTGGGAAGCTATAGAAATGAAAAATGCTCAACAGGAAATACTGCGGGGCCATTGTTTTTGTTTACATCCCTCAAAATGGTCAGTACGTACTTATGATTATGATTTATTCATCTTATTTTACTTCTCATTATTAGGTTTGTCTCATTATTGATTCTGTCTTTCTTTTTCCACTGCAAAGTCATAAAACAAGTCCACCAAATTATGGGGGGTCTTGGTTTGGGGAGTGTTTACAATAGAATCTTCTGTTGCAGTTTCACTGTACTTAATAGGGATGCAAGGATTATAGATCTTGGTTGTACGATTATAGTCTGAGGAATAATCACGGTTTAATGGTTATCACGATTATTATGCATTCATTCATTTCAAAACACTACTAGTTTAGTAAATCACATTAAAAATTATATATTTTAAAGTGTTATTTATTGCTACTCAGTAACCAAATAATACAGCAAAGTGTGCCTATAAATGTCACTTTAAGCTAAATACTAGTGTCTTGAAAAATATCTAGTCAAATATTATGTACTGTCATGATGGCAAAGAAAAGAAATCAGTTAATAGAAATGAGTTATTAAAACTATTATGTTTAGAAATGTGTTGGGGAGGAAGAGAACAGAAATCAGGGAAAAAAATATATATGCAGAGAGGCTAATAATTCTGACTTCAACTGTACATATATATATATATATATATATATATATATATATATATATATATATATATATATATATATATATATATATATATATATATATATATATATATACAAACATACATGCAAATAATTACATAAGCACCATGTATGTACTTAATAAGAGCATTGTACCAAACGATTAATCTAAATTTATGTACATAGTAGTTAATGTGACTTAAAATGAAGTGTAACCAGTGTTTCATTCCACTAATCTTTTAAAGAACAGCTAATTAATACATTTAATCAAAATGAAAGTGGTAGGAGCCAATAGACGAGCTGGCAGAAAAAGCATCTGTAAGAGCGGGGTGTAATCTACTGTTAAATACTCCATTTAAAATTCAGTTAATCTCAAGTCTGCAGTGCATTGTTTTGGCCTCAGACTGCACGCCTACGAGCCGTCTGATGCATGCTGCACACACAACTGACAAGAGCTTTCAAAAGCAGAAGAATAAATCCTATGAAATCTGTCAAGAAATGTCTGGGTCACATTTCACCACAAAATAACAACAACGAACACACACACAACAAGATGATTTCAAGCAAAACAATGTCAGATATTGTGTGCGGTTATTACACTCACTGTGCGTTCACAGTTGTTTATAGTAATGCTCTATACTCTATGTTTACCTGCGCAACTTTATATTAACTCAAATATGTAATCAGCCAATCACATGGTCACGAAAAACTGCTGAACTTCATACCAAGTATCAGAATAGGGAAGAATTAATATTATTAAGTAATATGGCAAGGTTGTTTTGTTTCAGAAACTGCTGATCTGCTGAGATTTTCATACACAACCATATCTAAACTCTCAAATGTTTTTAGTAAAAGCTGTGGTAGATAGAATTTTACTGTTACAAATATGGTAGAGACATGCCTAAACTACAGCAACCTACCGCATTTCGATAATTCATACAATGTTAACACACCAGCATATTAAACTATTAATATCTACATTGTACCTTTGTAATACGGACAAAAACGCAGTCAAAATGGTGATGTGAAAGTTACATGATGAGCCACAGCTCATCACAAACAGCAGAAAAACATACTAATATGTAGAACTAAACTGAGAACTTAGTAGTAACTAAACAGACGACAACCTAGCTCTGCAGAAGAGCATTTCCAAACACACAATGTCAAAACTTGAAGCAGATGAGCTACAGCAGCAGAAGTAACCGAGGCTACATTTAACACAAGCTCTTACTTTATTTAAAGTTATAAAGTAATTCTTTCTTATTTCATGTTTTCAGTTATTGTACTTGATTTGATATTCAGAGGAAATTTAATTCTGATTCTGCAATTTACTATTCAAGTTATTACCATACAATATTTGCAACTTTGAACAAGCGGTGGCGCTAGAGAGTATGATTCAGAGACGTCAGGTTTTCTGAGGTTAATGTTGAGACTGCCCTCTAGAAAAATATCTAAACTGAGAACTTAGTAGTAACTAGACGACAACCTGCAGAAGAGCATTTCCAAACAGACAATGTAAAACCTTGAAGCAGATGGGCTACAGCAGCAGAAGTAACCGAGGCTACATTTAACACAAGCTCTTACTTTGTTTACAGAACAAGTGGACCTTAACTAAAAGTTAAAAAGTAATTCTTTCTTATTTCATGTTTTCAGTTACTGCACTAGATTTAATATTCAGAGGTAATTTAATTCTGATTCTGCAATTTACTAATCAAGTTATTAGCATAAAATATTTGCAACTTTGAACAAGCGGTGGCGCTAAAGAGTATGATTTAGAGATTTCAGGTTTCCTGAAGTTAATGTTAAGACTGCCCTCTAGAAAAACATCTAAACTGTGAACTTAGTAGTAACTAGACGACAACTAAGCTCTGCAGAAGAGAATTTCCAAACACACTATGTAAAACCTTGAAGCAGATGATCTACAGCAGCAGAACTAACCGAAGCTACATTTAAAACAGGTTTTTACTTTGTTTACCAAACAAGTGGATCTGATTGAATTAGCATTGTAAACCTTCAATAAAAGTTAAAAAGTAATTCTTTCTTATTTCATGTTTTCAGTTAATAATCGTTAGTCACGATTCAGGTTATTAGCATACAAAATTACCAACTTTGGACAAGCGGTGGTGCTAGAGAGTATGATTTAGAGACTTCAGGTTTGCTGAGGTTAATGTTGAGACTGCCCTCTAGAAAAGCATCTAAACTGAGAACTTAGTAGTAACTAGACGACAACCAAGCTCTGCAGAAGAGCATTTCCAAACACACAATGTAAAACCTTGAAGCAGATGAGCTACAGCAGCAGAACTAACCGAAGCTACATTTAAAACAGGTTTTTACCTTGTTTACCAAACAAGTGGATCTGATTGAATTAGCATTGTAAACCTTCGATAAGTTAAAAAGTAAATCTTTCTTATTTCATGTTTTCAGTTACTGTACTTGATTTAATATTCAGAGGAAATTTAATTCAGATTCTGCAGCTTACGATTCAAGTTATTAGCATACAAAATTAGCAACTTTGGACAAGCGGTGGCGCTAGAGAGTTTGATTTAGAGACTTCATTTTTGCTGAGGTTAATGTTGAGACTGCCCTCTATCATTGTGCCAAATTATACAACTTTCCTGCAGATATGGCTCTATGAGCTGCCATTCAAGTCCGGCGGAAGAAACAGAATAATAATAATAATAAATATAGCTGCAAGCAGCAATTAAGGGCCCAAGCAGTCCAGAGGCTATTTGAATATAGTAAAAAATGCCTGCAGATTCTGTCTGGTCCTACATAATTAATAATTTTGTGTTTTATCATTTACATTTTTATGGTTATTACAGTGCTATTTACGCTATTCAGGTGCTGAGAGTTTAATTCAACCAGTAGAGACAATATCATGTTTATATATGATCAGGCCAGTCAATAAAGTACTTCAGAAAACAACCAGTCCCCTTGTGTACTGTAGAGTAAAATCTGCAAATCTCTGCTTTACTATAAAACACGACTTTTCGATTGTGACTCCATCACAGGTGGTAGCTGGTCAAACAGGCTAGTTTCTTATCGTTTTCATGCAGATCCAGTCTATGAATCACATTTCCATAATTCCCTCCATTCCTTTAAGTTGTTTTTCAGCGAGGGAGGATTCTATTAAAAGCCTCAAGCCTTAGCAACTAGCGCCGGACTATTCAACTCAAGCAAAGCTTCACCTCCCGAGTCTCCCGATGCATGTCATCCTTCAAAACACATCGGGCAGGAGGAAAAACAAGGGGGTTTGTGTGTATGCGTCAGCGTCATGAGTGGGAGAGAGAAATGTTTGGCGCACAGAGAGTTAAATGGACTCTTAATACAGAGCTCAGGCTTCAGAACTTCTCCAGCCCACACAACAAACCACGACACGTCTGACATTCTCTTGTCTTGTGTCAGAGTCCTCACGCAATGCATCAAAACAATCTGCTCTTCCAGAAACACAAATGCTCGGCAAATCTAAGTGCAAGTATTGTTTTTCGGTGCCGTGCGGACTGCATTGCAGCATCAGCGTCTAAAACCAAGGCCGTTTTACCCCTTAAAAATACAATTTTTGGGGCAAAATCCCAAATGGTTTCCTTAAGCTGAGAATTTCAAGACTTAGTTTATCATCTGATGATGCGTTCACACCAGACTTAGATGATGCTTTAAGTGCAATTGACTTACATGTTATGTCCATGCAAAGACGTAATAGACAACCTGCAGTGTGATTAGCGCAAATGACACGGCGCAAATTGTGTATCTTGGCCGTTTGACTTGCCTAACACGTGATTCAAAGTATAAAAAATGTGAACTTTAATGAAATTTTTTGCTGCGTTCACCAACCAGGCGCTTGCTCTAGTAGCCTCTGAAGAATCTGATGGACCCAGAAATGGCGGCCATCAAGTTCACACCATTTTTTCGATCTTCCATAGCACAGCTACCCCTTCAACAAAATCCATGTCATTTTGCAACGTAAACAGGTTGACTCCGTGTATGTTGTGAAGTGTATTTTACGTGAGAATGAAGCAAGCAAACTCAAAATGCGAATAATTACATGAAGAGCACGATTACTTACACAACGTGTGTCCGTTGTGAATGTGCCATAAGTCTGTACAACATGCTCAATGTGTCAAACACACACACACAGCCCTTGCCCACCCTACAGTCAAATAGTAATGTTGGATATTTAGATATTTCTATACCCTCATAAACCACCAGATGTCACCACAGTCACCCCATTTTTAGGTTTTGATTGATGTCCAACTGCTCGTTAACACAAATTTCTAATCAGCCAATCACATGGCAGCAACTCAACGCATTTAGACATGCAGACATGGTCAACTGCAGTTCAAAGCGAGCATCAGAACGAGGAAGAAAGGTGATTTAAGTGACTTTGAACGCGGCATGGTTGTTGGTGCAAGACGGGCTGGTCTGAGTATTTCAGAAACTGCTAATCTACTGGGATTTTCACGCACAACCATCTCTAGGGTTTACAGAGAATGGTCTGAAAAAGAGGAAATATCCAGTGAGCGGCAGTTCTGTGGGCGCAAATGCCTTGTTGATGCCAGAGGTCAGAGGAGAATGGCCAGACTGGTTCCAGCTGATAGAAAGGCAACAGTAACTCAAATAACCACTCGATACAACCGAGGTCTGCGGAACAGCATCTCTGAACACACAACAGGTCCAACCTTGAGGCGGATGGGCTACAGCAGCAGAAGACCACTCCGGGTGCCACTCCTGTCAGCTAAGAACAGGAAACTGAGGCTACAATTCACACAGGCTCACCAAAACTGGACAATAGAAGATTGGAGAAACGTTGCCTGGTCTGATGAGTCTCCATTTCTGCTGCCACATTCGGATGGTCGGGTCAGAATTTGGCGTCAACAATGTGGAAGCATGAATCCATCCTGCCTTGTATCAATGGTTCAGGCTGGTGGTGGTGGTGTAATGGTGTGGGGGATATTTTCTTGGCACACTTCTTGGGTCCATTAGTACCAACTGAGCATTGGGTCAACGCCACAGCCTACCTGAGTATTGTTGCTGACCATGTCCATCCCTTTATGACCACAGTGTACCCATCTTCTGATGGCTACTTCCAGCAGGATAATGCACCATGTCATAAAGCGTGAATCATCTCAGACTGGTTTCTCGAACATGACGAGTTTACTGTACCCAAATGGCCTCCACAGTCACCAGAACTCAATCCAACAGAGCACTTTTGGGATGTGGTGGAATGAGAGATTCGCATCATGGATGTGCAGCCGACAAATCATGTCAATATGGACCAGAATCTCTGAGGAATATTTCCAGTATATTGTTGAATCTATGCTACGAAGGATTAAGGCAGTCCTAAAGGCAAAAGAGGGTCCAACGGGTAAGAAAGTGGCCGATGAGTGTATATATGAAGTGAAATATAATCTAGAACATAAAAAAACATATTTTTCCATAAACATCCAATTGAAAAATTTGGTTAAAATAATTTTTAACATTTTTAAAATAGTTAAAAAAAATCAACTTATACTCCCATAGGAAATGAATGGGGAAATACTAAAATTAAAAGGATTTATTTTTTTATTCGTACTTTTAGAGAGATATAAAAAACACATTTACAAAAATACATAGCCAATGATATGACATTTCATTAATAATAAACAAAATGCGTGTTCACACTTGAGACCTTCGTGCCCCAAAAATGTCCACTAGGGAAAGATTAAGTGCAATACGATACAAGGGATGCTTGAGGGTTAAATCAATTTCACTTAGTACCAAATCTGCCCCGTGTGGCCTTTTCCACCTGTGGTTTCCTGATTGCACTGATGCTGCCGTCACTAAAAGAACACATCAACAGTTGCATTGGGTTTTCATTATTGTGCAATTTGTGGTCCAGCTTGACTGCGTACACATCACAGCACAGCAAAGGTGAAGGTGCAGAAAACAGCGAGGGTTGGATGACGGCAATCATCAAACGCTGCAGTCTCCCCTGCTTTCATCTCTGATTCAAAATACTCCACTCAGACTCTTTAAGAAGGCTGGATGTAATCTGAAAACTTCACAGAGCGCCCGTCCGCACAGCGCTCCAAAGCTGCAGCATTGAATTTCTGATGATCAATCACTGCAATACGGTGCATATTTCGGACATTTTGGAAGCATCTATCTATTCAGCTAGATTTTATTTGTATTGCACAAATTAGGAAATACCAGCATACCAGCAAATAAAATCTAGCTATATTATATGTACAATGGAAAGATGCATTTTATTTATTTAATTATATATAGATGTATTTACAGTTTTCCTTAGCATTGAAATCCTTTCTTTGCTGTCCATGATTAAAAAGGAATATACATAACTGCATAAATGTATAACAAATGCTAATGTGCAATATTATTAGTGACACTACATAATATCAGCTATTTATCATCATATAAAGTAACATCTTTAACCTTTTTATTACATAAAATTGTGGACAGCAATTATGCAGCTAAATATTTACGTTTATTTACGTTATACTGTTTTTATTTTATTAAAACATTGCACAAAATAAATTTCAAGTTACTTTTGCAAATATATTTGCAAATAATAACATGTTTAATATGAATAAGACACTGCAGGGATTTATTTTTGAATTGCTGCTAAATATTTGTATCCTAAATGTATAGTTGAAGTCAGAATTATTAAACCCCCTGAATTATTAGCCCCCGTTTATTTTTCCCCCAATTTCTGTTTAACGGAGAGAAGATTTCTTCAACACATTTCTAATCGTAATACTTTTAATAACTTATTTCTAATAACTGATTTATTTTATCTTTGCCATGATGATAGTAAATAATAATTGACTAGAAATATTTTAAGACACTTCTATACAGCTTAAAACGACATTTAAAGGCTTAACTAGGTTTATTAGGTTAACTAGGCAGGTTAGGGTAATTAGGCAAGTTACTGTATAATGATAATAATTTATTCTGTAGACCATCAGAAAAAAATGAGCTTAAAGGGGCTAATAATTTTGGCCTTAAAATGGTTTTTAAAAAATTTAAAACTGCTTTTATTCTAGCCAAAATAAAATAAATAAGATTTTCTCAAGAAGAAAAAATATTATAGGAAATACTGTGAAAATTTCCTTGCTCTGTTAAACATCATTTTGGAAATATTTCAAAAATAAAAAATAAAAAAATTAAAGGGGGACTAATAACTCTGACTTCAACTGTATATAATATAATTAATAAAAATAATTCTTATATAAAACTAATAATAAAACTTCAATTAATTTAATACTTCCTGGAACAAACAAACACTGTTCCTTGCAACTCTTGTGCATAACCCAAGTTACTAATATTTTACTGAAATAAACTAATAATTAACAATGTCTTAATTAATAATTAAGAAATAAACCTAATTTATTAACTGATTTAAACGAATTGAACTGAAAATAAACCTAAAACCTGAAAATCTAACTGAAATAAACCTAAACTAACCTCATTTTAAAGGGACAGTTACCCAAAAATGATCATTTACTCACAACATACATCCTCAAGTGGTTCCAAATCTTTAGGAGTTTCTCTCTTTATATTAAACACAAAAGAAGATATTTTGAAGAATGTGATAACCAATGACTGCAATAGCAAGAAAAACAAATACAATGGAAGTCAATGGTTACAGGTTTCCAACATTATTCAAACCATCTTCTTTTGTGTTCAACAGAAGAAACTCAAACAGCTTTTGAACAAGTAAAGGGCGAGCAAATGACAACAGAATGTTCGATATGGGGTGAATTATCCCTTTAAACTAGTCTCTTCATTCAATTTCAAAAGAATAAATGCACAACACGAAAGCAAATGAATCAAAATCTCAAATCAAAGCTCTCAAACAAATGGTTCAGCAAACCCAAAACACACAAGCACACATGCAGGTTCGCTTCTTACCTGCAGGACGCACGGATGCCCATGAGAGAGAGTGCTAATGAAGGCAACAGGGGCTGACAGGCCAGAGACAGAGCCATGTACCAGAGACAGAGGAGAACCACCTCAGTGCACACAGATGCACAGTGAGGCTGAATGCTGAACACGCTCTCCCTCTCCCGCTCGCTCTGCTGCCGTCAGCAACAAGACCTGCCCACAAATCTCTCATAGACGCTCTGATTGGCTGAGAAGAGCCAGCACTGCATTGCAGGTGAAAAAACACAGCCGCCTCCTCATTTCTTCTTCATAACGCGGCATGTTCTGCCGTCACTCAGTCTCTCTCATCAATTACAGCAGGAAAAAGGAAGCTGGTTCCTATTTTACCCCTTGTACAAGATGTAACATAAGTCTTTGGTGTCTCCAGAAAGTGTCTGTACAACTTTCAGCTCAAAATACTCATTAGATTATTTATTATACAATCCTGAAAAGGCCCATTTTGGTCTCGGATGAATCTGTTTTTGTAGCCTGTGCCTTTAAATGCAAATGAGCTGGTTATCTCCGCCCACCGTTCCCTTGTGTGACTGTTTCTCATGCGTCACTCATGATAAACAGCAGTCTCATATTTTTAGGAGTCAAAAATACCAAGTCAGTTTATTTAGCCTGATCTCACGAGGAAACATAACTATTTTACGCTTTGTTTAGAGAGAGGCTAATTCGGCTAATTTTTAAATTCTTTTTAAAGGAGGCGTGGCACCAAACCCCACCCCTAAACCCAAACGTTATTGGGGGTTGAGCAAATCATATTAAATTGTACAAATGAGATTGTAGGAATTCATACGACTTAACCACTAAATAAAAAAAAGTTACGAATTGCCGTAAGACAGCGTTGGTTTATTTGACGTATTTGTGGTGGGATTTATTCAAGCTTTTCTGCAACGATGAGTCACACACAAATGCCATTACAAAGTTTGCACTACACACACACATTTATTTAAATGTATTTAATTTTAAGTCAGGCGTGTGCATTTACACTACTGCATGCTGTTTGTGTTGTTCTGCAATAACACTTCCGAAACGCTAGCTGGCAGTAAGTTTTTAAGTTCCTCTCTGTCAAGTTTGTTTGTGGGTGTTTTCAATGCTACATACAGTACAAGTAGCTAAAACTTGCACATTCAGAGGGGGAACTGGCGGACTTGCAGCAACTTTAACCATAAGGTAAACACAAAATAAAAGTCTCCATCTGGAGCTTCTTCACGAGACTCCACACTCGTTAAACACTTGCTCTTTCAGGCTCGTGGCTTTCAGCCCCACCCACACTCATCATCGCTACCAAGCTGACCAATCACAGAGCTTGCGCTATGCGTCGTCACGACATGTAGTCGACAAGAGACGCGGGTCAGTGAGGGCTATGCGACCATAAGTGTGCAATTGACGCAGATGTATAAATCTTAAGGGCCCACACATTTTTAGGGGCTTCAGAGTTACTATCAGATCCACTCTTCACTTTCGGCCATGACACCCCACCACCACCGCCCCGCTCTTCACTTTTGTCAGCGACATACACTTTACACTACAGCAGATATTAAGCAGACAGTCTACTGATGCTCTAATGAGAATTATTTATCATAGTTGCAATGTTAAAATAAAGCACTGAAATACACAAACAGAAAACTGCAGAACAGAGAGAAGGTGTGAACTAATTAAGGTGGACTCGCACTATGCTATTCGAACCGTGCCCAGGTGTGTTTTCTGGTTCGTTTGACAAGAAGGAGCTCTCCCAATCAGGCCCAGGCGCGGTTCAGTTGTGGATCTGTTCTAGGGGTGGGCGATATGACCTAAAATTAATATCACGGTATTTTTCATCTTTTGAACGGTGACGGTATAATATCATGGTGTTACTTTCAATAGCAAAATAATATACATCTCAAGGAAGAACGGACAAAAGAAAGTCTCACTTCTATCACTCTTTAAAAGTTTTGGTTTGGGTCATTGTAAATGCTCAGTCTCGTTATGAGCTGATCTTCATTTCTCTGTGTTGGTGGAATAAAGCAGGCGAGTCAGCTGCACCAATTTATGAGCAGACAGAGCAGGATTCTCATGATGACCACCAGCGCAATTCCGCTCTTTGTTATGAGCTGTAGTTTCAGTGTAAACTTAGTAAGGTGAGTTTCTTTGGCGATGATGTCTACAGTGTTAGATTTTATATTTAGCGGACATTTGCGCTAAACACGCGGTGAATGCAACGCATCGAGATTCGGGCACCTTCTCCGAAAACACTCGATTGATCTCAGCTGGCGGATCAATATTTACCTCATGTTATGATCGCTGTCATCTGCGCCATTATTATTATTAATATAACTTTAGGTGAGGTTTGCAAACCTGTGCACTTTTCACTCTTCAGCCGTTTGCATTTCCTGCAGTAACAAAAGCTCCCTGTTATCTGACAGCGGGAAGCGTTGAGTGACTGACAGCTAATAACCAATACTTCAGCAGGGTAGAGCGATTCAGCAAGTTTTTAGAGAAAATCAAATCAGATTGCACTACAACCATTATATTCAGACACACAAATGCTCCCAAATATATTATGAGGGCGCATAGATTAAATTTCGGGCGCTCATGCGACCAAAATGGTTGCAATTTCGAGCCCTGTAGTATAAGGACATGTATTCAGACCACAACTGAACGTTTGAAGAAAATTTAATGCCTTATTATTTAGAATTAGCTATTATTGATGTAAATGCAGCCGTTCAAGGCGCATAATTGATTTATTACAGTATTAGAAAATCCATGTCGTGGCGCAATGTCAAACTGGTGATGAATATGACACCGGTGTACCGCCCACCCCTAATCTGTTCTACAAAATATTTGACTGCGTGTCGCTGCATCCCAACTGACTAAATCAATAAAACTAAAGAAATCGCCACTGTGCTGAGCGAGAGCGCTTCTCTTCCTGTTAAACTGAACAGACGCATCATCAATGATGTAAGCGTGCTCAGGTTTGAAAGGCAAAAAGCAGTGTGAGTGCAGGTCGTTGGAGGAGATGGGACAATCGTGCTTCAACACGATTTAAGACAACTGTACATAGTGTAAGTTCTCCCTTAGAAACCATGCTTAATATTGTGGTTAAAAAAGCAGATAACAAACAAATAAAAAACGTCAAATTCAGGGGGCACATTGAAAAAATTATGTCATAAGGCCCAAATCGTCTAGCGGCGCCCCTGCATATAGTTTTACTGACAGTATGCGGCTGTGGTGATCCCAGCGGTTATGAATAACATAGCGATTTCATTGTCTTCATTACAAACATGCACAGTTTTAAAAATGTTTCCAACTCATTCTTAAGGTGCAGCTGATCACAGAGAGTTGGAACAGATCTTTTAATCCCAGTTTCTTTGCAAATCCTGTTCTGTGGACATGTGTATCACTGGAATTTAAATCCTATTTTTAAGTCGGGAAATTTGAATGAAGAGACTTGTGTTTACATCACTCCAATATGACTGTGTACATACTATACTTACACTCTATACCACAGGTTTTAAACTCAATTCCTAGAGAGCCGCAGCTGATCCAAATAATCAAGGTGTTCCAGACTACTAGACACTATTAAGCAGGTGTTAGTTGGAGGTGGTTGGAGCTAAACTATGCAGAGCTGTGGCCCTCCAGGAACTGAGTTTGAGACCACTGCTCGGTACCAAACAGCTTCCTAAAGTTGATTTTGCATCAAAGGTGCCCTTTAAGACTTTCTCTTGCTCATAAGATCCGTGTCTCAGCTGGTAGTCAGCGCAAACAAGCCTCTTTACAACCTTATTAGTGATGTCAGGTGAGCAGTAAGAGTCACAGCAGAGTGAAAGAGAGAGCGAGGACACTCAACACAATCGATTACTCTTATCTCTCACCCCTCTGAGACATTTGCCACTTCTTGAGGAATACTTGACGGAGCGTAATCTAAAATAAAACACGCCAATCTATCATTTCAATGACAGGGGAGAGGGGAAAAAAAGATTCAACTTGAGTTGAAGAAGCCAATCAGACTCAAGTCTCTTTTCACTGATGATGGAATAATTTCTGCAGTGCGCGCACAAACACACACACACACACACACACACACACACACACACACACACACACACACACACACACACACACACACACACACACACACAAGCAGTCTGCTCTACACTTCTACACAGATTCTCCACAAAGGCCAAATTCACAGACGTTTCCTGGACTTTCATTGACTAAAAAGCTGACTCTCCATGTTTTGTGTTGAGCAATCCCTCCAGAATTTAGCGTTTCTGTAATCGCTGAATTTAACGCAAAATCAAACAAATAGCACAAAATTTAGCGCTTGTAATTTTTATAATTGGATGCCGTTCAAATTCCTTCCACGGCGTCTGCATTGTTATATATATCAAACATTGTATTCTCATATAGGCAGTGCAATATCTTGAGCTGTCATGGAAACAGCATGGCTTCTCCTCAGGTGTGTGACCTGCTTTAGACACACCATGTGACATTAATCCCAAACAGACATACAGCCAAAGCCTATTTAAACAAGAATAGTGCACTCACTGCACTCCAACAAAATGGTAAGGTTTTTAATCTAATTAATACATATTAAACCTTTTTAACATTATTAAATCTATATGTTGAACCACTCATTAGTGTTGGTTTTCACTGAGTCACAGTGCTAAAGTTCAATATCAAACAGTTTATTTTATTTTTAAGATCTGAGGTGAACTATCTGTTGCTGCTTTCAGTGTATGGCAATAAATGTGATGTAAAATGCCCTTCAAATTCACATTATTAGCATTTAACACTTAATAAAGCACATGAGGTGTACCTGAGGTGATCATAATTTATCCTGCTGTTCACCTGTGAGAAATAGAAACCGTTACTATAATATGAATTTCAGATGTTGGTTAGAAACAAAAACTCCTTTTAATATTAAAGGTATTTCTACTATCGCATGCCGTTGCTTTTTATATTAGAACATAAATTAAATCAGCCTTTAGGCTCACTGCTCACTACACACTCCTGTTGATGTCAACCCTAGCTAGCATGTGTTTTGAACAAGTCGTGTAATACCTAGTTCAAAAAGGTGTCAAACTTACTGCACCTTTAAAGGGCACCTATGGTAAAAAATCTACTTTCAAGCTGTTTGGACAGACATATGTGCATGTATGTTGTATAGACCGTCATATTGGGGTGATATAAGCACACCCAGTGCTTTTTCTTTTTCAATTTAACAACATAAAAAACGGTGGACCAATTGGAGCTGTTTTCAAATCGACCGCTACTTGACGTAGGAGAGCGGTCCCCCCGCCCACCAATATTGATTGACAGGCGCGTCATCATATCCTCAGTTTGTTGATTCACGTCCGCCATTTTCTGCGTGAGTCGAAGCGATATCACTAAAGGAACACCCTAGCTCTATTTTTAGATGCAAGGCTCATTGGGCTCAACACAAGAGCAATATTCTCCACATTATCGCTCTAATCGGAATTATTGGTTGTATCTTTAGGTAGGTTTGCAAACATGTGTACTTTTCATTGAGTCTACCTTATACTTCAGTCGTTTCCATTTCTCGCGATCCCAGAAGCTCCCTTTGATCTTAACTAGCATGCGTTTTAGAGTTCTAAACATCGGTTTCTATCAGGGTACACTCAAGTCGACGGCTGGGCGCCGCGGACCGCTGCAGAAACCTATGTTTAGAATTCAAAAATGCGTGGCGCGACGATTCGGGACACTTCATGTCTCTGCCGCGCTACAGAGAGTGTCTGGTGTGCCGTGTCGCGGCTTTGAGCGGCGCATCCGGTGCCTCAGTCAAAGTTAATTCAGTGTGCGTGGTTATTAGTCTCGGTGTACAAGCTCGGCACTTGAAACTAGCACACAGTTGGCTGTAAAACTGTACAAAGACACAAATGATTTTGTACTCTCTGCTTGGTCTGTGTCAGAGTCGTACATGTACGAGTGAATGGTGATCCTCTCTCTCCTTCTCTGTCTGCCTGTCTGTTGCAAACGCAGAGCGGGTGAGCTCATGGCCCCGCCCCCTTGTTACGTTGGCCGAAACTAATTTACATGTGAAGCAACACACCCCTAAATCAGCGAACTGTGGACACGCCCCCAACATGACACTTTTTAACACATTATAATAAAACAATCTGAATTGTGTTTTAAACTGAACCTAAACTGGCACACTCAGAAGAACCATAATATTGATAATAAATCATAAAAAAGAGGTCAACTATGTGCCCTTTAAGGACAACTCTGAAAAACACTTGATCCACTACTGATGACTACTGTATTGTTCCATTAAATGTATTTTATGCAATATTACAAATTGCGCTTAAAAATGGGTGGATGGAATCATAGCTATTGACTCAAAAACTATAAAGTTATTTTGCAACTATGAAAGATGCAAGAAAATACATTTTGTATTAAGATATTTACATTTTAATACAAGAAAATAAGCTTTTGCTTGTGTCTGTAAAGGACGAATGACTAGAGATCAAATATCTTTGGGGAACTGGACAGAAAAATGTCAGACTTGTGTCATCCACCCTGGCACAGTCTGTGCTATTATAAGCCAACTTGAAAACCATTTATAAAGCTTAAATGTGTTGACTGCGCAATTAAACGAAGAAATTTTGCTCTCTCAAATGATCAATAATTTATTCCGAGCTTTAACAGGAACAGACTGTGAGAAATCAAACGCATCCTTCCTGAAGTACCAGCACGGTGAACGCTTATATAAATGTATCAACAACATTATGAAAGACTTGTTAATTGCATAAGGATAAATTATGCAATACACGTGGCAAAGTGTTTTATGGCCCTGTCAGTCACCGAGCCTCTACCTTTCTTCAGTCGCCAAAGGTTTTTGTGGTTGCTAAGAAACTAGTGGGCCATCAAATGCATTTTTTCTAATGATGCAGGACCACAGGCATGTTTCGTTTAAAAGTTACGCATCATGCTACATTTTTAGTGCATTTGCAGGAGCTTTTTTATAATTGGATTTGAATTAAAAGCTCCATATGAGTGACTTTGATTCATTTTGGAGAGTTTTTGCACATGGTGTTTATTAGATCACAGCAGCATCCTCCACCCACGTCTGTTCATCTATTAGAAAAGCACTTGAGTAAAGAGAAGTGTGTATTATGGTGTGACCTTGTGTTCTGTCTCGCCGTCCGCAGTGTCACTTTTCTGAATGCTTCTGCCAGTTCTAGACAGTCTGACCTCAACAGGAGAGAATGATTGCAAGTCTAGTCATCCAAACGGTAAATATATGATGTTTTATTCATTTCAAATTGGTGCTGCCCACCTTCAAATTATGTTAGCCATTTTTTTCCTCAAAAATACACAGTGGAACCAGTGGAGTAACTCCAGCTACAGTGGAACCAGTGGAGTAACTCCAGCTACAGTGGAACCAGTGGAGTAACTCCAGCTACAGTGGAACTAGTGGAGTAACTCCAGCTACAGTGGAACTAGTGGAGTAACTCCAGCTACAGTGGAACCAGTGGAGTAACTCCAGCTACAGTGGAACCAGTGGAGTAACTCCAGCTACAGTGGAACCAGTGGAGTAACTCCAGCTACAGTGGAACTAGTGGAGTAACTCCAGCTACAGTGGAACTAGCAGAGCTACAGTGGAACTAGTGGAGTAACTCCAGCTACAGTGGAACTAGTGGAGTAACTCCAGCTACAGTGGAACTAGTGGAGTAACTCCAGCTACAGTGGAACTAGCAGACTACAGTGGAACTAGTGGAGTAACTCCAGCTACAGTGGAACTAGTGGAGTAACTCCAACTTCTTTTTACTGAAACAAAAACGTTCAATGTGAACAATTGACTTTTGTGTCTGGATATTTGCATTGAATCAGAAGCATTTAGTACAACCAGTATAGTTTAAACAAATCCACAAGACCTGTGTTGTTTTTTTGTAAACGTTAAGCAAAACTGAAGTTTTTCTGAACATAATTCTTTTTATGATGAGCCTAGGGCTGCATGATTCTGGCTAAAATGAAAATCAAGATCACGATTCTCGAAAATCTCGATTCTGTAGATGTGAAATAAAGATAAATATGAGTAGCCTATTATTATTGTTAATACTCAAACATATAGTAACAATAATATTATTAGTCCTACTAGGTCTACTATTGGTTAAGATGCTACATTCATGTCATGGCTGCCATCACTCTGAGAAAAAACACACACATGCAAATCATACTTGCCGAGCGGCTCCCAAACAATCGCTCTGTGCAACAAACTGAATGTTATTTTTATGTTATTAGCTGCTATTCACAGCCTATGCAGGTTCTGTTCACTAAAGTAGACATGCCGGCACGCACGCACATCCTCTCTGAGGTAAACAAACAGTACGTCAGCTCATTCACGGCCGCAACTACATCATTACATTAAGACAGAAATGAGTATGTGACACTTTTAACACCATTTGGAGGTGTCCATGTTGCTGAGCAATGTATATAAAACAATGTGAGGACGTGTACGCCCGCCTTTACGTTTCTCTCCTGACCTTGAAAATATAATTGACTGAATTATAAAAATGCTCAATTAAGATGCCGTGTAGGGTCGAATCGAGATTGTAATCTTTTTTTGATTAATCGTGCAGCCCTAGATGAGCCTATTTACTTTTTACTGAATCAGCTACATACTAAACGACTTTAGATTTTTGGAAGTCGACTTTTATGGATTCAAATTCGAGTCGACGTCGACTAATCACTGGTGACGTCATCAATAAAACGCAAGATGCAAATGTTTTGCAACATGCCACAATTTGTGATTTATTTGCAGGAAATATATACTCAGAGCTGCACAATTCTGGCTAAAATGACGATGACGATTTTTTTTGCTTAAAATCAAGATCACGATTTTCTCACGATTCTGTAGATGCTTAATAATATGCCATTTAATAAAGGTTAATATGAGTAATATATGACTTTTATTATTGTTCATTCTCAAACACACAGTGAACAACAATAATATTAGGCCTATGTGTAGATCTACTGTTGCTAAATTCTGTATAGACTTGGAATGGTAGATTTGAACGGACTTTAAATGTGTGCTATTTGTTAATTCATAGTAAAGTAATTACATCAGAATATTCATAATTCTAAAGTTGAATTATTATTTTTAAAACATATGCTTGTCATTTGTCACTGACAACATTATTAGACCATTTTTTCACTGGTAAAATGAATCATTATTCATCATCGGATTCCCTCTTGCATTATATTCAACGTTATATAGGCTTGAGTAGTTATACTGACACTATTAAACATTTATTTTCATGCACAACAATTTGTGTTAGCTATGAAAGAAAAAAAACGTAATCATAAATCTAAAATTGTTTAAATGATGTGCGCGCCAGTTTCACTTTAATTGCAGAGTGCGCTCATGTCATGGCTGCCGTCACTCTGAGAAAAAAAAATACACACATGCAAATCATACTTCCCGTGCGGCTCCCGAACGATCCCTCTGTGCAACAAACTGAACGTTATTTATAACTTTATTACCTGTTAATCACAGCCTATGCAGGTTCTGCTCACTAAAGTGACATCATCGACGGGCACGTCCTTTCAGTGGTAAACAAACAGTGCGTCAGATCGTGTGAGATTTCGCAGCGTGACTACATCATTACAGTAAGACAGAAATGACATTTTTGGGTGGATCTTCCCTTATAAATACAGTATGTGACACTTTTAACGTCATTTGGAGGTGTCCATGTTGCTGTGAAGACTTGTTCGACCGTCTTTACGCTTCTCTCCTGACCTTGAAAATATAGTTGGCTGAATCGTAGAGATGCTAGATTAAGATCGTGTGTAGGGTCTAATCAAGATTGTGATCTTTTTTCGATTAATCATGCAGCCCTAACACACATGCTGTTTGACAGCTCATAATTCGTTGCAAAAACAATGCGCGCTTTACAGTTCATTCGCAAAATATGTCCGCATCTACGATTCGCAGAGGACAACAGCCATATTATTTCTCCAGGGTAAACGTGATTGGCTATCATCTGCTCTAGGGTATTTGCATGGAGCGACGTTATTCAAAAGTTTATGTGAATCTTTGACGCAGACATAAGAAAAATAACATTTTAAAATTACTTTAAATAATCTGAGAGCAGTTTCGTTCAGTGAACCACCTTCGCCTGTAAGCTGCCATGTAGTTCAGGTCAAACCATGTGATCTGCGCATCATGGCAGACCAGTCGACTAGTCTGTGCAACCCATACTACATAGGGCATTGACAGTGTAGTGTGTGCATTGACAGCAGCTGAATAGGATTAACATTTTTGACCTGATAAGTTAAAATTGGCATGAACTACTATGGAAAGACTTGATATAAAACATATGAGCATTTTTGAAAAACTGCTAAATACCTGACCCCTGTTTGTCTGTAATAATATTTAGGGCAACTTTATTCTAATCAAAGTATAAAATCTTACTCTAAAAGGTTTTTAATTTGTCATGGACTGCAGGTAGAATTATGTTGGTTTGTTTCCTAGAATGTTCAATAGACTGGTGATGTCTGGACAGTTTGTTCTGCTGGAGTCCCAGAGCTCTGTCAGCACATCTGGTTCTGACAAATCCCTCACATAACAAAAAAAACAGCCTGATCTTAGCAGTTAGATAATAGCACATGAAGGTGTGAAGCTTCTCTCGCCTCTCCATTTAATTTGGTTACATTTCAGAGGGTGACAACTCAAAATAAAATGATTCTGTAGGTAACCACCATATATCTTTACACATTTTACATTTAGTCGTTTAACAGATGTCTCTGTCCACAGCATCTTACAATTGAGGAGGCATTCAGTGATTCAACAAGTCAACAAGTTCTGATTATACAAAGGAACTGTTAATGCTCAGGGAATTAAGGAGGGGGGGAGTTTTTTTTTATATATATAGAGAAGAGTGTTTCTACAGGTGGTTTGTTAAGCACACTCGCCTGTGTGAAGCACACTTTATAAATGCACAACCTTTTTTAATTTACTTTATTTTAATTATAATAATCCCAATAGCAATAACCAAAACATTATTTATCTTTGTTATTAAACATAAGAACAAAGACGCAAATAAAATATAGAATCCATACAATGTAATAATTTACGGTTTCCAATAGTTTCCGAAGTTTCAGTACCAATCATACGTGCTCAACAACGCTTAAACGTTAGCAGGAAATGGGCGTTTTTAAAAATATCAGTAACAATCTAACATTATAGCAGGCTGATATAGTCTGTGAATAATATAGTGCAAAAACTTACAGCAGAGGGGGCGGCATGGTGGCTCAGTGGTTAGCACTGTGGCCTAGGGTTGTCTCGATACTGGAATTCGATACCAATCGGTACTGACATTATAAAAGCATCCATCTCGCGCGAACATTTAGGTGCTGTGGAGCTCATTCTTAAACAGCACTGATTTGCCCTGTGTTCACATGCTCAATAGAAATGACTGTGATTGGCCGTTTCTGTTGATTACGTGAACACAATGGCAAATCAGTGTTTAAAAACGAGCTTCACGGCGTTCAATTGTTCGCGGGAAATGGACGCTTTAAAAATTTCAGTACCGATTGGTTTCAAATTCCAGTATCGAGTTCAAGTCCCGGCTGGGTCAGTTGGCATTTCTGTGTGGAGTTTGCATGTTTTCCCTGTGTTGCCGTGGGTTTCCTCCGGGTGCTCCGGTTTCCCCCACAGTCCAAACACATGCGCTATAAGTGAATTGGATAAACTAAATTGCCCATAGTGTATGAGTGTGTGTGCGAGTGAGAATGTGAGAGTGAATGAGTGTTTCCCAGTACTGGGTTGTGGCAAAAAGCATCCAAACAACATATGCTGGAATAGTTGGCGGTTCATTCCGCTGTGGCGACCCCTGATAAATAAGGGACTAAGCCGAATGAAAATGAATGAACTTACTGCAGAATAAACAGCTAAATGTAAAATTATAAATATGATACCAATGACAAGAGCAAATCTACGCCCTTGTACCTGGAGTTTCAAAAAAACTTCACCCTGGCTAGAGTTTTCAGACAGTTTCTGTTTTAGTAACCCAATACTCCGTTTTCATTGACAAACAGTAAAACGGCGTACAAAAAAAGTGTGTTTTGAAATTTACCCACGTTCATGTGGACAGGGCTCAGAGTCTCCAGCAGAGGGCAGTAATAGAAGGTTATTAAACGGGGCACCAGCCACCCTCAAATAGAGCTGGAAGCGACTGTCATCTAGACGCAGTTCCTGAAGGAGAAGTCTTCTGGATGGTGCCATGAACCCAAACATGTTGACGTTTGGCTTTCTGGCATTTTTGGGACTTTAACAGCAGGTACAAAAGCAGTAAGTGTAGTTATATCCAAGTCTAAACTCGCGAGATGTTCTTCAAGTCATTCACGCGAATAGACCTTTTTAAGTGTGGTCAAATCATCGGCATGAACATTTCCTGCTTGTTATCAAACTGTTCATAATTGTAACAAGAGGCAATTCAATCATAACTTAAAGGGCACATAGTTTACCTCTTTTTTATGATTTAATATTAATATTCTGGTTCTTCTGAGTGTGCCAGTTTAGGTTCAGTTTAAAACACAATTCAGATTTTTTATTATAATATGTTAAAAAATGTCATGTTGGGGGCGTGTCCACAGCTCGCTGATTTATGGGTGTGTTGCTTCACATGTAAATTAGTTTCGGCTTCCCGCCCAACGTAACAAGGGGGCGGGGCCATGAGCTCAACCACTCTGACAGGCAGACTAAGAGGAGCAGGAGTGAGAGGATCAGCAATCAGTCGTACATGTACGACTCTGACACAGACCAAGCAGAGAGTACAAAATCATTTGTGTCTTTGTACAGTTTTACAGCCAACTGTGTGCTAGTTTCAAGTGCCGAGCTTGTACACAGAAACTAATAACCACGCACACTGAATTAACTTTGACTGAGGCAGCAGATGCGCCGCTCGAAGCCGCGACACGGCACACCAGACACTCTCTGTGGAGCGGCAGAAACATGAAGTGTCCCGAATCGTCGCGCCATGCAGTTTTGAATTCTAAACATAGTTCTCTATCAGGGTACACACAACGGTGCTTCAAGTCTGCAGCGGTCCGCGGCGCCCAGCCGTCGACTTGAGTGTACCCTGATAGAAACCGATGTTTAGAATTCTAAAACACATGCTAGTTAAGATCACAGGGAGCTTCTGGGATCGCGAGAAATGCAAACGGCTGAAGTATAAGGTAGACTCAATGAGAAGTACACATGTTTGCAAACCTACCTAAAGATACAACCAATATTCCGATTAGAGCGATAATGTGGAGAATATTGATCTTGTGTTGAGCCCAATGAGCCTTGCATCTAAAAATAGAGCTAGCGTGTTCCTTTAGTGATATCGCTTCGACTCACGCTGAAAATGGCGGACGTGAATCAACAAACTGAGGATATGATGACGCGCCTGTCAATCAATATTGGTGGGCGGAGGGACCGCTCTCCTACGTCAAGTTACGGTCGGTTTGAAAACCGCTCCAATTGGTCCACCGTTTTTATGTTGTTAAATGAAAAAAAAGCACTGGGTGTGCTTATATCACCCCACTTTGACGGTCTATACACCATACATGCACATATGTCTGTCCAAACAGCTTGAAAAGTAGATTTTTTACCATAGGTGCCCTTTAATGTTAAAACAGCAATCATGACATTATTTATCAATATGTGGCTCTTTTTGGATTCTCGTAAACTACAGAAATTAAACATTTCAAGCAGGAAATACATTGGGACCATTGTTTTTGTTTACATCTCTCAAAATGGTCTATAAAGCATTCGTGTGAATGAATATAGAGCATCACAATATTAATTTAGAGCGAATGAAGCGAATGCTCTCTTCGAGTTTGGTGTGAGCCGGGCATAAATTCTATTTCCTTTATTTTTGAGACATCTATAATGCATTCCACTTCGCACCACAAAGTAAAACCACACTCTGTCTGCACCCCATCTTTCCACTCTGCAGTTCCCTAAACAATTAATAAAGCAGTTTTTTTATCCCCAGTCAAGCATTATCGGACATTGAGAGGGTGTCATGCTAGGGCCGATGGAATTAGCCTGTGGTCTGGAAGCTGTAGTTAACTGAGCATCATTGGCCATGCTAGATTAAACCTGCTGTGTTATGCAATCTCTATCAACCAGAGAGAGGGAGGTTATCACAGGGCATGAGGATAGCACATCAGTCTCTGCTGATTCAGGGAGTGTGCTCGTGTTTTACAGTAGCGCATGCATTTCATAACTCTAATACCACATCCTAATCAGCGGACATCATGCAGAGATGGTCGCTCACATTGTGCACGAGAGACCCACCCAAACTGAATACTCCTGCTTTTTGTGGATACTTGCCTGTGCAAAAGTTACCACCTCCATTCTAGAGCATAGAAAGATTACTGCTATATAGATTTACTGCTATACACTGTAAAACACGATAAGTTATGCTAACTCAAACTGTTTGAGGAAACAGATTGCTGCAAACCATTTAAGTTTTGAAACAACATGGCTTGAGTACTGTAAACTTATATATAAACAGCGGGGAAAATAAGTAATGAACATGTCATGTTTTTCCTGGGAATAATATTTCTAAAGACATGAAATTGAAGCAGATTTTGGTAAAAACCCAAACAATACAACCTTAAAAATAAAATAAAACAAATAAAATCTAAAAGATGAGTTCTGGGTAATAACAATGGACTGACACACTACTGAATGGATTTAATACTTTATATAAAAGGCTTTAAAGACGCTTCCCATATGGAGAATGAAGTCACATGCACTGCCCAGGTGTGAGTTTCTCACAGACTTCAACAGAGTGTCGAAATCGTGATAATTCTGTGCGTCTCATCTATCAAATCTGAGCTTTAATTTGTATTCTCTATTGGATTCGATTCAGGTGATTGGCTGGGCCATTCCACAGCTTGATTTTCTTTCTCTGAAAGCTACTGAGAGTTTCCTTGGCTGTGTTTTGGATCATTGTCTTGCTGAAATGTCCACCCTGGCTTCATCTTCATCCTCTTGCTAATGTAGATGTTGGAATGAAGCAGCTGATATTCATTTACACTGAGGAAGGGCAGAGGGTTGCTGAAGAACTACTGAGAGATTTCAGCTGCTGTCTGGGCTTTCACTGCCGAACTACACCTCCCTTTCTTCATGTGTTCAATACTTTTTCTCTGCGTCATTTCATTTTATTACGCATAAATTCATTTGTAAACTAATTAGATGCATTTATGGATTTCTTTGGTTGTTACCAACATCTGGAGAAAATTTCTAGTCAACAGCACCTTTAGAAATTTGTTGTATAGAAATATGATGTACACACAACCATATATACATTTTTATATAGAGTCATATACACATACAATATTTGTACACATTAAATAATTGTGTTAATAATGTGTTGTCAAACTTTGAGTATTAGTAACTTAAACATTTAAGTTCAGTTAACAAACGGCTATGAGTTCAGTTAATTTAAACTAATTTAGTCCAAATAACTATATAGCTACTCAAATGGTTTGGTATTGCTTCTAGCTAGAGCTGCACAATTAATCGAAAAAAAGATTGCGATCTCGATTCGACCCCCTAGACCAGAGTTTCCCAACCCTGTTCCTGAAGGCACAACTCATCAGAACATTGGAAGAGACTCCAAAACCTGAAGTTAATGGGTCAGATGAGGGAGACATCCAAAATATGAACTGTTGGTGTGCCTCCAGGAACAGGGTTGGGAAACACTGCCCTAGACGAACTTAATCCAGCATTTCTACGATTCTGCCAATCATATTTTCAAGTTCAGGAGAGAAGCGAAGGCGGCTGCACGAGTCTTTTCATTGTTTCACATACATTGCTCAGCGACATGGACACCTCCAAATGATGTTGAAAGAGTCACATACTGTATTTATAAGGTATAATTCACCTAAAAATGTCATTTTTGTCTTCATATAATGCTGTATTCGCGGCTGGGAAATCACACGTGATGTGAGCTGCTGACCGTGAGCTGTTACCACAGAGAGGGTGGGCGCGCGCCCTATTATTATGATAGACACGCGCGCGTTTACTTTAGTGAACAGAACCTGCAAAGGCTGTGAGTAACAGGTAATAAAGCTGCTCTAGCCCAGTGTTTCCCAACCCTGTTCCTGAAGGCACACCAACAGTCCACATTTTCAACCTCTCCCTAATCAAACACACCTGAATCAACTCATCATAACATCAGAAGAGACTCCAACACCTGAAGTTAATGAGTCCGATAACGGAGACATCCAAAATATGTACTGTTGGTGTGCCTCCAGGAACAGGGTTGGGAAACACTGCTCTAGCCTATATAATGTTGATTTTACCAGTGAATTAAATGGTCTAATAATGTTTGTCAATGACAGATTGCAAGCATAAATCTCAAACATAATTCAACATCAGAATTATTATAAGTAGAATAGAATTGTTTATAGAGACCAGTAGACTTGCACATAATATTATTATTGGTGTTTTACCATATGTTTGAGAAAGAACAATAATAATTGCCGACTCATATTAAGCTTTATTTTACATCTACAGAATCCTGAGAAAATCGTCCTCTATTACTTAACACAAAAAATATATAATTTATTCAATCATAACTCATTCGATTTGAGTTCTGCTTAATATAATCACCTGATGCAAGATGCATACATGATGCTTTATGCCATATATTGAGTATGAAACTAAATCTCCCATAATGCATATTAGTTTTGTGACCCAGCCCAAAATGTTTCAGAGTTTATACATTTATAGAGATTATAATTTCAGCTTTAATCAACTAGGAATTGTAAAACGGTGCGTCAAACAGTCAAACTAACATAACATTGCTGAATTACCTTTTAAGTGGATATTAGAGAACGTGAAAACTAAACAGCATTGTAAAGGTATTGCTAAATTAAAAAAAAGACCAAGGCCTCGTAGAGGAGAAAAAACTTCAAACACAAAAGTTAAAGCAGAAAGAGAGCTTGCATTTAAACGCAATTTTATAATGATCATATTGAAAGTGGCACATGATGCCTGAAAAATTTGTGAGAGAATGCAAATACAGTGAAATCTATTTTCCTTCCACAGTGCTTCCTCTATAGGATTTTTTCCAGCTGTGGCGTTCCCCTGCCCACTAACATCACTGCACTCACACACACACACACACACACACAATAAACAATAGTTCAGCAAACAAATGTCAGATCACAGATATTAAAAAACTTTCACTGTTCTTCAAAATGAAATACTGAGGTTTAAGTTAATTCGTTTTTACTTGAAATTCATGTGTGGTTTATAATAAATGCCATTTCTTTTTGCCATTTTCAACTTATTTTCATTTTTGTCCCTTTTTAAATACCGGTAAAATCGAGAAAATGATAGAAGCTTAATAATTATAGTTATAGGGGCTGTAGATGTAGGTGGACAACACTGTGTATTTGTTTCTCAAGGCAGTATTAGCTATATTATTATATTATATTTAGTATAATGTTTACCTAAATGACTTGAATTAAATTAACCTTATTAATCAGTCAAAAACCATACTGTGAGTTAAAGCGATAGTTTAACCATGAAATTAAAAATTTATCCAACATCTATTCACTCTCAAAAGCCTCCAAATCTTTATTTTTCAGTTTTCACAAAAAAAGATATTTTGAAAAATGTTGAGCACTAACTTCTAGAAAAGCGAAATTCAAATACTATGGATGTCAAAGGCCACCAGTTTCTGACAATTCTCATACTATCTTCATATGTCTTCAACAGAGGAAAGAAAGTCAAACAGGTTTGAGTCAAGTAATTAAATGAGTAAATGATTTAGTTTTGTGTAAACTGTCCCTTTAACAGTTAACCTGTTAGTTATCCCTAATGTGGGTCAAATTACACGCCCAAGTTTAAAATCACTGAGATTTGAGTCCTATTTTAATCTCGGGAAATTCAATATTTGGACTCTCAGTAGTGATTATTAAACCATACTGAACTGAGCTAAACTGAACTGAACTTAAACACTACAAACTGAACTACACTGTTCCTATTTACTGTGACCTTTTATGTGAAGCTGCTTTGACACAATCTACATTGTATAAGCGCTATACAAATAAAGGTGAATTGAATTGAATTGAAAAAATAAAAAAAAAAGCTTAATGTGTTTATATCACTCCAATACGACAGTGGACACACTATACCTACACTCAGCGCTGTCCAAACAGCTTACAAAAGTTGATTTTCATCATAGGTGCCCTTTAATGTTAGTTAATGCTGTTCAACATTAGTTAATGTAAACTCAGTGCATTAACTAATGTTAACAAACACACGATTGTGTGTTAATAATGCATTAACAAATCTTAAACTATGATTATTGAATGCTGCACAAGTATTGTTCATAAATAGTTCATGTTAGTAAATACATAAACTAATGAAATCTTATTATAAATTATATTCTTATCGGAAAATATTAATCGCAGAAAAACAAAATATCACAATGTCCGCTTATTTTCCAATATCTACACTGTAAAAAACGCTGGGTTCCACAAAATCGATTTGTGTTGGGGCAACACGACAGAATTAAGTTAGCTTAAAAGTTTTAACAAATGTAAGTGGATTGAACATAAAACAATTAAGTTGTCCCTAAAAAAAACTCAAGAATCATTTTGTTTCAGCTCATTTTAAATGAGTAGTTTAAACAAGCAGCAAACATAATTTTGGAATGTACACTGTACAAAACGCTGGCTTCCACACAATTCCTTCAAGTTATCCCGACACAAATTAAGTTAACTTCATTGTTTGTACAAATTTAAGTAGGATAAACATAAAACAATTAAGTTATCCCTTCAAAATCTCAACAATTGAGTCGTTTCAGCTCAATTTAAA
This sequence comes from Danio aesculapii, assembly GCF_903798145.1. NCBI lineage: Eukaryota > Metazoa > Chordata > Actinopteri > Cypriniformes > Danionidae > Danio > Danio aesculapii. The sequence continues at coordinate 2,866,091 of NC_079445.1, read as the reverse complement.
CAAGTAGTTTGAACAAACAGCAAACAACATTTATTTGAGAGCACTTGAAACTGTCCAAATCTGTATTTGAAGATGCCAGGGTTTGGTCGAAAAGCTTAAAAAAAAACAGGATCCGCCCTGCTGCTAAACAGGTCATTGCAGCATCTGCGAGTCACTCAGATCCCCAAAAGTGTGACCTGATTTGGTTTCATGCAGTTTCACTCGCTGAGAGCCACATCCGCAGTCCCCCAGACCCCCCATCGCTGCACTTGTGGAGGATACGGCTTACATAATGAGCATCCTCACTACCGGCCGAAAAAAAAAATCCCAGTGCAGCAAAGACCAGCCCTCCAAGTCTTCCAGCACTGCACCAGAAACTTGCGCACATTGACAGACAAGGGGTTGCACACACCTGGATACACAACTTGTACTTAATTCATCTGTATTTCTATAGCGCGTTTGCAATGGAGATTGTGTCAAAGCAGATGAAGTTCTAGTGAATTGCTTCAGTCCAGTTGAAAACACAGGGTGCAGACACTTTTGCAGGATGCCTGACCAATTAGAAGAGTTGCATGCATATCACACATTGGAGTTGCATGCAATTATCGCGCATTGATCTAAAGCATCCATACTAATCCTGCACTTTATTAGTGCATTAAAACAACGGTCTCAAAAGACTGATTTAACCTGCACCTAACCCGAGCGCATCAGCTGTCTGATTAAATATGAATCCCACATCAATAAGTCAGTAGTCCCGCACACACATTCAGCAGCACTCACTTGCACCTCAGACCGCTGGCGAGCTTCACCACAGCCGTATTAAGCGAAACGATCCAGTCCAGGAGCCACATGGCTGAAGAGGACAGCGCGGGGCAGGACGGTGCGGTGCGAGCCACTGTTAAACCGCAGATCAGACTTTCTATCTCTCAGCCTGCTTTCCACTCGCTGTCCGCCTCAGCACTGCTGATCCGAACACTAGTGAGCTGGAAAACAAGGCACCGCGGGAGGGAGGGAGGACGCGAGAAACAGGAGCAGAGGAGGAGGGCGAGAAGTGAGTGTAAAAACTCACTGGCGTCAAAAACACGGTGTGGCGTAAATGCACCGCAGGAGGACAGGGCACGTCGATGACAGCACACACACACACACACTCCGCCTCTGTTCTGCAGAAGGGCCGGACCCGTGGTTTGACAATCTGACATGTTGTATTTCAAGGACACAAGCAGCAGACCCTAGAGGGCATGTTCCTGTATCCCTGTGCTTTACCTGACGAACGAGTGTGTGAGGGAAATAGAGAATCAAACGCATCAGGCTTGATGGCTGTCATGAAGCACTGTTACGTAACCCATACATAACTCTCTTCAGGGCAAGTGTACATTTATACAAACACATATACACTGCCTGAGAAAAGTATTTTCATTGATCCCAGTTGTAAGAGCAGCAAATACTAACTTGACTTCTAGTTGATCATTTGGAAAAGTGGCAGAAGGTCCATTTTTCCCATAAATCATCTGTTGAGCTGCATCCCAACCATCACAAATACTGCAGAAGACCTACTGGAACCCACATGGACTCAAGATTCTCATAGAAATTAGTCAAGTTTGGTGAAGGAAAAATCATGGTTTGGGGTTACATTCAGTATGGGGGCGTGCGAGAGATCTGCAGAGTGTATGGCAACATCAACAGCCTGAGGTGTCAAGACATTTGTGCTGCCCATTACATTACAAACCACAGGAGAGGGCAAATTCTCCAGCAGGATAGCGCTCCTTCATACTTCAGCCTCCACATCAAAGCTCCTGAAAGCAAAGAAGGTCAAGGTGCTCCAGGATTGGCCTGCCCAGTCACCAGACATGAACATTATTGAGCATGTCTAGGGTAAGATGGAGGAGGCATTGAAGATGAATCCAAAGACTCTTGATGAACTCTGGGAGTCCTGTAAGAACGCTTTCTTTGCCATTCCAGATGACTTTATTAATCAGTGATTTGAGTCATTGCAGAGATGTATGGATGCAGTCCTCCAAGCTCATGATGGAGTCAGACACAATATTCATTCTGTTTCCACTGCAGCATGACCACATATTCCTTACTGGACATTATTGAAGGTTCAGTGACCAGACTTTAGACTAAGCAAAGTCAGACCTTACTGTCCTAATGAAATCCTTACAATCATATTTTATTTTGGTGAAATAAGTGTAATCTAAAGGCTTTTGCCTTTCATATAAGCCACTTCTGATACCAAATGATACCATCATAAGCTTGGTGGTCTGCATCCATACATCTCTGCAATGACTCAAATCACTGATTAATAAAGTCATCTGGAATGGCAAAGAAAGCGTTCTTGCAGGACTCCCAGAGTTCATCAAGAGTCTTTGGATTCATCTTCAATGCTTCTTCCTTCATCTTACCCCAGACATGCTCAATAATGTTCATCTCTGGTGACTGGGCAGGCCAATCCTGCAGCACCTTGACCTTCTTTGCTTTCAGGAGCTTTGATGTGGAGGCTGAAGTATGAGGAGCGCTGTCCTGCTGAAGAATTTGCCCTCTCTTGTGGTTTGTAATGTAATGGGCAGCACAAATGTCTTGATACCTCAGGCTGTTGATGTTGCCATCGACTCCGCAGATCTCTAGCATGCCCCCATACTGAATGTAACCCCAAACCATGATTTTTCACAACAAGACTTTTGTCAGGTAGTGTATGTGTGCAATGTGCATCACTTCGCAAAACTAAAATAAGCTAAAGCCAGTAAGCAAGTTTACAGATATTCTGTATAGGGATAGTTTTATTTAACATCATCTCTATTTACTCCCTGAGCTGTATTTGATTAAAGAAGACACATTGGCCCCATAAGATGAGGACAAACAACCGACAGCCAACTTGAAAGCCAGAATCATATCAATTTTAGATGAGAAATATGAAGCTCTGCCAGAAGCAAATCTCATGGGCTTGTGCTACTGAGTTGACCAAAAAAAGACTGTCCTAGAGCAAACTGCAAACCTCGTGACAGAAGAGAGAGAGAGAAAATAAGAGAAAAGTTTGAAAAACTTGTGTTGATTCAGCTCATTTTATATAAGTAGTTTGAACAAGCAGCAGAAATCTTTTTTTTTGAGTGTAGTGTGGTCGTGTGGACACTACAAATAGGAGTTTTCGCCTCATGACGTCAGTGTGCACGCTGTTTCTCCTTTCTGATTGGCCAACACTGCTGGATCCACGGCAAATGCGTTGCGCATTCTACATTGATCGCACTGAAGGGACAGTAATCCACGTCTGTTCTTACGTTTGCATTGACTTACATATACATTTAGCAGATGCTTTTGTCCAAAGCGACTTACAATTGAGGAACTGATATTTTTTTATTTTTATATTATTCTTCTTTTTATGTAAAGTCATGAACACGCTTCAGCAAGTAGTTTGACGCTTTTCCGCCATTTATTAGTCATTTCTCCCATATTCAACTTTATCAGAAGTTCTAAAACAAATCGCAGAAACAAGTTTCTTTCCACATCGCAAAATCAGGTCAATAGCAAGCTAGCCAAACTTCCTAGATACTGATTCGACACAAAAGCAGTCGATTCATCACACGGCAGCATCTTCTCTGCTGACTTCCATTAAATAGTTAATAGCATTTTAATTTGTAAGCTATGCATGCAGTCAACCTGATCAATTCTGAATTTATAGACATCTGAATAAACGTAAGGAGTCTTTTTAAATTTATTAAATGTGCCATTAAAATGCTGGGTTTTTTTTTTTTATTTGTAGGTCAACTATGATTTCTCCATATAGCATCCTAGCATCACAGAGAACCATTTTCACTTTGTAACTCTCTCTCTGTCTGCTCGTCAGCCTTTCTGTTCATTCTTCTTTCCTAAATTTACGCTGCTCATATACTCAAATGTACTCACTTTTTGCCAGGTTTCTTGGCTTTGGTCCTTTTCTTCCTCGCCTGAAGAGCAAGTACTGTCAAAGAACAGATAAATGTACTTTGTTAGCACACTTTTCATAAACAATGTAAAGCGCATATAAACATGTAGACAATAAATGTGAATTTCCATTTATTAAAGCAGCAGAAATAAAATCTACAAAGTAATTTTCGATATTTGGCATTGATAGGGATTTGTTGTGCGTTAAATTCATTTGTATTAATTTTTTTACCTGCTTATAATGCATTTTTATGATTTCTGAAAAGTTTATTATTACAGTATTTATTAACAAAGAATTACTGTCAGTATTAAATATTCATTCTTTTCAGACTGAAATAGTTCATATATTTTTTGAGGTCTGAAATAAATAAACAAATGGTCCAAATAATACTTATTTAATGTATCAAATGCTGAAAACACATTATTTTTAGTTTATAAAACAAACACAAAAAAATGTTTGCTCAAAAGACAACCATTCAAGGCAAATTAGGAGAACCAACAAAAACGTTAATAATTCTTTATTAACTAATCCCTATATTATATACTAGGCATGAGACGATAACCGGTTTCAAGATTTACCGTGGTTTGGAAAAGTCAAGGTTTTAAAACCGCAAAAGTTTTCTGTTATATCGTTTCTAAGGTATATGCGAGTTTCTTTTTTTTTACATGTTTTTGACAACTATTTTATTTCAGTTTCTTAGGGAAACAGTATCTTCAGCAAAAAAGGAACCTCTTCATCAAAAGCTACTGGTCCAAAATATTTTAAATACTTCTTAAAATTATATATATTGTGTTCAATGGGGGGAAAAGGTTGTTGGTTTTTACCCAGACATTTAAAAACCCAGCACTGATTTTGTAGCAGTAAATCACAATACCGTGAAATCGTGATTTTTCATCCAAGGTTTTCATACCATCAGAATCTTATACCGGCCCATGCCTATTATATACATTTAATCGATTATACGATTTTTAGAATTTTTCTCCACAGCTCTATTTTATTGAGATATGTTGTTTACATGTCATCACAAAACCATAAACATCACAAAAGCTAGCTAAACAAACCATACTACTACAACGGGTCATAAACGAAAACATAACAAAACGACAGAAGCACAATTTTAAAATGTGTATTACCATTATATTGTTTCTATTAACCCGTACAATTAATCTTATAACTATAGTTTTACAACAGTAAACATCCTGGTAACCATGGTAAGCAAAATATTCAATAATTTGTAGGTTTTGGGCGGATTTAGCTGCTAGCAGTTAGTACATACACACAAAAACAATAAAAGAACTATTTTATAATCACAGGCATAATTTTCTTAATCATATTTAATACCTTTTCATTTCTAAAGCCGAACTAAAATATAAGTTTAGCTAGCAGAAGCTCGAGCGAAAACACACGAATATATTCACAGCGAGCAGCGGTTACCAACAGAAACATGCTCAAATATATTCATAAACACACATTAAACGCCCAGTTTCCAGCTGTAGAGTGTAATATAAGCAGATGTTGATGTAAAGCTGCAGTGCTGTTGTATTAGCAGCAGCTAAAACACACATGGGCTTTTGTCTCTGTCGCCACGCATGGCACATCTTATAACGCGATATGTCCAGCACATCCCTGATATGACCGAGGCTTGCTGCGATGTTTATTCATATTTCTATGTGTGCCGTTGCTCAGACGGCTGTGGAGGACATGAGATTAGTTGTTTTGATGCTCACCTTTCCTTTCCATGCTGCACCGGCGGCTAAAGTGCTCACAGTCACTCACATGTAACGGTCGGCGCATGCGCACAAAACTCCACTAACAACTGAAGTGAAAACTCGCTCTCTCACACGCACACACACACACACACACACACACGCGCGCGCACATTTTAACATACTTGATTATTTCAATGCCACAAAATAAGAGGAATTACATATTTAAATTATTTAACTTTACCCAAATCTTAATAATAAGTGACAACTTACACACATCCACATATATATCTATGTCATACAGTTGAAGTCAGAATTATTAGCCCCCCTTTGAATTTTATTTTCTTTTTTAAATATTTCCCAAATGATGTTTAACAGAGCAAAGAAATTTTCACAGTATGTCTGATAATATTTTTTCTTCTGGAGAAAGTCTTATTTGTTTTATTTCAGCAGCTTTTAATTTTTTAAACACCATTTTGAGGACAAATTTATTAGCTCCTTTAAGCTTTATTTGTTTTCGATAGTCTACAGAACAAACCATCGTTATACAATAACTTGCCTAATTACCCTTACCTGCCTAGTTAAGCCTTTAAAAGACACTTTAAGCTGTATAGAAGTGTCTTGAAAAATATCTAGTCAAATATTATTTACTGTCATCATGGCAAATATCAAATAAATCAGTTATTAGAAATGAGTTATTAAAACTATTATGTTTAGAAATGTGTTGAAAAAAAATCTTTCTGTTAAACAGAAATTGGGGGGGAATAAACAGGGGGGCTAATAATTCTGACTTTAACTGTATGTGCTGTTAATAAACAAAATGCTTTGTAGTCTATAGATTACAGTTTGTGCCAAATAAAGCAGTTTAACTCAAGTTGTTTTGATTTACATACATTTTAACAATCTTATATTAAGAGTATGTTTGTGCTGAGTTTGTCAACTTCATCTTGACTTTATTTTCGCTTTAAAATATATATTTTTTCTTTTTTCTCTCTTTATTTCTATACTTTTATTGTATTACTTTTATTTTTATTTATAATTCTCTACAATGTACAGCCAATTACAGAATAGCCTACATTTTCTGTTTGTTTTATATATTGTTATTGTTTTGTTGATATTAAAATAAAAAAAAATTAAAGTGGAGGGTTAATAAATGATGAAAAACATTTTATTGTAAACAAAAGTCGCTTTAAAACTACAACAGCTCCTCAACGACACCAAAACAACATCGCTCTTCTCTTTATTTTCCGCCATTTTGGGTTTCTGAGCTTTTGGTGTCATGGGAGACTAAAAGAAAATCTGTCCGAGAGCGATCATTTCGTTGACTTGTTGTAAGTATCAGTGTTTTTGATAATAACCATCGATAATTATTGAATTGTCACATTTCGCACCTCGCTGTTTGTTAGTGTGTATTACGAGAAAGCTATAGCCGCGCGGTGGCAGTGTTTCTCAGAAAATAAAACACACTGCAGGGTTCCCGCTTTCACTCACGACACAATGGAAAAGTAGGCCACTGACTGTTGTGCTTATCTATAATATGCTATTAAATGAGTATGTAAAATGGTTGTAGCTTAAATAATTTTGCAGAACAACAGATCATTTAACTATATGATTTTTTAAGCATTAGCATTAAGCTGGCTAAGGTTGCTCGATAGTCTAAGTCTGTATGTTGCTGAGTATTACAAAAACGATATTTCTTATGATATAACACTACCCTTTAAAAAATATGCTTTTTTAAAATAATTTCTTTATTAAAATAAATAGGTAAAATATATTTTTGACATATAATTTGGACTGAAAAACTGTCTATAGACACTTATAAGTGCAAACATTTACTCAAAAACATTAAGGAGTTAAAACCTCAGCAGATGCCTGCTATCATTTTCGCCATTAGTGTTTATTTTAAGCCGTCCTAATTCTACTTATACTACGCCCTAAAAGTATGTTTTTTCTGTAAAGGACAAGTGTATACTTTTGAGTGTGTAACGGAAGAGTATGCAAGCTTTGGGACATACTAACTCCTTAACAAATCGTTGTTGCTTAGTTACATCACCTGTCAATCATCCTCATTTAGAGAAGCAGCAGCAGCAGGTTAATCTGCCATTCGCGAGTCTTTCATGCAGATAAATTTCCTCAGCTCTTTGGGTAATTATCCATTCAGACGTTAATGTCCAAACATATCTTGAAATAAGTTCACATTGTTGTTGCAGATGAAATATAACACGGAAAACGTGATTTAAATATGTTCCAGTTGGTTAGATGTTGATTAACAGTCATTCAAATAACTTTACAGAAGCCTAACTACTTGGCGGTTGGTCTCGCATGTCCGCCATGTTTGTAGTTTTTTACACTTTTTACCCGAGCTTGTAGCAAAGAGCTTAGAATGACCAAGAGGTGACACTTCCATTGCAACAACGTTCATTCCATTGCAATGGCGACGATCCATTGCAACAGCAGCGCCCAGCAACAGCCCCGGATTCCGCCATTTTGGAGTGAAAGAGATCGGCTGTCCATTGGATCTTATTGCTGTCGCGATGGCAAGCAGCTGCTTTGTTTATTTATTTATTTATTTAAAAAGCGCATTAAAGCTGATATACAACCTGAAAGACGACAATACAACACTTACGATGACAATCATCAGCACTTTTAATAGTTTATTTTACAGACTTAGAATATGCTGTTGTTCTATTGGAATTTTCATTCCAAAATGGCTGCTGCGCCGTTTCCCGAATCGCACTAGAGTCTCACCTCTTGGTGATTCTAAGCTCTTTGTTTGTAGTTACGAAGTCTCTCTACTTGGACAGTTGGTCTCGTGTGTCCGCCATGTTTGTAGTTTGTTTACACTTTTTACCTGAGTTTATAGTTACTGAAGTCTCTCTACTTGACGATTGGTCTCGCGTGTCTGCAATGTTTGTAGTTTGTTCACACTTTTTACCCGAGTTTGTAGTTACCGAAGTCTCTCTACTTGACAGTTGGTCTCACGTGTCAGCCATGTTTGAAGTTTGTTTACACTTTTTACCCGAGTTTGTAGTTACCAAAGTCTCTCTACTTGACAGTTGGTCTCGTGTGTCCGCCATGTTTGTAGTTTGTTTACACTTTTTACTTGAGTTTGTAGTTACCAAAGTCTCTCTACTTGACAGTTGGTCTCACGTGTCAGCCATGTTTGTAGTTTGTTTACACTTTTTACTTGAGTTTGTAGTTACCGAAGTCTCTCTACTTGACAGTTGGTCTCACGTGTCAGCCATGTTTGAAGTTTGTTTACACTTTTTACCCGAGTTTGTAGTTACCGAAGTCTCTCTACTTGACAGTTGGTCTCGCGTGTCTGCAATGTTTGTAGTTTGTTTACACTTTTTACTTGAGTTTGTAGTTACCGAAGTCTCTCTACTTGAATGTTGGTCTCACGTGTTTGCAATGTTTGTAGTTTGTTTACACCTTTACTTGAGTTTGTAGTTACCAAAGTCTCTCTACTTGACAGTTGGTCTCGTGTGTCAGCCATGTTTGAAGTTTGTTTACACTTTTTACCCGAGTTTGTAGTTATAGAAGTCTCTCTACTTGACAGTTGGTCTCGCGTGTCTGCAATGTTTGAAGTTTGTTTACACTTTTTACTTGAGTTTGTAGTTACAGAAGTCTCTCTACTTGACTGTTGGTCTCACGTGTCTGCAATGTTTGTAGTTTGTTTACACTTTTTAACCAGAGTTTGTAGTTACCGAAGTCTCTCTACTTGACAGTTGGTCTCGCGTGTCCGCCATGTTTGAAGTTTGTTTACACTTTTTACTTGAGTTTGTAGTTACAGAAGTCTCTCTACTTGGCAGTTGGTCTCGCTTGTCCACAATGTGCGTCGTTTGTTTACACTTTTTACCCGAGTTTGTATTACCGAAGTCTCTCTACTTGACGCTTGGTCTTGCGTGTCCGCCATGTTTGTAGTTTGTTTACACTTTTTACCCGAGTTTGTATTACCGAAGTCTCTCTACTTGACGCTTGGTCTCGCGTGTCCGCCATGTTTGTAGTTTGTTTACACTTTTTACCCGAGTTTGTAGTTCTAATTAAATTCACGTCCAACATCCAATGAACTGCGGGCAATATTAGCAGCTAGAGTATGGGCGCTACTACACTTCGAATTTTTATAGGAAATAGTAAACCATCAGGGAACCTCTGCCATGCTCTTATCAACATACTATGGTTTGAGACACACTAATTCTATGTATTAGTGTGTGAATTGGGTCGCTGCAGCCAATAGCAAAACAGCAACCACTGACGAGGCGAGATAAAGATAGTAAGGCCCCATCTGATTGGTCAAATTTAGATTAACGCCAAAGGCATAAAATAAATGTAATTAATCACATCCACGATATGTTCATTACATATACTATTATCGCGATAACGATATATTGTGCGGCTCTAGAATTGATTTTCTAAAACTCCATGATATCCCATAAATTCCACAACCTTGACAGATGCATTATTATCGGTTTAGCAAACCAGATATAATCTCAAGTCAACAATTTACTAGCAAAAGAAAAGACAAATAAGACTGTTATGAAAAATAATTGCCTTTATTTCAGCCAATAGCAAAACAGCAACCACTGGAGAGGCGGGATAAAGAAATTAAGGCCCCATCTGATTGGTCAAATTTAGATAAACAGCCAATGCATAAAATAAATGTAATTTATCACAAGTCCGCGATATGTTCATTACAAATACTATTATCGCGATAACAATTATTCTGCGATATATCGTGCAGCCCTAGACTTGACTATAAAACTCTGCGATAATCCAGAAATTACATAAATGTGAGGACCACGACATCTGTTTAACTGACCATAGCTTATGATATAGCTTATTGTTTTTAAGCTTAAGAGAAGACAAATAGGGCAACATGGTGGCTCGGTGGTTAGCACTGCCACCTCACAGCAAGAAGGTTGCTGGTTCGAGTTCCGGCTGGGTCAGTTGGCGTTTCTGTGTGGAGTTTGCATGTTCTCCCCGTGTTGTAGTGGGTTTCCTCCAGGTGCTCCGGTTTCCCCCACAGTCCAAACACATGCGCTATAGGGGAATTGATGAACTAAATTGGCTGTAGTGTATGAGTGTGTATGGGTGTTTCCCAGTACTGGGTTGCAGCTGGAAGGGCAAACGCTGCGTAAAACGTCTGCTGGAATAGTTGGCGATTCATTCCACTGTGGCAACCCCTGATGAATAAAGGGACTAAGCTGAAGGAAAATGAATTATGAATGAATGAGAAGACAAATAGGAGTGTTGTGAAAAATAATTGCCTTTATTTCAGTATAGCAGTGGTTGTTCAAAGTTTACAGACCACATAACTTAAGAATGACTGAAGAAAAACCAGTTGTATGATGATCTCTCTTATTCATGAAAAAAAACGGATCTCATGCGACAAAACCAAATATATAAACCAGTTTTAATGGATTCTGATTGACACGTTTAGTGATTTTCCACTGTGTGCATAAAAACAAAACAAAAAAAAAACAACACCCCCCTCACATTTAACAATACATGCTCAACACAGAAAATATTGCTGAATAAAATTAAGAGATATAATATACAGTGAAAAAAAAAGAAAACACTTTAAAAATGATACAATAAGTTAGATGCCGGCTCTAGAAGAGTCATCTAGTCTGGGCTGTTCAGAGTTTTGGCTCAGCTTAACTTTCAGGGGATTAAAATGAAGGTAAACTGTTTCATCGTGGACCATAATGCAACTGTCTTACTGTTAAAACCCCAATCCTTTATTTAAAGCATAGATAATAAATAAATGAACATGCCAGTTGATGAATGAGAAACTACGCTCTAGGACCAGCTTTTGAAGAACTAAGCAAAGTCAGACCAATTATAACAGACAAAACATGTCCAAATCACAATTAACCTGATGAAAAAATAAATAAATAAAAATATATATGGATTTACTCAGGATTTACTATGTTTTTAACTGAGTAATGTTAATTTCTTTTAATCTATGAAGGTCAGATAACATTTTTTTCCAAATTTTCAATAAAACTATTGTAATTTACAGCATTTTTGGGGGTCAATTGGTCAGAATAGGAATATTTTCAGTTGTTGTGGCTAAAAAATCTGTGTTGTTTCACCAAATGTCTTCTGAAGTTAAACTATTGATATTGTGCCATCTAAAATAACATTTCTGGAAATGTTTTATTTTGACCATTGTTATTTTATGCTCCTCTTAATATTAATTATAGAATAAATGTCATCTTAAGTTTGCAGAACTAACCAAAAATTGTGTTTTACACTCAAACAAAACTATAAATTGTAAATCGTTCAATTGCTGTTTATTTATTTTTGTCTATTATTAATTTTTAAATAAATTATGAGTATTACAATTCATTATGTTAACTGAATTTGCCATTATATAAGTCTAAAGAAGTGCCAAAATTATGGTAAAAAATAAAAATATTTGGATTTACTTGAGATTTACTGTGTTTTTAACAGAGTAATGTTATTTTTTTTTATTCTATAAAGGTCAGATAACAATTCTTTCCAAATTTAAAAAAATATATATTGTAATTTACAGCATTGTTTGGAGTCAGTTGGTCAGAATAAGCAATATTTTCCTTTGTTGTGACTGAAAAATCTGTGTTATTCCACCAAATAATGCTTTTCTTAACTCAATTGTCATTTTAATATTAAATATAGAATAAATGTCATCATAAGTTTGCATAACTAACCAAAAATTGTGTTTTACACGCAAACAAAACTATAAATTGTAAATCGTTCAATTGCTGTTTATATATTTTTGTCTATTTTTAATTTTTAAATAAATTATGAGTATTACAATTTACTATGTTAAATGAATTTGCCATTTTAAATCAATATAAGTCTAAAGAAGTGCAAAAATTATGGTATAATATATATGGATAGACTATGTTTTTAACTGAGTAATGTTATTTTTTTATAATATAAAGGTCAGATAACAATTCTTTCCAATTATGTAAATAAAAATATTGTAATTTGCAGCAATTTTGGGTGTCGACTGGTCAGATTAAGCAATATTTTCCATTATTTTGACTGAAAAATCTGTGTTATTCCACCAAATGTTGCTTTTCTTAATTCTTCTGAAGTTAAACTATTGATATTGTGCCATCTAAAAATTAATAAACATTTCTGAAAACGTGTTAATTGTCATTTTGACGGTCCTCTTAAAATTAAATATACAGTAAATGTCATCATAAGTTTGCAGAACTAACCAAAAATTGTGTTTTACACTCAAACAAAACTATAAATTGTAAATCTTTTGGCTAATTTAAATTTTTAAATAAATTATGAGTCTTATATTTCATTATGTTAAAAGAATTTGTCATTTTAAGTCTAAAAAGTGCAAAAATTATGGTAAAAAGTACAATTTAAGTCTTAAAATCACAGTTTTCATGACATCACAATGAAAACATTTGGCTTACTGTAATGAAATCATTACTATAGAAATAAAAATTAAATACAATAGTTGTGGATCTTAATTTAGTTATTCAAGTTATTAGTTGAATCATGACCTGGACATGTTCTGAAGCAGTTCTGTGCCCATAACATTAACATTCTCACTCAATCGCTCACATATTTCTCCTAAATATCTTCCCAAAACGATTTCAAATCAAGCGTTGGTGGCATAATCAGCATAAATGATGTGTTTTTTGTCCAAGAAAAAGGACACGTGTGTGTGTGTGTGTGTGTGTGTGTGTGTTCAAATCTACATTCGACACATTTACATTCTGCTTATTACACTGCGGAGGATGCCTGCGAACACGAATAAACCTGTCGGTGCACATTCTCATCATTTTATGTACAGCTGTCGTATTTACATCTCTAAAACGCAGGATTCGGACAGTACAGGAGTTTATCTGGCCTTTAGGTTTTGTGCCGGGAACAAGCGGAGCTCAGAGGTAAAGGTTTTACTTCCCCAGAGAAGGAATATTTCATGAAACGCCAAGCTTAAAACGCCGATTTTCAGATTTCAACTGATTGTGTGTGTGTGTGTGTGTGTGTGTGTGTGTGTGTGTGTGTGTGTTTGTCTCTAATCTAGGGTTGTCATGATACTGCAATTCGATACCAAACGATACTGAAATTTTAAAAACGTCCATTTACCATTTGAGCGCTGTTGAGGGAAGATACAGGGACACTGGAACGATTTAAAGCTGTGATTCATCAGCGGATCTCTCATATGTCAGTTTATAGACAAACCAGCTGATCGACGTGACTTTAAAATGCTCCAGTGTCCCTGTATCTGTGGTTACTTTCAGTAAACAGCGGTCAGTTCGGTGAACTGATGACATTCACGGCCAATCACAGTCATTTCTGTTGAGCACGTAAACACAATGGCAAATCAGCACTGTTTAAGAATGCGCTCAAATGCTAGTGGGAAATTCGATTGGTACCGAATTCCAGTATTGTGACAACAGTACTCTAATCTTAAATGTTCTCGGTTGATTTTAGTGGAGGAACGTGGATATGTGTCCTCTGTGATGTTTCTATCCCTTATTTTTGAGTGTGTGTGAAGGTACAGATGAGCGTTTTCTCTGAACACTGGATGATGGCAGGCACTTGAATGTCCTTCTGTGTGGATGAATAATTTGGAGATCCAGCAGTTTTCAGGACTCCATCTCGTCTCCATCAAATACGGGTGGTTCGAAGCTCGTCACCTCCTCATATGTCAGACCTGTGCACAAACAAACACATGCACCGTTTAAAATCACCAGACAAATACTATTTTTTCAATACTGACGTGTATGGCTTGATTTGTTGCTATTTTCAGACCAGCGCAACCCTAATTTTCACGTTTTGCACCATGTTGTTTAAATAGCAAATCCATTTGCGCAACTTTGTGGACTCAGGGGTGTGCTGGTCTAAAAAGGAGGTGTGCTAAGGCGCATTGTTGGTGCGTTGCTATTTTTAAGGAACTGAAATAGACCGCACCATTGACCAACTAAAAGCTGCCTCAAGTCCAGCGCAGAGCGAGTTAGTTAACGCTTACACATTGCTTAATACACACAAGATGTACAGCAATACACAAATACCTTTACATATGAAAATAATGTATATAAAAATAAAATATAAAAATCACTGCCTCCATTCCTTCTTCATCTCGGAGGGCTTAGTTTATTCATAACAATCTGCATTTGTACAATGTTATTATTAATAGCAGTATTATTTATTATATGCATATTTATATTAGTTTTATTAAAAACAAGTTTAGATTTGATCATCTGTCTGGTTTTGGAGACGTCGGCATCACCATATGGGGCATAGCATGTGTTTTGATATAACTCAGTTTTTTGACCACACTTCATTATTATTGTTCATTTATTTGTTTTCTAGAAATTAGAACTGAATTTAGAAATAGTTTTGAAACAAATCTTTGCGCTTAAACTAAATTAAATATGTAGGCTAATGGATGTCTTCAGTGGAGTGCGTACAACGTTTCATTACTCCACATAAGTAAAGGAGTAAAGAGTACAAGTAAAGAGAAAGTAAAGAGGCCGAATTGAGGATGCTCATTCTTTATCCTCGCGCTGCAGATGATCTGTTTAACTGTTTTCTAGCTAGTGAAGTGTTTAGTTTTTACACTTACAAAGTCCACCTTGTAAATAGCAAATGCGCCATGGCGCGACCAACAGACTCTTAAAGGGAATGCGAAATGAGACTCTGATTGGTTTAATGCACATTATGCTGAAAACACACCCATAACTCATTAAGAGAATAAGCACAACCCTGTTAGACCATGCACCGCAGCGCAGAGCATATTTTTCCGTGCTTAAAATAGCAAAAGTGGATTCGAACACGCCTTTAATGCTTTAGACTTTGCGCTTAGATCGTAAAAACAGAGCCCATAGTCTGATTTATATGGCAAGTTTGACATTTGTATGGAACTGCTCTTAAGTTAACTTAATTGACTTGTTTTTACTAATTTAAGTGGACTGAACATAAAACAAAGAAATGTTTTGATTCAGCTGATTTTAAATAAGTAGTTTGAACAAGCATTAAAACATTTTTTTTTACAGTGTACACTCAGTAAATCTTACGTTTCCACTCCTCGATTTCTAGGTCTCGGCTCTCGAAGCTCTGGTCGTACGGATCGGCCTCAGGTTCGTCATCTGGATCGTGATACTGAGCGAAATACGCATGCGCAAGAGCCTGTGATGCAGTGATCCGCTTATCTGTGTCCAGAACCAGCATCTTCTCCAGCAGGTCCACCGCTGGAACACACACAGCAGGAAAACATCTCAAAACTCCACTTAATACATTACTCAGGTTGTATTAAGTTAACTAATAAAACTTTACTAAAAATGAAACCATTTAAAACAGGGCATATTTCTAATAGTTACAGAGTTTGTTAATAGATTAAACAGTGATCAATCACATGGCATCTGTCTTAAGTAACAATGATGTGGAATGATCTATATTAAATAGTGTAAGAGTCTCTTCATGTTCTTCAGATTACCTAATGGATTTGCGCCAATAAACACGTCTGCGAAGTTCCTCTTGGGCATATGAGGAAGAGAACTAATGTAGTTCCTTGCCTGTTGATTAAAAAAACAGTAAAGTATTATATATTATCAGAATAAGGAGAAAAAAAATAAAGGATGAACCAATCAAACAGGAGTTTGCTGCAGCGATAATGTATTTTTACAGTACAAAACCCAGATTCTTTTTATGCTATGCTTCTGGTTACACTGTCCTGATGTCTATTCGTGTGATGAGGTGTTTAAAAATAGTTCAACAAGGTTTAAAATCAAATACTTGAATTTTTATCTATTTTTTTGCATCTGATACTGCACTGTGTGAGAACTACTAATGCTATCATATTTTCAGTCATTATAGACACCAATGAATATAATACATGAACGTCTCACATAAATGTAATACATCATTCAATACCTTATTTATAATCGGTGTTTAGATTTTTACATCGATTTGGGCTTTAATATGAATAAATGTTAATTGAGTTTACCTTAAAATAACATATTGATATTCTGATATTTGAAGTTTTATGCTTAATAATAATTGACCATTTATCAAGCAAGCATCCATATATGGTAACTTCATTTACATTGTAAAAATAATGTATACAAATTTAATCGCTTAAAAATTAAATAAAAAAATTTAATAATAAAAAGTCAGTCATGTAATAATAACTTTCCTTGGTTTTCCAATGTATATTTCAATATTCAAAGTATTTCAATCTGTGCCTTTGATTAAATCAATAATGTATATTTAAGCCTGATTCTTATATTAACCCTTAAATTAATCTGATCGACATCTAAATAAATTGTGTTCACATATGAATAGAGTTTGTAAGTATCATAAACTTTATTGGCTTATTTTCTACAATAACCCCAAACAAGCTTATTATCCAAGAAATATCCTGCTGAGTTTTGTCAGAGGAATCGGGGTGATACAAACATACATCATCACTGCAGCGTCTCTATAGTGAATTTAATATACAGTTACTCTAATACAAGGGTGTACAAACTCAGTCCTGGAGGGCCAGTGTTCAATTCAATTCAATTCACCTTTATTTGTATAGCGCTTTTACAATGGAGATTGTGTCAAAGCAGCTTAACATAGAAGATTATAGTAAATAGAAACAGTGTGAGTCCAGTTTTCAGAGTTTAAGTTCAGTTCAGCTCAGTTCAATGTCCTGCTGAGTTTAGCTCCAACTTGCTTCGACACACCTTTCAGAAAGTTTCTAGTACATCTAGTAAGAGCTTGATTAGGTGGTTCAAGTGTGTTTGATTAGGGGTGGAGCTAAACATTCCAGGACACCGGCCCTCCAGGATCAAGTTTGGACATCCCTGCTCCAATTCTTACACATTTAAAGTCCACATGAAATCAAAACTAACCATGTTAATTCTGTTAGCTCACATTGCTAGCTTTGTGCTGAACAATTCATCTGTGCATGTCATTAAGCAAAAAACAATAGTTTGATCTTGTGATCTTTAATTAGAATCTGAAAATGCACTTCCTGTTTGTTTTCAGTTTAATTCTCAGATTAGGTCTGTCTGAAGTAATGGGCGTGGCTAACATACTTAACCACGCCTCTCCAGCTGTCAGTTTTGAAAACAAACCGAAATGGTGAGTAGGAGGAGTCTGATAGGTTGTAATAACTCCCCCAAACACTTTTCCCCATCTTTCTGAATGAAATGCCAACTTTACTGCATCCAATCAGCTCGCAGTAGAAAAAAAACAAGCCACGCCCACTGCTTTCTCATTTAATAGTTTGTTTTTCTAGGAACTGCGTCACAATACGGGGAAAAAAAATGGTCATAGCTTCCAGCTCATGCAGACTCTAAGTCAGACTTAAAACACATGTAAAGCCAGTCATAATTACATTATTATTTATTTAATTTATTTAATAAAGTCTGTGTGAACCTGAAAATGATGTGGTCTTTATTTCGTTTTGATGGTGTATTATCAACCAAAACGGAATATTAAGTAGGGGGCGGGCTTTTTTGTGCTCCTCCTCTTATCTTTCACTTTCAGCAAACTAATGGAGGGGTGTGGCTAAGTATATTTCAATCAATCCGTCAAAATGACATCATTAAATGATCTGATTTTGATTAAAGATTACCAAAACAAACGGTGGATTAACTTGCACGGAATAATTGTTCATCTTAAAGTCTGCATGAACTGGAAGCTGCGACTTTTGTTTTCTTTTTTTTCTTTTTATTGATTGTGACGCAGTTCCTAGAGAAACTGACTATTAAATGAGAAAACAGTGGGCGTGGCTTGTTTTTTTTCTTACTGCGAGCTGATTGGATATAGTAAAGGAAAAGTGTTAAGGGGAGCTATTACAACCTAACAGACTCCTCCTGCTCACCATTTCTGTTTGTTGTCAAAACTGACAGCTGGAGGGGCGTGGTTAAGTATGTTAGCCACGCCCAATACCTCAGACCTAATCTGAGAATTAAACTTAAAACAAACAGGAAGTGCATTTTAAGATTTTTAATAAAAATTACGGCCAAACTATTGTTTAATATTAATGACATGCACAGATGAATTGTTCACCACAAAACTAGCAATGTGCGCTAACAAAATCAACATGGCTAGTTTAGATTTAATGTGTACTTTAAGACTAACAATGTGCGCTGTTAAAATAAACCATGTAAATTTTGAATTCACGCAGACTTTAAACGAGTATACAGAACCAGCTTGTGCTCTTCTATGAGCCAGAGAGGCCTCAAACGTTCATCTGGATGAGTATTCAGTGTTTTCCAGGGGAGCTCAGACAAAAGTGCTTCTGCATGTCAGACAAACACTGAGTCCATTGTTTTAGCGCGTGGAACATTCGACGCTGCATGTTAGAGCTCACTGCATGCCTGTGTTTAAAACATTGGCCTAAAAGCTCAGCACTGTGGGCTGAATTCAGGTCAGAGATGTGATGCAAAATGGAAAGCAGGCGGTGGCAGGGTTGCCAAGTCCATAATTTTCAAAGGGGAACTGGGCTGGTTTTAATCACGTGCCGTAGGTTGTTTTTTTGATTCTGCAGGTTATGGGTCTGACATTATATCAACTATATTTACATTGGGCTATTTTTGATTGGTCATCACGCTAGTTTTGGGCCAGTTTTGATTAGCTATTTTGGTAGTTTTGGGCCAGTTTTGATTGGCCACTGTGCTAGTTTGGGCTAGTTCTAATTGGCTATTGTGCTAGTTTGGGCTAGTTTTGATCAGTCATTGTGGTAGTTTTGGGCCAGATTATAAACAATATTTGTAATTGATGATATACAGTGATGCAGTGATTTTATTTGCTAAACAAAACAGCTTATTCTGTAAAATATGGGTTTTCTGTATTAGTGGCATTTTTTAAGTTTTGGCATTATTGGAGTAGTTTGATTGGACAATAGGCCAATTTCGATTTGAGACAGATTTGATTGGCTATTGTGCTAGTTTTGGGAAAGTTTTGATTGGCTATTGTACAAGTTTTGGGCTAGTATTGATGGACCATTGTGCTAGTACTTATGCCAGTTTTGATTGGTCAGTGTGCTAGTTATGGGCCAGTTTTGATTGGCACTTGTATTAGTTTTGGGTCAGTTTTGATAGGCCATTGTTCTAATTTTGTACCAGTTTTGATTGGCAACTGTTCTAATTTTGGTGATTTTGATTCGAGTTTTGGACCCAGTTTTGATTGGCCAATGAACTAGTTTTGGGACAGTTTTGAATGGCACTTACTCTAGTTTTGGGTCAGTTTTGTTTGATTTTGGTTCTAGTTTTGGGTCAGTTTTGTTCGACTTTGGTTCTAGTTTTGGGCCAGTTTTGATTGGCCATTGTGCTAATTTTGGGCAAGTTTTTATTGCCCAATTTTCTAGTTTTGATTGGCCATTGTGCTAGTTTAGGGATAGCTTTAATCGGATATTGTGCTACTTTAGGCTAGTTTTGGTTCGTCATTGTGCTAGTTTTTGGGCCAGTTTTGAACAGTCAATCATTGTGCTAGTTTTGGGCTGGATTTGAACAGTTGTGCTAGTTTTCATTTGGGATCATTTTGATTGGCCATTATGCTAATATTTAGCCAATTTTTAATGGTCATTTAGCTAGTTTTAGGCCAATTTTTATTGGCAAAAGATCTTGTTTTGGGTAAGTTTTGAAGGGTCATTTTGTTAGTTTTGGGCCAATTTTGATTTTGATTCTAATAATAATAATATTAATATTAATAATATTAATAATATTAATAATAATAATAATTGTGCTAGTTTTGAACAGTCATTGTGCTAGTTTTGGGATAATCTTGATTGGCCAATAAGCTACTTTTGGGTTAGTTTTGAATGGTCATCGTGCTACTTTTTTTGACTGGCCGCTGCGCTGGTTTTGTTGTGAAAACCTGGCAGCCCTGGGCAGTAATCTGGAAAGTGAAAAAGGCCCAGGACAAATAGAAAAAAGCCACATGGGTAGATTTAGTCGATGCTTCCTCATCTGGAGGACCTTCTGTGGGTTCAGCAGGTTCTCCGTTCTCACCTCGTGGCTCGGCATCCTGCTTATTAGAGAAGCCGGAGGCGTTCCCGTCAGTCGCATTATCTGCTGAAGCTGGTTTATATCTTAGGGAACCCAGGTCAAGGGGAGTACCATCAAAATACACTCACAATTTATTCACAGATTAAAAAAAGAAGGAAAAAACAGGACAGACAGAAGAGGAATGGAGAACATAAATGGACATAGTGTTAGATTGGACCCACACTGCACAAAATCATTTCTTACCTGCCGTTTTTGTCTTGTTTTCAGTACTTGTTTAATTGAGATGCACAATGACAAGTGTTCATTTTGTCAATGAAATAAGGACAATAAATGTTCTAGTCCTCTATTTTGATTCTAGTTTTGGGCCAGATTTGACTGGCCATTGTGCTAGTTTTTGACAAGTTTTAATTACCCCTTGTTCTAATTTTGGGCTAGTTTAGATTGGCTATTGTGCTAGTTTTGGGTCAGTTTTGATTTATTTTTTTACTACATTTTAATTTCATCTATTTTGTCAATGATATTGCATGCTGATGTAGTAATTGTTAGTATGGAACTATATCCATGTCATCGAATCTTCTTCTCGTTTTAGCCTTAGAAAAAAAGATAGTAACCAAACATTTTCGTCCTTATTTTTGCTGATAAAATGAACACTTATAATGTCTCATAATGATGAATGAACAAGACTTAGTTTGGGCTGTGAAGGATTTAAAGATTAAATTAGTTTAAAGCTAAACTGTGATTAAAACATTTTCAACCATTGTTATTTTAGCATTTTTATAAATCAATAAATAATTATTCTCAATTTTCCTCCCATAATAATTGAAGTTTTTAGTACTTTTTTGTTCTGCAAACTACTGATGACATCTGATCTAAATTTAAAATAAAAAAATTTTCTTGATTAAAGATGCCATCTTTACGAACATGTTTTGGACAGCCATTGTGCTAATTTTAGGCCAGATTTGAACAATTTTGACCTGCCATTATGCTAATATTTGGCCAATTTTGATTAGTCATTGTGGTAATTTTGGGCCAGTTTTAGCCAATGAGCTAGTTTTGCTTTTATTGTTTAAAAGCAAGCACACACATATCGTAAAGTCTACAGTTTTCAATCACCTTTGATTCGATCTACATTTAAAGCCTAAATCAGTATATCAACCCCTAAATTACTATCAAATGCACTTGTTCTAGTTTAACACCACTTTAGATTAACCATTGTGCTAGTTTTGTGATTTTGTTTTTATTGCCTACTGTTCTAGTTTTGGGTTGGTTTTGGGCCAGTTTTGATTGGCCATTGTTCTAGTTTTCTAATAGTTTTGATTGGCTATTGTGGTAGTTCTGAGTCAGTTTTGATTAGCCACTGTGCTAGTTTGGGACTAGCTTTAATTGACGATTGTGCTAGTTTGGGATAGTTTTGAAGAGCCATTGTGCTAGCCTGTGGCTAGCTTCAATTGGCTATTGTGCTAGATTTAGGCCAGTCATTGTGCTAGTTTTGGGATAATTTTAACTGGCCATTATGCTAATATTTGGCCAATTTTGATTAGCCATTGTGGTAGTTTTGGGCCAGTTTTGATTGGCCAATGTGCTAGTTTTGCTTTTATTGTATAAAAGCAAGCACACACATATCTTAAAGTCTACAGTTTGCAATCAGCTTTGATTCAATCTACATTTAAAGCCTAAATCAGTACATCAACCCCTAAATTATTATCAAATGCACTTGTTCTAGTTTAGCGCCACCTTTGATTAACCATTGTGCTAGTTTTGTGCAAGATTTTATTGCCTACTGTTCTAGTTTTGGCCCAGTTATGATTGGCCATTGTTCTAGTTTTCTAATAGTTTTGATTGGCTATTGTGGTAGTTTGGGACAAGCTTTAATTGACTATTGTGCTAGTTTGGGATAGTTTTGAACAGCCATTGTGCTAGCCTGTGGCTAGCTTTAATTGGCTATTGTGCTAGATTTAGGCCAGTTTTGAACAGTCATTGTGCTAGTTTTGGGATGATTTTAACTGGCCATTATGCTAATATTTGGCAAATTTTTATTAGTCATTGTGGTAGTTTTGGGCCAGTTTTGATTAGCCAATGAGCTAGTTTTGCTTTTATTGTTTAAAAGCAAGCACACACATATCTTAAAGTCTACAGTTTTCAATCAGCTTTGATTCAATCTACATTTAAAGCCTAAATCAGTATATCAACCCCTAAATTATTATCAAATGCACTTGTTCTAGTTTAGCGCCACCTTTGATTAACCATTGTGCTAGTTTTGGGCATGTTTTTATTGCCTACTGTTCTTGTTTTGGGTCAGTTTTTACTGTTTAAAAGCAAGCACACATATATCTTAAAGTTTAAAGTTTTCAATCAGCTTTGATTCGATCTACATTTAAAGCCGAAATCAGTTTATCAACCCCTAATATATTAACAAATGCTTAGAGTATATATTTGTACTGGAAAACAAGATACAAAAAGTCATTTCTGCAGTGCGAGCAGCCCGAGTTAATCAATCCAACAGTCCAAAAACAAAAAGTGCATGACAAAGCAGAGCAAGAATTGAGGAAAAGCCATTGGTACACACTCACAACCGTGGGCTGATTCTGCAAAAACCATCTGCCGACTGACTACTGTGTAGGTGATGATGCCATAACTATCAGTTCATGCCGGTGAGAAAGGAAGGAGCATGAAAGTGTGATCGGTGGTGACTGAAAGCAAGCAGAGCAAAACGCCAGGCCGTCAAACTGGAGCAGAACAGAAAAACTCACAGACTCTGAAGAGATTTTCATCAAGAGCTCAGGCCCTGGGGTCCCGACCAGCATCATGATAAGCTTCAACTGATCAATGTCTTTCAGAGCAACATAAAGGAAAATGCAAGGGAATGGGGTGACTATGAAAGCAGGAACTGAACGGGGAACAAAAACCAATAATAAAACCATGATTTTGACCTTGTTTTTAAACTAAAGAATAAAAACAGGAAAATGGGATGAGGGATGAAATAAAACAGAGCCACGATTGGTCCAAAGCCATGCATTCAATAATAGTAATGTATGCTTTACCAAATGTCCTTCGCTAGTCTGATTGAGCATGTTAGCATAGGAAACGCTAGGTTATTTCAACCCAATTCTGCGTCTAATATGGACTAACTCCACTGCTGGGTTGATTTTTTTTCAGTTAAATGAATATGACCAAATTTCAGCTGATGTTTGGGTCAGCCCATGTTTTACTCAGTTTGGGTTTAAATAACCCAGCACTTCTTAAGTGTGAATATAGTCACTCAAATATTCTTTACAACAGTTTAAAGGTGCTGTATGTAAGTTTTTGACTCTTCTAAAGCATAAAAATGCCTGAAAAACAATGCTAAAGTCAGACATTCTGCTTTGAAAATGTGCGTTCTGTGTCAAAATGTCTTTGTTTTGTCCTCTATAACCAGCCCACTGCCAGTTTAGCCAATTATATTTTGGCATCCCTGGTTGCCTTGGTTGAAAACACTTATTTCATTTCAGTTAGGAAGGTTGTCTTAATATATGTGGGCGTGGCTGAAAATGCGACCTGTGGAGGACAGTAGCAGCCTCCGAAATAAAGCGCAGATTCGATTGGTCCAAAGCCATGCATTCAATAATAGTAATGTATGCTTTACCAAATGTCCTTCGCTAGTCTGATTGAGCATGTTAGCATAGGAAACGCTAGGTTATTTCAACCCAATTCTGCGTCTAATATGGACTAACTCCACTGCTGGGTTAATTTTTTTTCAGTTAAATGAATATGACCAAATTTAAGCTGATGTTTGGGTCAGCCCATGTTTTACTCAGTTTGGGTTTAAATAACCCAGCACTTCTTAAGTGTGAATATAGTCACTCAAATATTCTTTACAACAGTTTAAAGGTGCTGTATGTAAGTTTTTGACTCTTCTAAAGCATAAAAATGCCTGAAAAACAATGCTAAAGTCAGACATTCTGCTTTGAAAATGTGCGTTCTGTGTCAAAATGTCTTTGTTTTGTCCTCTAGAACCAGCCCACTGCCAGTTTAGCCAATTATATTTTGGCATCCCTGGTTGCCTTGGTTGAAAACACTTATTTAATTTCAGTTAGGAAGGTTGTCTTAATATATGTGGGTCCAATCTTAATATATAAAGCGCAGATTCAGAGTTTTTTTAACGTTTTTTTTAGCAAACAATATAAAACGTAAAAAATTTTGTGAAGCTTACAGTGTAGGGGGTGATCATCAGGCACGCTCGCTCCTGTTGGTGTCGTCAATTTGGCAACCTGTGTATACATCGCATCGAGGAGAGGCCAGAGGACAAAAAAAACTCCCATATTTTGAATTTGGACTGCAATACCTAGTTCAACCACTAGGTTCAATACCTACTTCAACTTATGTCAGTCCTACATACTGCACCTTTAATGACACTGAGGTCACACACACACTCCAGCTTAACACTACCGTAATTTAGGGGTGTGACAACAGTATCTTACACCTGATTTAGCTAATAAACAAAACAACTTTAAACATCTATGATAAAACATCTATGAACGGTGCACAAAATCAGGTTACACTTTATTTTAAGGTGTCCTTGTTACTATTAATTGAACAACTAAGTAATATTAATTAATTAGATGAACTTAGTATATGGTTGGGGTTAGAATGCGGGTTAGGTTTAAGGTTAGTTGCATGCAATTATGCTTAATTAATTGTAATTATTATAGTAAGTACATGGAAAATGTGTATTTAGGACACGTTAAAATAAAGTGTTACCTAAAATGGAACTGAATAAAGAGTGGCTAATTACACATTAACTGCATATTGCGCTGCACAGGGAACTTTTTGAATGATTTTTGTTGCCAGATCTTGCTTTACAAAAAAAAATAATTATAAAAGATAATCAAAAGCAGACAAAGGCGTGACGGTGGCACAACGGGTAGCACATTCGCCTCACAGCAAGAAGGTCGCTGGTTCAAGCCTCGGCTGGGTCAGTTGACATTTCTGTGTAGAGTTTGCATGTTCTCCCCGTGCTGGCGTGGGTTTCCCCCACAGTCCAAACACATGCGGTACAGGTGAAGAAGTGTATGTGTGCGAATGAGTGTGTATGGATGTTTTCCCAGTGATGGGTTGCAGCTGGAATGGCATCAAACATATAAAACATATGCTGGATGAGTTGGCGGTTCATTCCGCTGTGGTGACCCCAGATTAATAAAGCGACTAAGCCGAAAAGAAAATGAATGAATGAAAAGCAGACAAAAATAAGGTTAGATTTTCCCCTGACCCACTCACAGATGACATCTGTGTTTGAAACATTTAAAATACATGTTTGATTTAGCTTATTCTATGTTTAAATGTGAGTTAGATTAATGTAGTTAGTCATTTTAGATGTGATGTCAATATTTAATTATGTGATCTGCATTTTATTCCTCTTCAAAACGACACGATTAACTGATTCTAAAATTGGAGGTGAAACTTTGGAAACATCTAGATTGAGGATTGGCATTAAAGTGCGCACGAACCGTACATTGTTGAGACTTGTTGATGTACATCCAATTAAAACTGCATAATAAGTAGGGGGCGGGGCTTTCTTTTTGCATATCATTCCCTCATGGTTCAAAGCCGCATGGCTAAGAATATTATTGCCGAAACATCATCAGAGAAGCACCGCCGCTCCAAACACAGAAGCAAATGCTCAGAATATGACTGAAGAGTACCAAAACATACATTTGTTCAGTGGATTAACTTCAATTCAAGAATGAATTGATCACAGAAAGAATAACAATGTTCGCTAGCCAAACAAACACTGTAAATTTTGATAACACAAGGACTTTAACATGGCCCTCATATCACCATTATCCAAAAATCAATAATATTAATAATAAATATATATTTACATGATATAACTGGAGGCTACTACACATTATAAATACTAGGAGTGATTTGTACGGATAACAACCCACGGTTTGGAACACACGTGACCCACGGATTAATTATTCTTAACTTGTAGATTAATCCTAAATTTGTTATGATCACAGAGAGATCGGCCATCGCGTCATTCAGATCACATGTATAAAAGTATTCAGGCTTTCCTGTAAAATATAATGATGACAGAAGAAGTTGTGGAAGGTTATTGGGGATGTGGTGGGTTTCTTAGGTTATTAAGGCCCAATCTCAATTCTACCCCTTAGCCCTTCCCCCCGTTCCAGTGAAGGGGTAGTGGTGTCCCAATTCTCTTTAGCTTGAAGGCGTAGGGTAAAGGGGAAGGGGTGAAAACCCCTTCAAACGAAGATTTTTCAAGACCACACTCGAAACCAAGGGTTAAGAAAATTTCCCAGAATACACCAGCTACAGCAGCAGGATACATTTAAACCCGGAAGGAGAGCCACAAATGAGTATTTTTTTGTCATTATTATGAATTTATATAACAAACAAGCATGTTTTAATATATTCAAAACCGCGTTTGTAACCGCGACTCCTCCGCTTTTTGGCTGATCCGAATAATGGTCCGATCCGTGACTTTAAAAACCTTAATGTGATCTGAACAGTGAGATTTGTGATGCGTTACATCCAAGCGGCAACCTCCCGCTCTCTCTCGGGAGGCCAATACGGAAGTAACTGAAACTGCAATTCATCAAAATCCCGCTAGTTCTGGCTCCATAATAGAGCAAATTGCAATTGAGCCCACTGTTAGAATGGCCAACTTTACAGCAGAAAAAAAGGTGTTTACAGCCTGGTACAAAGAACGATTTTGGTTCATTTAGCTATTATTACCCTCCATGACAACTGTGAGGGGGTAAATTTTTTTATAACTCATCCATTTCCTTTATATTAGGTTATATTAAGTTTGCATAATTAAGGGCGTGGCTACTTGAGTGACAGCTAGGTCTCGTTGGTCACCGTCACTTCACCTCATCTGAATCCGGCAGATTAGCCACTGATCTCGGCAGATTCATCGTATTTTTGTGTTGTTTTATGTGGCTTTACACAGTCAGCTGCCTTTTGGGATTATTTCCTACAATTATCAGATGATATGGGATGCTGTGTGCACTTATTAGTGCTCACAAACCATTCATGTGACCTCCGTTTCCCATGTGAGTATGTTATATACTTGTATACCATCTCTATAAATGTATTTGTTTTATTTAAGATTATTTATCATTAATATTTTTCTTTAGAGCCGTAAAGCACTCCAGAATGTGACAGATTGATTAGCTGTAGGCTCTAGATCAGTCATCTGAAGCGTTATCATACAGTGTTATGCTGGAGTTCATCAATAGTCTTGCATTTACTAACACACACTATATCTGAAGTGTTTGGAAGTAATTTGCGTTTTCCTCCTGTAGAAAAACGTCATAAGAACAATGTTTAGTGGCTCAGTGTATGACTACAGTGTTTTTAAAAGTCTAAACACTTTACTGATATAGTGTACAGCCAAGCACATGTGGTCAGAACACAAACGAGTCGCAGGTAATAAAGTATCAAGTGTTTCTCCCAAAGTAAAGTCTGTCTGCCAGGTCTAAGCAAAGTGCCAGCAGGTGTCTGGAGCTCCGCCCACTCTCCGCCTCTTTGCCCTTGTTTGGTATCCCGCCGTGGGTGCGATGACGCGCGAACAAAATGGCGACGGTTGGCCGCGCCTACTTGTAGCTTCTTTTGCAGTGTTCAGAAACCTATGGGTGACGTCACGGATGCTACGTCCATATATTTTACAGTCTATAGTTATATCACTACTAAATACAAATAAAATATCATAAAAATCTAATCAGTGGCTCTGTAATTCTCTATAAAGCAGCCTAATGTGTAGGTAAGATGTAACCCTGGCAACACAACTAATTAACTCCATAAACCGAATCATTTTATGAGCCAAGCCAAAACAATAAACCCAAAAGACACATTTAATAAGCAAACACGGCAACAATTTCAGAGAGCACTCTGTGAAGCAGCCTTACAAACAAACAAAATACACTCCCGACACAGCGCAGTAAAACTGACCAACATTAATATTGGCTGTAATGTTTACACTGGTCCATATAACAACAGGAGATAACTAGAGGTGATCGTTTCAATCAATCTCATTTCTGATAGCAGCGATGCTTTACATGGACTCAGAATGATTCACTCCATATTAATAAAGAGTTATTACATTTCTATTTTTAGATGACCCACCCCCCTTCACTTGTGACAATCCTGTATGAGTTTCTGTCGAACACAGAAAGAGAAACTTTTACAAGCAAAATAATAAATACATAAATTAAAAATGATGCTAGTTTTGATAGCTAGCTTTGGCAAATGCATTTTGAGAAAGAGCCATTTGGGGATATAAAGGATCATTTATAGAATATTTTTCTTTTCGTCATTAACACTCATAAATGTTGTTTGAATTTAGTGTTAAAGGGCACATAGTTTTTTATGATTTAATATTAATATTATGGCTCTTCTGAGTGTGTCAGGTTCAGTTTAAAACACAATTCAGATTGTTTTTATTATAATGTGTTAAAAAGTGTCGTGTTGGGGGCGTGTCCACAGTTAGCTGATTTAGGGGTGTGTTGCTTCACATGTAGACTAGTTTCGGCTTCCCGCCAACATAACAAGGGGGCGGGGCCATGAGCTCACCCGCTCTGCGTTTGCAACAGGCAGACTCAGAGGAGCAGGAGTGAGAGGTTCAGCATTCAGTCGTACATGTACGACTCAGACACAGACCAAGCAGAGAGTACAAAATCATTTGTGTCTTTGTACAGTTTTACAGCCAACTGTGTGCTAGTTTCAAGTGCCGAGCTTGTACACAGAGACTAATAACCACACACACTGAATTAACTTTGACTGAGGCACCGGATGCGCCGCTCGAAGCTGCGACACGGCACACCAGACACTCTCTGTGGCGCACCAGAAGCATGAAGTGTCCCGAATCGTCGCGCCACGCATTTTTGAATTCTAAACATAGGTTTCTGCAGCGGTCCGCGGCGCCCAGCCGTCGACTTGAGTGTACCCTGATAGAAACCGATGTTTAGAACTCTAAAACGCATGCTAGTTAAGATCACAGGGAGCTTCTGGGATCACGAGAAATGCAAACGACTGAAGTATAAGGTAGACTCAATGAGAAGTACACATGTTTGCAAACCTACCTAAAGATACAACCAATA
The DNA here is from genome assembly GCF_903798145.1 of Danio aesculapii. Taxonomy (NCBI): domain Eukaryota; kingdom Metazoa; phylum Chordata; class Actinopteri; order Cypriniformes; family Danionidae; genus Danio; species Danio aesculapii. The sequence continues at coordinate 2,836,426 of NC_079445.1, read as the reverse complement.
ATTCTGATTAGAGCGATAATGTGGAGAATATTGCTCTTGTGTTGAGCCCAATGAGCCTTGCAGCTAAAAATAAATATATATATAAATAAATAAATAAGACTTTCATTTTTGGGTGAGCTATTTCTTTAAACTGTCACATCGAAACTGAAGCAGCTCATTATCCACACACAAACAGACAAATGCAAGCAGCAGTTTGATTTATCTGCATGACTTGGCAACCAAATAAGCACTGCTTCATCCTAATCTATTCTTTCACAGACTTCCTATTAATGCAGATCACACTTCCTCTCTCTAAAGACCCTGTTTAATGTGGCTGAATGTGTCAGTGTGTTGTATTTTTCATCGAGGGTTTCATTTGGTGTCCTCACAAACCAAAACAAAAACACATTAAGACTCCCAGAGCGGTGCGGCTGTGCTACAATCTCCGTGTTTTAAAGGATCACTCCACTTGTTTTGAAAACAGGCTCATTTTACAGCTTCTCTATAGTTAAACTGTTGAGTTTTAACCTATTTTAATCTATTCAGCTGATCTTTGGGTCTGGTGGAAGCACTTTAGGAGCTAAGAGGTTAAAACCAGTAAAGTTGATGTTTTTTTATCAACAGGAGCCTCACACAGTGTGATTCAGCAGCTGACTCAGGATCAGTGAGGTGTCTGTGTTCACACTAGCAGACAGAGAGGGCGACGGGCAGCACATGCCAACAATCTCAAATCACTGAAGGGTTTTTTTCAGAAAGAGCGACTGGATGAAGAGGAAAGGATACGATCTGTGCCGGGAAACAGGGTCCGTCCTGTCAGGAGCTCAGCCATGATGCAGCCCACCGACCAGATGTCCACTGCAACACAACACAAAAACACTCCGCCGCTCACTTCAGGAAATAAAATATGGTAAAGATCATGAGGGATTCACTTTAATAACCCTTGTGGAGCCATTTTTGCACAAAAAACAATATATAATGCATAAAAATGAATGCTGCTTTAAGGTAACTTGTCCAAACTGCAAATCAATCAATCAATCAATCAAATCAATCAATCAGATCAATCAATCAAAATAATAAAAATCTAAATAAAATAAAACAAATCAAAATCAAATAAAAATAAAATAATTCAAATAAAATAAAATCAAAAATAAAATAAATAAAAATAAAATATAAAAATAAAATAAATTTAAAAAATAAAATAGATTAAATCAAAATAAAAAATTAAATAAAACAAAATAAAATAAATCAAATCAAAATAAAACAAAAATAAAATAAATCAAAATGAAATAAAATCAAATAAAATCAAATAAAAATAAATCAAAACCAAAATAAAATAAATCAAAATAAAATAAAATAAAATAAAATAAATCAAAACCAAAATAAATCAAAATAAAATAAAATAAAATAAAATCAAAATAAAATGAAATAAAATGAAATAAATCAAAACCAAAATAAAATAAAATAAATCAAAACCAAAATAAAATAAAATAAAATAAAATAAATCAAAACCAAAATGAAATAAAATAAAACCAAAATAAAATCAAAACAAAATTAAATAAAAAATAAATAAATCTAAATAAAATAAAATAAAATAAAATAAATAAAAATAATATATGTTTTTGCAATTAGTACTTGAAAAATAATATATTTGTGTTTTTGTTTTTTTTATTAAGAGGCATTGGAATTCTAGAAATGACACTCTTTTAAGCGTCAGGATTGATGTCGTCTCGTTAAATCATGTATGGAATAACTTACAACAGAATGCTGAATTATTAAAAATATGAACATTAGTTGTAAAACAGCAAATCTATGCAGTGTTTTGTTATTCTGACAGCACTCAAATTTAATTTCTTTTTCACTTTATTAAATAAAAAATGAAAAATGCTAAATTTAAGAAAAACAAAAAAAAAGCTTAAAATCTTTTACATTTTCTCCAATATTTTTACATGAATTTTAATGTATAATCTTTCTATTTCTAAAGATGTTCGGTGACTAAAATATTATTTTAATAAATATAATTGTTTAATAAATCAGTTTTGTTCATATGCAGCAAAATATATGACCTATATCGACTGAAAAATGAATAAAAATATACAGTTTCAAAATTATGTTTACTCAATTATGTTAAGCACTGTAAGCATGTTTGCTTATATTGTGACTGAAAAAAACAGTAAATCAATAGTTATTAACAATAAGTATTGATTACCTTTAATCCTCATAGAAGACATCCTCTGAATTAATATTGCAATAAATACCACACACAATTAAATATAAGTTGTGTTTTAGGTCATTTTTGCTTACAAAGTGGAACACGTGTCTGTTTTTTTATTGATCAGCACAAAATGGAGGATTGTGGGTAAAAAATCCAGACCTGTCATGTTGTAGTGCATCCAGTTGAGCATGATTTCTGGAGCTCGGTACCATCGTGTGGCAACGTAACCCGTCATCTCATCATCGGTCAGCCGCGCCAGCCCAAAGTCCAAAATCTGAACACATGAAATCACAATCAGCCATAAAGCGGACTTATCAGAGCTCAGATTACCCAGCATACCTCACTGTTTGCCTGACTATAAACTAATAACAGATCTGACGGTGAAAAATACAGCTTAAGTCAGAATTATTCGCCCTCCTGTGAATTACTTTTTCAAATATTTCCCAAATGATGTTTAACAGATTCAGGAAATTTTCACAGTATTTCCTATAATATTTTTTCTTCTGGAAAAAGTCAGATTTTTTTTTATTTCGGCTAGAATAAAAGCAGTTTTTAATTTTTAAAACCATTTTAAGGTCAATATTATTAACCCCTTAAGCAATATTTGTTTTGGATTGTTTACAGAACAAACCAGTTATACAATGACTTGCCTAATTACCCTAACTTTACCCTAATTAACCTAGTTAAGCCTTTAAATGTCACTTTAAGCTGTATACTAGTGTCTTGAAAAATATCTATTTAAATATTATGTACAATACAATTTAGGAGGGCTAATAATTCTGAGTTGATGATGATGATGATGATGATGATGATGATGATGTCATACAGATCTCACCTTCAGCTCACAGTCTTCATTTACTGCCAGGTTACTGGGTTTAAGATCCTGCAAGATGAGCAAATAAGTGCAAAATTACTCGTTTGTTTTACTACAAATTCCTTTCGAGCATGAATAAAATCAGGTTTACACAAGCAGTGGTGCAAAACAGATCTGCAATAAAACCCAGACTGCCCTAACTAATGGAAGAAACTCTCATTTCTGCACGGACAGATGCACGTTTAATGAACTGAACTGATTTTTTAAAGCAAGATTATTTAAAGGGCACCTATTATGCAAAAATCCCTTTTCTAAGGGGTTTAAACACAGTTGTGTGGGAGCAGTGTGTGAATATAAGCAGCTACTAATGGTCAAAATTCATTCTTTCAAATTTTCATAATCAGACTTGATCAAAACAGTCTGCAGAAACACTGTGATTGACATTCTCTATTTGTACGTGTCATCAGAGGGGGAAGCCCCGCCCACTAGTTACCATCTCTCAACTCGTTAGCATAGGACGTCAGTCTTGCTTTTGAATCTGCCACTATGCTGACACGCAGGCGTCTGTAGCTCCGCCCTCTTTTGAAAAGAGCACAATCTCATTTGAATTTAAAGCGACAGTCAGCAAAATGACACAATTAACTCTTTCAAAGAGTTATAAAACATTATTTTTGTGGTATTTTGAGCTGAAACTTCTCACACACACACACTCTAGTGACGTCAGAGACTTATTTTACATCTTGTATAAAGGTGTATGATAGGTCTCCTTTAAAGTCTCTCCAGATAAATATCGTTGTCTGATTCTATTTTGAAAAAAGTATCATCCACCATGTTAAAGTGATGGACAAAAGTGTGGTGCACTTGCTTGATTGGAAATCAAGTAAACCACCTTTAGTTTCACTCTGGTTTAGTGATATGATGCTGTTTTCAAGATTGGAGAAAATTAAACACTCTCTTAGAGGATCTACTAAACATTTTATCCAGTATGGAATCCAATGTCTCATACTTTGAAAAAGGCCTAACACTTCCCCCAAACTAAAACTAATAGAGGTCTATACTTATAAGGATAATGCAATCAAACTCAATGGGCAAACATTACTGTTAAATACTTCCTCATTGCAAAACTCTGTGACTATGTAAATATTTTAATTAATTCAGTATTAATTACATTTTTTGTTACTATTATTATGATTTTTTAATGATTTATTATTTGTTTGTTTATTTATTTATTTACTTTTTATTTATTTTTGAAGGGGAGGGAGGTTGTTCATGGGGGGGAAAATGTAATAAAAAAAGAAAAAGTCTTGTCAAATCTTTGTATGTAATAATCCACCTTGTTTTTCTTTCAATAAAATAAATTATTTAAAAAAAAAGTGTGGTGTACTCACTCTGTGGATGATGTCTGCTGAATGAATGTACTGTGGAGAGAAAGACACTTAGATCAAATACAGAACTCCAGAACTCCTATTATATTCATAATATAATATACATATGTATATTATATTTATTATAAATAAAAGTATTCTTATTACACAATTATTCTTTAAAATAATCTTAAATGTAACTGGAAAACAATGTTAAGACAACTGGAGTGATGCTAAGATCATTTAAGAAATTACTTTTGCATAAATATTAATTTCATTTGAATGAAATTCTATAGACAATTCAATAAAACACACAAAAAAAGATGTGTTGTAGGATTATCTGTTGTAGACTTGACACATGGCAGATAATTAGGTTTAAGTCTCACCTCCTGACTCGTCATCCCTCCTTTTTGCTTCATACAAAATAAATCTATCAGGAGGCATGCTTAGTAAGATCACCGTCATATTGTTTAAACTTTAGTTTTGCCCACTTGCAAAACAAAAAAGGCTGTTACGCTATGGAATCATTTTTGTGCCAATAAGAATGAACGTAACTTTATAAAACTGAACGTAACTTTCCAAGAAACGATCAAAAATATGCCACTGCAAAAGAAGAAAAACACAATGAAAACAAAAAAATGAACTCAGTCGCAGGAATTTAACATGCTCTTCGAATATGCTTCATTCTTTGTTAATGATTTTCAAAGAATCGTTTTCGCGAATCATGGATTTTGAATGCGTTGCCACAGTTTTCGCTTACGCTTCGTAAATTTTCGTTTGCTTTTTTGGCACAAACTTCTCGTGGGGGCGGGCTTAACAGCGATCTACACTGATTGGCTAATGAGCTTTTGATGGACAGTTGCTCTCTGACCTGGAAGCACAGACGGTGACGTCAGTGGCGCGCATATCGGAAAGTTGTTGCGGTGTGCAATACGTCGTGCTTTATGTTAAGTATTAATGTTAGTATTTTACCTACGGTCGTCTCTTAGTTTCTAAAGATGACCTCCTGGGAGAGACACGGAGCGGTGCCATCATCTTCCACCTCAGCTTGTCCCTCAGGGCCGCTTGAAGTAAGTTCGTGTTGCTAAAGTAACGTTTATCAATAACAACAATAAAAGTTTTATTCATGTTTTGTTATTTATGATTTTTTAGTGGAGAAACAGATAGATCCAATAACAGTAGAAACAGGACTAAGGGAACAAGCGGAAATCAATGAATTATTATTATTATTAGTATTATTATTATTTCTAAAAAGCATACAGATTTCAGAGGAAATGGCCTTACAAACGATATTAAATTCTTTTTTACATAAAGCACGACGTATTGCACACCGCAACAACTTTATGATATGCGCGCCACTGACGTCACCTTCTGTGCTTCCAGGTCAGAGAGCAACTGTCCATCAAAAGCTCATTAGCCAATCAGTGTAGATCGCTGTTAACCCCGCCCCCACGAGAAGTTTGTGCCAAAACAGCAAACGAAAATTTACGAAGCGTAAGCGAAAACTGTGGCAACGCATTCAAAATCCATGATTCGCGAAAACGATTCTTTGAAAATCATTAACAAAGAATGAAGCATATTTGAAGAGCATGTTAAATTCCTGCGACTGAGTTCATTTTTTTGTTTTCATTGTGTTTTTCTTCTTTTGCAGTGGCATATTTTTGATCGTTTCTTGGAAAGTTACGTTCAGTTTTATAAAGTTACGTTCATTCTTATTGGCACAAAAATGATTCCATATTACGCTGGTTTTCCAACGCATGAGCGGCGCATAACAAGCAGCCTGCTTTTTTGGCGCCCATGTTTACTACCGGGACTCTCAGAAGAAGAGCAGCGTGTGCGAGAGGTGCGCGTGTTCTCTGCGCACACGTGGAGATGCATCAGTTTGCTTTTTGATTAAACACATTGCTTTAACCTGCGTTCGTTCGGTTGCACATAGAGAATAACGTCTTTATTTTGGAATTACCACTCTTAATAAATACACTTGCATATGAATAAATCATATCTCAATGCATTTACTGGGGCACTGGAGATTTTTACTGGGGCACGTGGCCCAGTGAATTGGGTCTAGCGACGCCCCTGGCTGAACCCCTCCTGATGTTGTTTTTGCTCCTTATTTCTGTAAAATAAATCATATTTTCTTGTTAATTCTCAGTGGTTGTGTTTTGGTTTATATTTGCGGAGAGAGAGCGCCGCCCGGGGGCACCAGGGATTATATGTTTAATCCCTGTTATTTTTGATACGTTTGGTTAAACGTTTTGATGAAGGATTTTTAATTTCATTCGTAACACTGTATATGTGTCTTGATAAATATCCAGTCAAATATTATTTACTGTCATCATGGCGAAGATAAAAGAAATCGGTTTTGGATACAAGTTATTAAAACTATATTAAAGTTTTATATTAAAAAAATTTGTTAAACAGAAATTGGGGACAAAAATATACAGGAGCGCTTAGAATTCTGACTTCAGCTGTATAACCAGCACTCAGAGTTCTGCTCATCCCTTTGGCACAGATGCCATCAATAACTCTTGTCACACTGAGCAAATACAGGACAGTAAAATGGAGAAGCGTGCGCGGCGACAAACCTTCAAAGCCCGCAGGATCTGATAAATGAGGAACTGGACGTGATCATCTGTCAGCTTCTGGCACTTGACGATGTTGTTGAGGTCTGCTCCCATCAGGTGAGTCACCAGATACCTGTACACACACACACACACAGTCAACATGACACAGCAACTTATTCATGACACTGAAGATTAACCCTGAGTCAAATGCTAAGTATAGATGGTCAATATCGGACAACATTAGTGATTGTGACCTATAATTAGGTCCACGCGGAATCTGCGCGCGCAGAATTTAGCAGATTTTTAGCCCATCATTGATTCTGTTTATTTACCTGTGTAAATGTGTGTAACTTTATATTTATTAAATTATTTCAGTAATATTATTGACTAATATAAAAATATTCATATTATTTGTTTACAATACAGTTTGTACAGTCATATATTCTGTCTTTTAGTAGAGATATTATTTAGAAGATTTGCTTTGTTTACCAAATAAAGTGGATCTAATTGGATTTGCATTGTAAATATTAAATACAAGTTAAAAAGGTATTACTTCAGTTCATATATTAAGGTTTTAGTTATGATACTCCCAAAATAATTCAGCATAATTCCACAGATTTTTAACTAAATTCTGCTCAAAAATAGCAAAAAATGTGTGCAGATTCCCTCATGGCACTACCTATAATCACTCTGATTATTATAGCAATTATTTCATTAAAATATATTAATGAACTGGAAGCTGTGCCTTTTTTTGTTCGTATTGTGACGCAGTTCCTAGAGAAACTGAATATTGAATGAGAAAACAGTGGGTGTGGCTTGTTTTTTTCTACTGCGAGCTGATTGGCTGTAGTAGAGTAGGCATTTCATTCAGAAAGATGTGGAAAAGTGTTTGATGAGAGGTTATTACAACCTATCAGGCTCCTCCTCCTTACCATTTCTGTTCAAAACTGACAGCTGAGGGGCGTGGTTAAGTATGTTAGCCACGCCCAATACCTCAGACAGACCTAATCTGAGAATTAAACTGAAACCAAACAGGAAGTGCATTTTCAGATTTCAATTCAAGATCACAAGAGCAAACTATTGTTTTATTATTAATGACATGCACAGATGAATTGTTCAGCACAGAACTAGAAACACGAGCTAACAAAATCAACATGCTTAGTTTTGATTTCATGTGTACTTTAAATGGGAGAAGGGGGCAGGGAGTAGTCCTGACTAACATCCAGTACAGCCAGTCCACTGGGGACTGTGGAATGTGTCTGGTGAGGAGCCAGCTGGACACAAGGGTTGCCCGCTGGACGCTCCGCTGAACTGAGAAAGGAATCCAAGACGCACTCGACTGACCCGACTACGAGCGCTATCATTAAACCTAACAAGCATGAGCATTTTACAAATGTCTTCCATTAAAGGTGAGCATTTCTACTAGTTTGCACAGCAGACACATAGAGTTGAGGTCAAAATGATTCGCCCTCTTGTGAATTTTGATTTCTTTGTTTAAATATTTCCCAAATGATGTTGAACAGATTCAGGAAATTTTCACAGTATTTCCTATAATATTTTTTCTTCTGGAGAAAGTCTTGTTTGTTTTATTTCGGCTAGAGTAAAAGCATTTTTAATGTATTTTTAAAGCCATTTTAAAGTCAAAATTATTAACCCCTTTAAGCAATATTTGTTTTGGATTGTCTACAGCAGGGATTCTCAACCGGTGGGCCTCAGCGATCCTGCAGGTGGGCCGTGAGATCTGTATACATTAAAATTAACTCTCAATATTATACTATAATTTTTGGGGATTTCATTTTTAATATGCTATTTTAAAATGATGGAAGTAATGCATTTTCTCCTGTTCTCTGATTGATTACTTCAAACTCGGTGCAATAAAAGCCTCATGATCGCGTCTGCAACTACACTGAAGTCTGTTCATTCACAAACTATGCGTAAAGTGAAAGTCTCTTTGTGTTTTTTTTTGTGTGAACTATTTAATATATCCACATAGTTGTCCAAATTAATGTCCTGTGCATGTTTTATCATGGACGTGCGCCCATACAGGAGGTTCTAGCGAGGCTCAATGGTGTTTCTGCCATAGACTGTAAGACAAACTGGCGTATGAGCTTCAGACGCGCTCTGGCGGAGCTGTTCACCGTTTCTGTCAGCGATCTCCCAATAATATCCAGCTGCAAACTCAACCGCCATCAGATCGACGCGTTTCAACAGATTTAGAGTGTTTTACTGTATTTTACATTCGTCTGTATATTTTTGAATAGTATTTAATAGTAGGTATTCAGTCAGTCCAGTTTAAAGTAGAAGCTGGTCTTTTGCAATCTCCCTGATGACTTCGAATCTGTGTATGTTAAAAAAAAAGAAATAAAATTATGTAAACTGTTGAAGTCAGAATTATTAGCCCCCCCCTTTTTTTTATATATTTCCCAAATGATGTTGAACAGATTCAGGAAATTTTCACCGTATTTCCTATAATATTTTTTCTTCTGGAGAAAGTCTTATTTGTTTTATTTCGGCTAGAATAAAAGCAGTTTTACATTTTTTAAAAGCCATTTTAAGGTCAAAACTATTAGCCCCTTAAAGCAAATTTTTTCCGATCGTCTACAGAACAAACCATCGTCATACAATAACTTGCCTAATTACCATAACCTGCCTAGTTAAGCCTTTAAATGTCACTTAAAATATTATTTACTGTCATCATGGCTAAGATAAGAGGAGATAAGAGGAGCTAATAATTCAGGGGGGCTAATAATTCTGACTTCAACTGTGTAATATATATATATATATATATATATATATATATATTAATTTAAATAATATTTATATTATTTATATTAATTTATATTAATAAATTTGATAATAAATAAATTTTTATAAATTTTATATTATTTATTATTTTATTTTTATATTATTTATATACAATTTAATAATTAATCAATTTAATAAATTTTATATTTTTTATATTAATAAATTTAAATAAAATTATATAGTTGAAGTCAGAATTATTAGCCCCCCTTTAATTAATTAATTTTTTTTCTTTTTTAAATATTTCCCAAATGATGTTGAACAGATTCAGGAAATTTTCACAGTATGTCTGATAATATTTTTTCTTCTGGGGAAAGTCTTATTTGTTTTATTTCGGCTAGAATAAAAGCAGTTTTTAATTTTTTAAACACCATTTTAAAGTCAATATTATTAGCCCCTTTAAGCAATTTTTTTTTTAGATAGTCTACAGAACAAACCATCGGTTTACAATAACTTGCCTATAACCCTAACCTGCCTACACTGAAAAAAGTGTAACATGCAAAACTGTTGCAAACAATTTATTTGTGTTGAATTTAAACAAACAACTTAAATTTAATAATGTTCAACTTAATTTGTTTGTTTAAATTTAGCTCAAATAAATTGTTTACAACCACTTAACGTAAAAAAATTGAGTAAATCCAAGGAATCATCTTTAATTAATTTTTTTCAGTGTAGTTAACCTAATTAACCTAATTAAGACATTAAATGTCACTTATAAGCTGAATATAATGTAAGAATGTCAAATGTAAGCAGAACACTAGCATCTTGAAAAATATCTAGTCAAATATTATGTACTGTCATTATAGCAAACATACAATAAATCAGTTATTAGAAATGAGTTATTAACACTATTATGTTTAGAAATGCTCTTTCCATTAAACATAAATTGGGAAGGAAATACACAGGACGGTTAATAATTGAGGAGAGCTAACAATTCTGACTTCAACTGTAAGTATAAGGATACAGAAATATCCCTCGCCAAACACGCTCCTCCTCTTGCCCCGGGCTCTGCTCTCTTCATTCTCCATGAGATTTTGGGGACGGGTTATTTATAGGAGTATTCTTATTTTAGCTCTTGTTTCCATGCATCTTGCAGAGCTTGTGCTCGTGTTTTATTAAGCACAGCGAGTCCTTTCCACCAGTTCAAACGTGCAGAAGCCGCAGCTCCTGTCAGCCAAACACTGGGGCTCCTGTTCCAGAGAAACTCACTAGCTGGATGTCCATCACCCTCTGTTCATGCACGTTCTGCAGTATTGCATGAGAAACGAGTGATGAAATGACAAATTTCCCTATATATTCACTAATTTTTCCCAAAATAGAAATCCCTTAGCTTGCAATATGATTTAATTCACGCATGCTTGAGGTGGTTTTGGAATTGTGTGAGAAAGAGTTAAAGTCGGCATGAAAATCTAAATGTACTCTTCTTATTTTCATGTTTATAGCAGGTCTCGCAATATAAAAACACCAAAAATTATTTCATCATTTTGCAAAAATTAATGCGTCGTCTTAAACTTTAAATCAAATATCATAACAATCCCTCCCCATGTTGGCATTGGTTTCCTCCGGGTGCTCCGGTTTCCCCCACAGTCCAAACACATGTGCTATTGGTCAATTGAATTAAGTAAACTGGCCATAGTATATGAGTGTGTGTGAATGAGTGTGTATGGGTGTTTCCCGGTACTGGGTTGCAGCTGGAATATATTTTTTTACGAATGTCTACAGAACAAACCGTTTTGAAACATGTTGTGTGTGTGCAAACAAGAACTTGTAGGTTGAGTGCATGATCTGCATACATGAATATATATTTGAAGTGGCTTGGTGTGCACTTTTGAGGTGGAACAAATACTGTATATCCAGACAAAAGCTTAAGCGCTAATTGCAACAAGAACATATAATACCTAGCAATAAATATGCCAATTATTCAAACACAATTTATAACTGCGACAGCTCATATTAAACTCTTGCCGAGGCAATCAGTTTTATCTCTAATTCCCCTCACCGCGCTCTCATTCTCGGTTGTATGCGCTGATTGTTTTAGGAGGCAGTGATATTGTGAGGTAATAACAGTCTGCAGGTTATTGCCTCTGTGCCACAAGGAAATTATGCTGAGAGGATGAATTCGTGTTGCCATGGCAACTCCAGATATTCTCCGCACATGCACAGCCATGATGCCGTTCAGCCTCTCGAAGCAGAAATCAACGGGATGACAGCCAGTGCTCCTTTTACGATTTTAGATCAGACAACTGATTGCAAAGAACTTGTGCGTTTGTAAATTTAATTAAGAGCTAATTAAAGTCTAAATAATGGTTCAAGACACTCTGGAGTACTTGTTTTGTTGTTGAGATTTTAACAGATTTGTGTGTGTTAAGACAGTGTTAGCACCTGTCAGCTTTAATTGTGGGGAAAACTGGATCATTTTGAGCTTTTGCCAGCTCATTTCATGTTCTGGGTTTAAAATAATTTGGGGCGGATCAAAATCTGTGACGTATCGTGAATCTGCTAGTGGAGTGATGACATGTCGGTTTCTCATTATTATTCATGGCCGAGTTTTCTTATCCTATGAGAAGACCCTGCTGCTGAATTATTCATGAGAGCATGTGCTTTCCGAAAGCAAGGCAGACCTGCCAAGCTGTGAGACCCAGTGACTGGGTGAGACCGCGTCTGCATGGCACGGGTCATACGTGTTTGTTTCCATGATCCACAGGGTTTATTGTATGTTTTTTCCCCGTAATGCTTTCAGTACCGATGTGCAGCAAGCATTTTATTCTCGAGAGAGCTGTATGAGAATTGGAGAATGCTGGACTTTGTCTTTTATCAGTTGAGTTTGTTCGTCATTCAGACACATCGCCTATATCCGTGCTGCTGTGTTCGCCTATTTTTAAAATCTTTCTGGATTACCGGCAGGGCAAATGGTTGGAAGAGATATGGCAAGAGACCTGCTGCATTTATTTTATTTCCTTGCATTTTCGCTTTATAAACTCACGGTTTGTGTCTCATTCACTCCCCTCTGTTTTCCCCGCTCTGCTGGCCACGCCCACTCCTCCCTCAGCCTGCAGCGCTCCACGCCCATCATGAAGCATTTCTTGAAAAAATTCTGAGGTAGACTTGAACTGAAAGAGGGCAGTTTCATGGCCCTTTAAGGCAAGAAACCACAGGTGTGTCTTCATGCACCGGTCATATTTTGAAATTGGGGGCTTTTTATAAAGTGATTTTTCAGAAAACGTTAAAAAAATGCACATTTTCTATCACACTTCTTCAATTTGTGTCTTCAGAATTCAATTACAATTCATATATTAAAGTTATATTCTTCAAAATAACTAAAACTTGTTCTAATGTTTACTAAGACAAACATTATTGTTTTATTCATACATTTATGATTTAGGTTTTTACAGATTTATAGGTTCATACATAATTTACCTGATTATATATAGCTGGAGAAATAAGTATTGAACATGTCATGTTTTTTCCAGTGGATAATATTTCTAAAGGAGCTGTTGAGATGGAATTGAAGCAGATTTCAGTAAAAACCCAAACAATACAAACATAAAAATAAAACAAAACAAATTAAATCTAATAAATAAGTTTGTGTGTAATAACAATGAAACGACAGAAGGAGAAAGTGCCGAACTACTGAAATGTATTTAATACTTTATATAAAAGGCTTTATTGGTGCTGACAGCTTAAAGACGCCTCTCATTTGAAGAATGAAGCATATGCACTGTTCAGGTGTGAGTTTCTCACAGACTTCTTCAACAGAGTGTCAAAATCTTGATGATTCTGTGGGTCTCGTCTATCAAATCTGAGCTTTAATTTGTATTCTCTATTGGATTCAGCTCAGGGGATTGGCTGGGCCATTCTACAGCTTGATTTTCTTTCTCTAAAAGCATCTGAGAGTTTCCTTGGCTGTGTTTAGGATCATTGTCTTGCTGAAATGTCCACCCTGGTTTCATCTTCATCCTCCTGCTAATGTTGATGTTGGACTGAAGCAGCTGATATTCATTTACACTGAGGAAGAGGAGAGGGTTGCTGAAGAACTACTGAGAGATTTCAGCTGCTGTCTGGGCTTTCACTGCCTGTCTACACCTTTTCCTCTTTAAATACAAGTTAAAAATATATTGTTTTTTATTTCAGAAATTAAGTTTTTAGTTACGATACTCCCAAAATCATTCTGCATAAATCCGCAGATTTTTTTTTACAAAATTCTCCGCAAAAATAGCAAAAAATGTCTGCAGATTCTATCTGGCCCTATGCATAACTTCATTTGTAAACTAATTAGATCTGTTTTATATCTGCATATTTGGATTCCTTTGGCTGCCATCAACATCCGGGGAAAATGTCAATGACACCTTTAGAAATATATATGTTATCTGAGAAAAACAGTGATGTGTTCAATACTTATTTTCCCTGCTGTTCAACATTTGAAACAACAACAAAATAAGAAAATGCATTTCTCTCTGATAAAAAAAAAGATTCAGCAACAACCATCTGTAACACTTATTAAAATTTACCCGACTTCAGATTTGTGTACTAGAAAAGTATGTGAATTGCTGTATACTTAACTAAAGAATATCTCATTTGCATATACAGTGCTCAGCATAAATGAGTTCACCCCTCACAGATCTTTCATTTAATTGATTTCTATAGAATGCTTTACAATAATAATCAAGCATATAAAGTAGATTAGTCAGTATCGAAACCAAAACTGGAACTAATCTAACAAAAAAATAATAATTAGTCCAAAAGTTACACCCAAATTAATATGCAAGGCAAAAAATATTTAATACAATCTTAAAGGGCACCTATGGTAAAAAATCTACTTTTCAAGCTGTTTGGACAGACATATGTGCATGTATGGTGTATAGACTGTCATATATATTAGTCCTTTTTTAGTCATGTCTTAACAGGTCCATCAACACACAGTGACCCTCATCTAATTAATTTTTTTATTGAGCAATGCAAGGTTGTGCAGTGAAGACACCTACATTAAAAATAATTACACGGGACACCACACAAAACAGGAGGTGTGGCAGCTACGCCTAATTACTGCAGTGTGCCACTTCTTTTACCAGCATGACTCACAAAACCACAGACCTGCAGACCATAATGCCACACAGAGCCTGCCCTATCAACCCTGCATAACAATTCCAGGAACCGGGAGAGAGGACAAAGGAAAACAACGGCAAGAAACTGCATGTTCTGGGTGCAGGATTGACAACTGCATCTGAAGAGTCCACAAGCACAGTTTTAAAGTGTCCCTAATATGTGGTTTAACTTGTCCTTGTATTGTTTTTGAGGGCTCATGCACTGGAAAAAGGCTTTTCGTACTTCCATTTTTAGTCTTGTTTTAGTCCAAATATCTAAAAACTCTTAAATCAATCTGAAATCAATCTGAATTAATGTCAAAGTTTTTCTAGCAAAATAATCAGGCAATAGAGTAAGCAAAATCATCTTGTTTTAGCTTTAAATTTTGTTTAAAATAATTTATATTTTATTATAATTTAATTCATTTAATTATTTTATTATAATTTAATAATAATAATAATAATAATAATAATAATAATAATAATAATCAATTATAATATTTGTAGTTTTAAATTTTATTTTATTATTTTATAGATTTTTTTATTAAAATTTTATTTTAACATATATTTTTTATTATTTAACTTTTTTTATTTTATTCATGGTATTTTATAAATCTTTTTCTTATTATTTTATAAATCTATTATTTTTTTATTTTTTTATTTTAATATTTTATGTTTTTATTTTAGAGATTTTTTAAATATTTTATTTTATAATTTTTTAATCTAATTTTAATATTTTATCATTTTATTTTAGAATTTTTTATAATATTTTATTCATTTTTTAATTTACATTTTATTTTAATATATTTTATTATTATTTAACTTTATTTCATTCATGTTTTTTTATACATTTTTATAGTATTTTATTATTTATTTTATTTTATTTTAATATTTTATCTTTTTATTTTATAGATTTTTATAATATTTTATTTTATTCATTTTTTTATTTAATTTTAATATTTTATCATTTTATTTTAGAACTTTTTATAATATTTTATTCATTTTTTAATTTACATTTTATTTTAATATATATTTTATTATTATTTAACTTTATTTTATTCATGTTATTTTATAAATATTTATAGTATTTTATTTTATCATTTAATTTATTTAATTGTAATATTTTATCTATTATTTTATAGATTTTTATAATATTTAATTTTATTCATTTTTTTATATAAATTTTATTTTAATATATATATTTTTTATTTAACTTTTTTATTTTATTAATTTTTATTTTATGTTTTCACAGTATCTGAAACGGTCGGTTCAAGAATTTTCCTTTCTGAGAGCCTGCAGCTCCGCCTAATTCTGAACGCGTACAAGGAATACGTGTTCTGAAATGTACACTACCTGACAAGTCTTGTCTCCTATCCAAGGTTTAGGAACAGCAAATAATAACTGGACTTCTAATTGATCATTTGGTATCAGAAGTGGCTTATATGAAAGGCAAAGGCGTCTAGATTACGCTTATTTTACCAAGATAAAACATGATCATGCCTTGATTTTTAATGACTTGATTAACCCTTCTTTCTTCGCTTCTTTCGTTTCCTTTATATAAATTACAGAGATCAATGGTTTTTGAGGTGAAAAATGCAACAAAGAACTAAGATACGTATATTTGTTTCAATTTACTGCTGAGAAATTTTAATAAAAGACACCATAAAATCTGTAATCTTAACATTTGTTCGCTTCTGTTTTATGTTCTGTTACACTGAATCAAATACTCACACGTCATTGAATTCTTCTAGACTGGTAGCAGGCGAGAAAACATCTAGTAGACCAATTACCTGCAACAAAGACAAGAGTTGCAGACGGTTAATCATGGACACATTAAAAGATTAAGGTCAAACCATTTGAAGACTCATTTAAAGAGTTTTTGCATGAGTGTTCATGTTAACAACAGGCGTGACGTCTAATAGACACACTCCACCAATGACACTCTAAACACGTGGTGGGGGAAAACAAGCTGCACTCTATTTGTCATGACTGGGGTTGTTTTCGTATCATGGGTAAGTTTGGTAAACCTGCGGTTCCCCGAAGAGGAAACCGTGCTCAGTGTGAGATGTGCTTGTGAACATCCTCTGTGAAACACATTTATATTTTGTGTGGGCATCGTCCTTTATTTGTCTCTCTGCATGAGGAGGAGTTGTGCATTTCATACAGTCGCACTGCAGATACTCTTCCTTCCACTGTAAATATCGTGTAGCTTGGTCATTCTTGGGTGATATATTCAAACGCAGTCAAATTGTAAGCATATGCTTGGGGGAGGATGCTTCTGAAGCTCACTGAGGACACATTTCTTGCATCTAAAATATGTTATTAATATCAAATACACTTTTTTTTTCTATCATTTATTTAGTTTCTCACAGACTTCTTCAACAGAGTGTCAAAATCTTGATAATTCTGTGGGTCTCGTCTATCAAATCTGAGCTTTATTTTGTATTCCCTATTGGATTCAAGTCAGGTGATTGCCTGGGCCATTCTACAACTTGATTTTCTTTCTCTGAAAGCATCTGAGAGTTTCCTTGGCTGTGTTTTGGATCATTGTCCTGCTGAAATGTCCACCCTGGTTTCACGAAGAGACCTCTGTGACACAAAGAATTGGCAGTGTCATGATTGTAGTCTTTACTAGTGTCACATGATCACTCAGAAATGAACCCCAAATCAGAAAAGGTTGGGACAGTATGGAAAACACAAATTAAATGAGTGATTTCTGAATTTACTTTGACTTATATTTCACTGCAGACGATACAACAAACATTATTTCATGTGTTCCACTTATTTCAATTTTGGTTCTTGCAACACATTTAAAAATACAGTAAAGCATTCAGCACTTTATAATGTTGTCATTTCTTTTTACAACACTTAACAGATGTTTAAGGGCTGAAGACACCAAGTGATGAAGTGTTTCAGGTGTCATTTTGTCCCAGTCTTCCTGCAAACAAGTCTTAAGATGGGCAACAGCACGAGGTCTTCGTTGTCACATTTTGCTCTTTAAAATGCTCCACACATTCTCTATCGGAGACAGGTCGGGACTGCAGGCAGCCCAGTCAAGTACCTGTATCCTCTTCCTCCACAGCCAGGACTTTGTAATGTGCACAGAATGTGTGTCCCTGGAAGAGAGGCCAGCATATTGTGCTCCAAAATCTCTACGTACTTTTCAGCATTAATAGTGCATCACAGAAGTGCAAGTGAGCTTCGCCAAGAGCACTGACACAACATACCATGACAGACCCTGTCTTTTGGACTGGTACCAGTCTGGATGATGCTTTACTTTGGTCATGAGCACACGGCGTCCACTTCTCACAAAAATACCTGAAATACTGATTCCTCTGACCACAGTACAGGTTTCCACTGTGTGATGGTCCATCCCAGATGCCTCAGAGGCCAGAAAAGTCAACTGCGCTTCTGGTCACTGTTAACATAGGGCTTCCTTTTGGTACAGTACAGTTTTACCCGGCATTTGTGGATGTAAATACATATTCCCCAAAGGTTTGCTGCAGTAGTCCTGAGCCCGTGTGGTGATACGGCTTATAGATGAATGAGGATTCTTGATGCAGCGCCCCCTGAGGGATCGGAGATCACGGTTGTTCAGCTTAGGTTTGCACTTTGTCCTTTACACACTGAAATTCCTCCAGATTCCTTCAATCGTTTAATGATGTTCTGCACTGTTAAAGGTGAAATATCCAAATGTCTTCCTCTCTTTCTTTGAGGAACGTTGTTTTTAAACATTTCAATACGTTTTCTCATGTATTTGTTGGCAAACTGGCGATCCTCGGCCCATCTTTGCTCCTAAAGGACCAGACCTTCGATGGATTCTGCTTTTGTATTCATAATTACAATCACCTGTTGACATCACCGTCACTGTTTGCATTAAGAAAAAAATGACTAATGTTTGAGAAGCCAATCTCAATTAGCATCTGTAAGAAACTGTGTGTTAGTGTACTTGTTTTTATATCCCCTAGGGGACTTAAACCTGAATGCACACAGAGTCATGGGGACTTGTGTCGATGTGGGGAGCAAAACTGAGGTTTCCATAGGTAAACATGCTAATAAATCAGACAGAATGAAGTATTTTGAAAATGTAAAATGCAGAATGTTTGCTGTGAGGGTTTGGTTTAGGGGTAGAGGGTGAGAATATACGGTTTGTATAGTAGAAACGTAATAATAATAATGTATATGAGAATCCCCACTGAGATAAAGGAACAGGTCTGTGTCTGCGTGTGTGTTAGACACAGAGAGCGAGTAGGTGGCTGTGATCCAGCATAGAGTTTCACCCACGCTCACACTGAAGCTGCACTGACTCCTGGACTCCGGCCAGACGCAAAACATTCAGGGCCTTTTTCTCCATGCAAAAAAAAAATCTGCCTTGACAACAACAGGCAAATAAGAACATCCACACATCGCACGAGAACTAGCGTATGCCTAACAGCCGGCTCTTAAAGGGACAGTTCACCCAAAAATAAAAATTTGCCCTCTCCTGTGGTTTGTAATGTAATGGGCAGCCCAAATGTCTTGATACCTCAGGCTGTTGATGTTGATCATCCACTCTGCAGATCTCTCGCACGCCCCCATACTGAATGTGACCCCAAACCATGATTTTTCCTTCACCAAACTTGACAGATTTCTATGAGAATATTGGCTCCATGTGGGTTCCAGTAGGTCTTCTGCAGTATTTGTGATGATTGGGATGCAGCTCAACAGATGCTTCATAGGAAAAATTCACCTTCTGCCACTTTTCCAAATGATCAACTAGAATAGTACTTATTACTCAGTTTCAACAGAATACATGTATGTTTACAACCACTTGAGTAAGTTTTTATTTTTGGATGAACTGTCCCTTTAAATGCACTTCTGAGAATGTTTAAGGAACCAAATCAAATTAGAAACAGACAGCAGTGTGCTGTACATTAAGGATTTATGATTTTGCAGGGCAGGCAGTGCATTAATAGTGCATAATGTCTCCCTGCTCCCTCATCAGCTCACAGACAGCGATCAATAGAGTTTCATAAGGCTCGGATGAATCTCCCGCTGGGATCTGTGCTGGCAGAGGAAGTGAAGCTGCGTTAATAGTCAAGAAGGAGAAAGGAGGACAGGAAGCCACAGATGATGAGGAAACCTGCAGGTTCAGTATTGAGCTGAAGACAGAATTATTACCCTAAATCCTAGAAAGATTCATTCTTATTTAAAATTTTCCCAACAGATATGATCAGTGATTTTTAGATAACACGTTTTTTTAACAGAAGTGTAACCCACCGATCCTCTACTGCACCCATACTGTTCTGAGCTGGGATCGAACCGGCAATTCTTTGAATGGGAGTGGGTTGCTCTAACAAGGAGGCTAAGGACCATGGCCTCTAGCATCTGTTGCTAGAGCACCTTTTGAGGTCAGAGGAGTGAGGTTTACCTGCATAGCAATTCGATAGCTTGCCTCTTTTACACTCACCCCTCTAAACCTCACTCCCATCCCGGACGAGCCCCCACATGTAACCCACCAGTCCTACTGCAACCAACCCATTCTGAGCTGGGATCGAACCGGGGATTTTTTGTATGGAAGTCGATTGCTCTAACAAGAAGGCTAAAGACCATGGCCTCTAGCATCTGACACTACAGCAACTTTTGAGGTCAGAGGAGTGAGGTTTACCTGCATAACACTTCACTTACTGGCCTCCGTTACACTCACTCCCCTAAACCTCACTCCCACGTTTAACCCACCGGTCCTACTGCACCCAACTTGTTCTGAGATAAGATCGAACCGGGGATTCTTTGAATGGGAGTGAGTTGCTCTAAAAAGGAGGTTAAAGACCATGGCCTCTAGCGTCTGACGCTACAACACCTTTTGAGGTCAGAGAAGTGAGGTTTACCAGCATAGCACTTCACTAGCTGGCCTCCATTACACTCACCCCCTAAACCTCACTCCCATCCCGGACGAGCCCCCATATGTAACCCACCGGTCCTACTGCACCCAACCCGTTCTGAGCTGGGATCGAACCAGCGATTCTTGTATGGGATGTATGGGAGTCTGCTGCTCTAACAAGGTGGTTAAAGACCACGGCCTCCATCAGTGCCTATGGCGTAGTGGAAAGTGCACCGACACATGCACTCCGGCGTTCGCAGCGACCCGGGTACGATTCCTGCCTCGAGGTCCTATGCAGATCCTTCTCTTTCTGCTCCCCATACTTTCCTGTCAATTCTCTCTACTGTCCTTTTAAAAAAAAGGTGAAAACCCCTAAAAAATAATTATTTTTAAAAAATAATTCTTTCGTTTGTCGCTAGAGCACCTTTGGAGGTCAGAGAAGTGAGGTTTACCTGCACAGCACTTCACTAGCTGGCCTCCATTACATAAGTAATTATTCTTAACTCATTTCTTTTAGTCCTTGCCATGACAGTACGTAATATTTCACAAGATGTAGTGTTCAGATTAAAAGTGCAATTCCTTTTTCTGTAAACATCCCCTGAGAAATATTGGAATACAGTCTTCAACTGTATATGACTGGTCTCAAACAGAGAACAAAACATTAGCCACTGTTTACTACATTTTCAGCTGACAAACAACCTAATAATTACAGTTGAACGGCACCTATTGTGCAAAAATCACTTTTATGAGGGGGTTAAACAGAGTTATGTGGCAACCGTGTGTGTATATATTGAGCCTCTAATCATCAAAATGAATTAATTCTACTTGTTTATAATCACACTTTATAAAAACAGTCTGCAGAAACACTTTGATTGACGTTCTCCCTTTGTACGTGTCATCAGAGGGGGAAAGCCCCGCCCATTAGTAATGATCTCTCTCTCATTACTATAAACAGCCCCAGTTTTTCAAACCGATAACGTTAGTCCTGTTTTGAATCTGCTGCTATACTGATACATAAGGTGACTGTAGCTCCGCCCTCTTTTGAAAAAGAGCACAATCTAATTTGAATTTAAAGCAACAGTCACCAAAACGCCACAATTAGGATAAAAAAGGGGCAGACAAAGAGTCCTAAAACATTATTTGTGTGGTATTTTGAGCTGAAACAAACACACTCTGGGCACATTAGAGACTTATTTTACATCTTGAAAACAGGGGTATAATACTGTAGGTCGCCTTACAGATCATGACATTTACATACAACCTGCATATTCCTGCGAAATATACCAAAATAAGAGGGATCATAAATGTAGATGCTTCTTACATTCTCGTGCTTCATGTGTTTGAGCAGCCGCAGTTCTCTGTATGTGCGTTTGGCGTGGATGATGGACTGGAACGGCCGGGAAAGTTTCTTTACTGCGACCCGCAGGCCTGCCTTAGAATCAAACGCGGAGCTGCAGGGAGGAAAAACACACATTAGGAATATGATCGACATCACAGACCACAATATTACTTGAGATTCAAGCGGCACAAGAATCCTATGGAAAAACCTGAATTTGTTTATATTAGTTTATTTGAAATAAGTTAGGGCTGCACGATATTGGAAAAAACAAACATATTTTGCTTTGCTGAGATATATATATATATATATATATATATATATATATATATATATATATATATATATATATATATATATATATATATATATATATATATATATATATATATATATATATATATATATATATATATATATATATATATAGATATATATATATATATATATATATATATATATATATATATTGTTATGTGAATATAATTTCAGCAGATGATTTAAATAGCTCTATTTGGAAAGATTTATTCATTTTGATGGACTTGATTGATCGAGTCTTTTTCTATGAAGTGCATCTGCATAAAATATAATAAATTACAAGCATATATACAGTGTGGAAATAAGCAATGAACAGGTGATGTTTTTTTCCTGGGAATAATATCTCTAAAGGAGTTGTTGAGTTGGAATTGAACAAGATTTTGGTAAAAAAAAACACAAAAAATACAAACATTAAAACAAAACAAAACAAATAAGGTGTGAGTTTCTCACAGACTTCAACAGAGTGTCAAAATCTTGATAATTCGTGTGGGCCTTGTCTATCAAATCTGAGCTTTAATTTGTATTCTCTATTGGATTCGAGTCAGGTGATTGGCTGGGCCATTCTACAGCTTGCTTTTCTTTCTCTGAAAGCATCTGAGAGTCTCCTTGGCTGTGTTTTGGATCATTGTCTTGCTGAAATGTCCACCCTGGCTTCATCTTCATCCTCCTGCTAATGTAGACGTTGGACTGAAGCAGCTGATATTCATTTACACTGAGGAATAGCAGAGGGTTGCTGAAGAACTACTGAGAGATTTCAGCTGCTGTCTGGGCGTTCCCTGCCTTTCTACACCTCCCTTTCTTCATGTGTTCAATACTTTTTCCCTACGTTGTTTCATTTTATTACGCATAACTTCATTTGTAAACCAATTAGATTTGTTTTCTTTGCATATATGGATTTCTTTGGTTGTTATCAACATCTGGGAAAATTTCAAGTCGACGGCACCTTTAGAAATATGTGTTCTTAGAAAAATGGTGGCATGTTTAATACTTATTTTCCCCGCTGTAAATATGACAGAGCAAAAATAGAAAGTTTTCTGGGGGTTGTGAGCGTATTCAATTGCAGAAATTGAACAATCAAGCACAAAATAACATGGTCAACATCATTGTATAAATAATATCTCAAAATATCTTTTAAACTTTAGTAAATCTAATCCTGTGGTCACACAGATATCAATGCTTAACATATATATTGTTCAGCCCTTAAATAAATTAGTTTTATTTTACAATAGCAAAAAGAAGAATTATGATTTGCAAACTGGATTTTTTTCCTCTTCAAAAATAGGTTAAATAAAATAAAATAAAATAAAATAAAATAAAATAAAATAAAATAAAATAAAATAAAATAAAATAAAATAAAATAAAATAAAATAAGTCAAACAGGAACCCTTTAATTTACATCTCCGAGTAAGAACAGTGTCGAGCACTGAGCAGTAACCAGAAGAGCCAGGCTGGTGTGTTCAGGAGAGTCAGAGGATTTCCAGGAAGTGTAAGTAGGCCAGACTCACAAATGAAGGAGACAAAGTTTCTTCCGTTGTTAAATTCTCCACAGACCACACCTCAGTAAAGCGTCTGCCGGCCCAGACGAATAATAACACACCGTCACAGATGAACCGAAATGGAGAGCATATCTGTTTACATTACAACAGGCATGCTTTCTAAAACGAATCGGCTAGAATTACAGCCCAGTATGTACATGCACATATCCACAATATCCAGCTAAAGAATTATTCGCTCTCCTGTGAATTTTCTTTCAAATATTTCCCAAATGATGTTTAGCAGAGCAAGGAAATTTTCACAGTATTTCCTATAATATTTTTTCTTCTGGAGAAAGTCTGATTTGTTTTATTTCGGCTAGAATAAAAGCAGTTTTTAATTTATTTCAAACCATTTTAAAAATCTAAAGAAATATTTATAAAATGTACTTAATTTAGTTTTTCCAATAACTCATTTGAGTTTAAATGTATTATTTTTCTATTCCTGAAGATTATTTTAACTATTTTAATGAATATAACCATTTAATAAAACACTTTTGTTCAAATGCACCACAAATAATTGGCTATCTTCAATGAGAAATGGATACAAATATTCAATATACAAATATTTTCAAAAAGAGGTGTAGTCTTTATTTATACTGAGCACTGTGGCATTTACATTCAACAAAGCAATGCACCAAGTATTTTTTGATTATTATACCTGTTAAACTAATCACTTGTGTGCAGTTTATGTCAATATCTTGATAATAATACTGTATATCATGATAAAAGCTTCAGTAATTAATGGCGACAAGAAAATCAGATATTGTCAACACTCAAAAAACTACTTCTTTAAAATGAGTTGAAATAACACAATTCTTCAGTATTTTAAGGGGACAACTTAACTGTTTTACGTTCATATTCCACTTAAACTTGTAAACACGAATTAGCTAACTTAATTCCTTTATTTCTTTATCTGTTTAATGTAATCCTGATGTTTACTTTAAAGGGCACATAGTTTACCTGTTTTTTATGATTTAATATTAATATTCTGGTTCTTCTGAGTGTGCCAGTTTAGGTTCAGTTTAAAACACAGTTCAGATTGTTTTATTATAATGTGTTAATAAGTGTCATGTTGGGGGCGTGTCCACAGTTCACTGATTTAGGGGTGTGTT
>NC_079445.1:2806449-2808949 GCF_903798145.1 Danio aesculapii | reverse complement strand
TTTGGTGATGCAATAGATATTATCGGCCATACAAAAAAAAAACTATTCTAGCTGATTGTGCAACATCTCGATCTCTATTAGAGGCGTCAGTGTCAGTATGGTTTAAAAAACACTATAGTATTGACTATAAATTACTACAGTATATTTTCACGTGGGTGTCTGACAGCTGACAATAGATCTGCTAGCAGATGTCGCAGCCTCTGTTACTTTTTACCGTGCACTTTTTTGTGAACGTTTATTATTATTTGTTTAGGATATATGTTCACATTCTGATTCCAAAGCCTAATTAATTAAATGACGATAATTAAATTAAATATTCTTAAGAATAAAACATTATGTCTCCTTTAGAGGAGTGCACTTGCATTGTGATGATATCATATCGTCATTCTGGCGTTATATAAAGAGTGGAATAAAATGGTTTTAAAATGACATTAATATCATTTATCACAATATATTTTGGAGCGATATATAACAACAAATTAGATATCATGACTGGCCTACAAAAGAGTCTTTCTTACAACGTGAGAAAGTGTTAAATTAAGTTTCTGACTGAATCGAAATCAACCTGGAACCAGGAACCTAGAATGTTTCTCTCACGCAGTTGTGGCTTTAGTTTGACTTTATCTAGATCACCAAGAACATGAAGTGCCAGAGCAAGAAAAACAAACCCCATGAAAACAGGACTGAGGCGTGCAAAAGGAGCATCCAATCAAGAGCTGTCAATGGCTGCATTCCTTCAGCACCAGATCACAAACAACTCGATACTAAAACCCTTCATGTTCTTTCTGATTCAGCCACTCCAAGAGAATTCCCCAATTTTCCAGAGAGCAGCAATACGGGACGAATCTATTCTTTCCAACAACAAGACCTGCGTGAACAATGTGGGATGTTTGTAAACACTCACAGTCTGGAATTCCAGGAAATTTCAGCAAATCTCAGGAATTAAACATCCTACTGGAGCTTCCAAAATCAACCAATATCAACTGAAAAGCATTATATACACACACCGGCCACTTTATTAGGTACACCTTACTAGTACCGGGTTGGACCCCCTTTTGCCTTCAGAACTGCCTTAATCCTTCATGGCATAGATTCAACAAGACACTGGAAATATTTCTCAGAGATTTTGCTCCATATTGACATGATAGCATCACGCAGTTGCTACAGATTTGTCGGCTGCACATCCATGATGCCAATCTTCCGTTCCACCACATCCCAAAGGTGCTCTATCTGGTTGAGAACTGGTGACTGTGGAGGCCATTTGAGCACAGTGAACTCATTGTCATGTTCAAGAAACCAGTCTGAGATGATTCACGCTTTATGACATGGTGCTTCATCCTGCTGGCAGTAGCCATCAGAAGATGGGAACACTGTGGTCATAAAGGGATGGACAAGGTGAGAAACAATACTTAGGTAGGCTGTGGCGTTGACATGAAGCTCAATTGGTACTAATGTGCCCAAAGTGTGCCAAGAAAATATCCCCCACACCATTACACCACCACCAGCCTGAACCGTTGATACGAGGCAGGATGGATCCATGCTTTCATGTTGTTGAACCCAAATTTTGACCCGACCATCTGAATGTGGCAGCAGAAATGGAGACTCATCAGACCAGGCAACATTTCTTCAATCTTCTATTGTCCAGTTTTGGTGAGCCTGTGTGAATTGTAGCCTCAGTTTCCTGTTCTTAGCTGACAGGAGTGGCACCCGGTGTGGTCTTCTGCTGCTGTAGCCCATCCGCCTCAAGGTTGGACGTGTTGTGTGTTCAGAGATGCTCTTCTGCAGACCTCGGTTGTAACTGGTGCTTATTTGAGTTACTGTTGCCTTTCTGTCAGCTGGAACCAGTCTGGCCATTCTCCTCTGACCTCTGGCATCAACAAGGCATTTGCGCCCACAGAACTGCCGCTCACTGGATATTCTCTCTTTTTCAGACCATTCTCTGTAAACCCTAGAGATGGTTGTGCGTGAAAATCCCAGTAGATCAGCAGTTTCTGAAATACACAGACCAGCCAGTCTGGCACCAACAACCATGCCACATTCAAAGTCACTTGGTTTGAACTGCGACAGATCCTCTTGATCATGTCTAAATGCATTGAGTTGCTGCCATGTGATTGGCTGATTAGACATTTGCGTTAAGCAGTTGGACAGGTGTACCTAATAAAGTGGCCGGTGAGTATTTATTTATATTTATATTTATATATATATATATATATATATATATATATATATATATATATATATATATATATATATATATATATATATATATATAAACACACAAAATGTAATGTCAAAAAGTTAATCAGGTCAACTAAATTTTAATTAATAAAGTTATACAAAGTGTGACTTGATTGTGGTTAATACATTCATTCATATTCCTTTGTCTTAGTCCCTTATTTATTAGGAATCGCCACAGCGGAATGAACTGCCAACTATTCTGGCATATACTTTACGCAGCGGATGCCCTTCCAGCTGCAACCCAGTACTGGGAAACACCCAT
>NC_079445.1:2686449-2801449 GCF_903798145.1 Danio aesculapii | reverse complement strand
AACACTAGTATCCTGAAATATATGTAGTCAAATATTATGTACTGTCATCATAGCGAAGACAAAAGAAATCAGTTATTAGAAATGAGTTATTAAAATATGTTTAAAAAAATCTTCTTTCCATTAAACAGCACTTGGGAAATATTTCAACAACATGACATTTCAGAGGAGGGCTAAAAACGCAGCTATCAATTGTGTCATGATATAGTAACCTTCATGTAAATTCAACCAATTCAACCATATACACTGAACACAAACACTATTACTATTTTTCTTTGTACATTTCATAGCACAGATTTAAAAATGTGTCCATTTATATGTGATTTTATTTCACTTTATTAAGAGCTTCAGGCCAAATATATGTTTCAGAATGCAGAAATATAAAACACTTCAAAACCGAATGACTACAGGCCCAGCATAAAATACAGCTAAAATAAAACGTAAACAATGTACTATCAAGCTTTGCTGTGTAACATTGAGCTCATCCAAACAATGAAAATCTATTACTGCAAGCAATGTATTTCAAGACTCTAAAATAAATGATATAGACTGAATTGATAGACTATTATTTTGTCCATATGATATATATCGTCATATTGCACAGCCTAACGTGATATCCCAAATGAGTTATCAAACCCCACACTGTTAACAACTCCCTGTAGAATCTACAGTAACTTACTGGCAGCAATCAATTACAGCAAAACTGTATTTACATTTACAGCACCATTTACCTTGCTGTGTACTTCAGTATTGTATATCTTTATACAGTATGTTTGTATTGTATAATTACATTGCATTGCAAGCAAGTAATGTTCACGATGCAACTTTAAAACACAGTAACATATTGCATAACTGGCCTACAGTACAATTAAGTTCATATTATTGTCATATAACTGTATTAATACTGTGTACTTTACAAAAATCGTTAACCGTGCAAATGCCACACAGCGAACGCTTTACTCTTTCTCCAGCCTAGCATTAGCTAAACACACACACGAACACAAAGCAAAATCAATGCATTTCCAGCAGAGTCTGGAATCAGCACTGGGTGTCTAATGTAAAGTCTGGGACCTGAAGGAAAACCCTTCTGGATGTAAATGATGTAGTATTGCAAACAGCATGACTAACCCACCGGAGCGGTGAGGAGACCACCTAATCCCGGAGTTATGAGTCAGAGAGTGACATCATCCTGTCCGACTCATGCACAACATCGAGGCCTTCATTTCACATGTGCTCGGAAACTTCATTTCTAATTTAGACGTGGCTTGCTCATTTTTATTTTGTGTTTTAGGCAATAAATATTTCTTTCTTTCATACCTTTTTTTTGCTAAATTGCTTATAAACTTTTGGATTGCTTGTATAATTTTTTCCACCTGATTACAATTTAGTTTAGAAATTATTTTTGAGTGAATTATTTATTAAAAAAATAATTATGATTGATTTTTTTAAAAATATGAACTGTTCAATAATTAAATTTTACTAAATATTTGCTGATTATTAATTTATTATGCATGTTATTAAATGCATTTTTGTATCGTTTTGCATACACTACTTGCTAATAATAAATACATTTAAAGGTATGTTTTTATACACTGCTTTTATACATATTAAAATGTTCAACAACTATTTAAAATAACTAATAAATAAAATTATAAACAAACAATAATAATAAATGCTTAAATAAATGCTTAAATGATAAAGCATTAAAAATTAATAATAATTAATAATAAATGCTTAAATTATAAATCAATAATAATAATTAATTATACATGCTTAAATTATAAAGCATTATTAAGCATTAATAATAAATGCTTCAACTATAACGCATTAATATGCAATAATCATAATAATAATAAATGCTTGGATTATAAAGTATTAATAATAATTAATATTAAATGTTTAAATTATAAAGTATTAATAAT
Source organism: Danio aesculapii (assembly GCF_903798145.1). Taxonomy (NCBI): domain Eukaryota; kingdom Metazoa; phylum Chordata; class Actinopteri; order Cypriniformes; family Danionidae; genus Danio; species Danio aesculapii. The sequence continues at coordinate 2,799,530 of NC_079445.1, read as the reverse complement.
AATTAATAATAAATGTTTAAATTATAAAGTATTAAGCATTAATAATAAATTATACATAAATAATAATTAATAATAAATGCTTATATTATAAAGCATTAATAGTAATTAATTATACATGCTTAAGTTATAAAGCATTATTAAGCATTAATAATAAATGCTTCAACTATTAAAGCATTAATAATCATTAATAATATTAATAATAAATGCTTAAATTATAAAGTATTAATAATAATTAATAATAAATGTTTAAATTATAAAGTATTAAGCATTAATAAGCATTATTAATAATAATAAATGCTTAGATTATAAAGTATTAATAATAATTAATTATACATGCTTAAATTATAAAGCATTATTAAGCATTAATAATAAATGCTTCAACAATAAAGCATTAATAATCATTAATAATATTAATAATAAATGCTTAAATTATAAAGTATTAATAATAATTAATAATAAATGTTTAAATTATAAAGTATTAAGCATTAATAATAAATGCTTCAACAATAAAGCATTAATAATCATTAATAATATTAATAATAAATGCTTAAATTATAAAGTATTAAAAATAATTAATAATAAATGTTTAAATTATAAAATATTAAGCATTAATAATAAATTATACATAAATAATTAATAATAAATGCTTACATTTTAAGGTTTTTTTTTAATAATTACTCCTTTTTTGATAATTGCTTGATTGTGAATTTATTGTTGAGTTAACATTATTCATTTAAACAATCTAGCATGCGTAATGAATATTAAATTAATTTACAAAATAATTTTTACTAAACCATTACTCTTTTATTGCTTAATTATTAATCCATCATAGATAACATTACTCACTAATAATAACAGCAATAAATGTACAATTTATGTTTTATAACAGTAAATTGCGTGTGCTAAATGCCTTACAACACGTACAAATGCAATTTAACACAATATTAACCAAAAATCAAGCTAAATAATGAATGTTTCATTACATTTTTTGTTTTACTTAATAAAATGCACAAAAAAACTGCTGCAAAGGCCAACGAGGAGTCAAAAATGTAGTCCAACAAGATCATGACTGTTAAAACCCCCTAACGTTACTCTCATTTGCTCGGCTCGTTATATTCTGAACACAAATCATGTGACAGCAAACAGCGACTTCTGCAAAACAAACAGATGCAATGCAATCCTGCAAGATCAATCTCGGTGTGCAAAGACAGTTTTCTGGATCACCTTTGCAGCGCGACTCGTTAAATAATTATAATAATAATAATAATAATAATAAACGGCGAGGCCCGAGCGGCCAGATGTGGTTATGCAAGAGCTCCACACACGACAGCCAGAAAACATGTATTTACCATACGGATCCATACGCTCCAGAACCCACGGGTGATAAACTCTGGTACCTCTCCGGAACCTCCCATATGGTCTTATTGAGCTCCTGTCGATAAAAAGTGGGTCTCGCCTTCTGGGACATTCCTGTAGAGGACTGGAAACTTCTGTGCTGCTCTCTTGATGTCGGTGCGCGCTGATAATATAAACAAAAAACTACGTTAACTCAACAAAAGCGCGAGCTCCGCGTTCACGAGCCCGTCCGCGTGCATGAGAGCGCTTCGGGAAAATGCACAAACTCCGGCTGCGATCCTTGAGGAGCCGCTGCGTGGATAAGCGTGAGGTTTCTTCTGTGGATTTCTCTCGGGGTTTTTTTTCCTGTTACAGGTTCTCCTCTGACGAACTCACTTGACGTCACTGCATAAGGTCAACTCTCGGGATTCTCTCTAAATCTCGCGAGAACGGGGAGAGGAGCAACGCTTTTTACACTGAGAATGCAACTCGGAATTTGCATTTGTATATGAATGTTGTGTCATCAACATGAAAGCATGGATTCATCCTGTATCAACGATTCAGACTGCTGCTGGTGGTATAATGGTGTGGGGGGTATTTTCTTGGCACACTTTGGGCCCATTAGTACCAATTGAGCAACGTGTCAACGCCACAGCCTACCTGAGTATTGTTGCTGACCATGTCCATCCCTTTATGACCACAGTGTCTCCATCTTCTGATGGCTACTTCCAGCAGGATAACGCACCATGTCATAAAGCGTGAATCATCTCAGACTGGTTTCTTGAACATGACAATGAGTTCACTGTGCTCAAATGGCCTCCACAGTCACCAGCTCTCAATCCAATAGAGCATATTTGGGATGTGGTGGAATGGGAGATTCACATCATGGATGTGCAGCTGACAAATCTGCAGCAACTGCGTGATGCTATCATGTCAATATGGAGCAAAATCTCTCAGGAATATTTCCAGGGTCCAACCCTGTACTAGTAAAGTGTACCTAATAAAGTGGCCGATAAGTGTATACATGTTCCTGTTTGTTTCTAATACACTTATTATAGTTTTAAAAAATTAGTTTAATGAAGTTATATTTTTCAAACTTAAAATTTATATTCGTGTCGTGGTAATAATACTATAAAATAATAATACGAGAATTGCTGTGAAAATGAACAGATATATACTTTCGGTGCAAAATATCTCTTTTTATCATATAACTCATAAAATTATTATTTTAAAAATCTGCTTAAAAATGTATTTAAGAAAACCTGATCATCCGCCAAATTTACAATACAGAACAACAAATTAAGAGACCATAACAACAAAGAAATCTCGAACAAAGAAATGTGAGGACGAACCGAGTCTGTGAATCGGCTGAATCGACTCAAAAAGTGATTCACTGCTTCAGAACGCTGAACACTCAGAACAGTGAACACTGAGGACATCTGCATGTCAAACACCGACACTACCCACTGTTGTCATTTTTAGAAATGTAAAGTTATCATGACCAACATCTTAAGGTGTTTATGAAAAGCAATGTGGATAATTAAAAAAATAGATTTAGCCTAATTTAACACACATCAATTTTAAAGTTACAGATTAATCCATAATTTAAAGAAAATCCCATTTCAATATTTGTACACTTTTAATTTCTCTGCCAAAACTTAAGGATTTAAAGTTTTTAAATTATAGTTTGCTCACATTATGCTACCTTTATATAATTAAAAAACATATATATATATATATATATATATATATATATATATATATATATATATATATATATATAATGTATTTTTTCCATTTACAAGAATACACAGATATTTTTAGATTACAATCTTGAATAAGAAATATTAATTTTGAAAGAACATTTAAAGAATAGACTTAGCAACCACTTATATGCAAATATCTCAGTCTATACATATAGAACAAACTCTTATACTAATATACACAACACAACCAAATAATCATAATTCATTATATTCAAAAAGTAGAAACATCATTTGTTAATTTTTAAGTCTTTTGACCTTTTTTAGCTAATGAAAAATAGATTTACAAAAGGAAATTATGATGAAAATGTAAAATTCCAATTGAAATACCCTAAATAATTCTTGCGTGCATTCAAATAAAAAGGCAAAAATGTAAAAATGAAATTGCTAAATAAGATTAAACCATCAAATTATAGATGACCTCTGAAGTGTTTTTGGAGTAATATTAGAATCTTGGTGTGACTCTGGAGTCAGATCTGAGTTTTAATAGTCAAATATCAAAGCAGTTAGTAAATCAGCATACTATCATCTCAAAAACATTGCAGGAATCAGATGCTTTGTTTCCAGTGAAGACTTAGAGAAACTTGTTGATGCTTTTATCAGCAGCAGGGTGGATTACTGTAATGGCCTCCTCACTGGCCTCCCCAAAAAGACAGTCACTTACAGCTCATCCAGAACGCTGCGGCCAGAATTCTGACCAGAACCAGGAAATCAGAGCACATCACACCTGTCCTCAGGTCTTTACACTGGCTCCCAGTTACATTCAGAATAGATTTTAAAGTATTATTACTGGTCTATAAATCACTAAATGGCCTAGGACCTCAATACATTACAGATATGCTCACTGAATACAAACCTAACAGATCACTCAGATCTTTAGGATCAAATAAACTAGAAATTCCAAGAGTTCAGTCAAAGCAGGGTGAATCGGCTTTCAGCTACTAACAGCGCCCCCTGCTGCTGGAATCAGCTTCGAGAAATGATCAGATGTGCTCCAACATTAGGCACGTTCAAATCAAGACTGAAAACACATCTGTTTAGCTGTGCCTTTACTGAATGAGCACTGTGCTACGTCCCACAGATCAAACTACTATGTTTTTCTCTTCTTTTTCATTCTTTTATGACACATTTTATCTGCTTTTATGCTTATTTATTTTATTAGATTTGTTTAACCATTTTTATGTTTGTTTTTATTTCTCTTATTATTGTTTCTTTTATTCCTGTTTATGTAAAGCACTTTGAATTGCCACTGTGTATGAAATGTGCTATATAAATAAACTTGCCTTGCCTAATATAATATATATTAAAAAAAAGGTTGACCCCAAATCACTACAATATCAATATACATTACTACCATTTTAAATGACAAACGTTTAAATAGCAGGGATCATTTAATTATTTGCACTTTACACATTTAAATACCATTTTTAAATGAGTTTAGTATGTAAAAATGTGGTGGCATGGTGGCTCAGTGGTTAGCACTGTCACCTCATGGCAAGAAGGTCACTGATTCAAGTCCCGGCTGGGTCAGTTAGCATTTCTTAGTGGAGTTTGCATGTTCTCCCCGTGTTGGTGTGGGTTTCCTCCGGGTGCTCCGGTTTCCCCCACAGTCCAAACACATGCGCTATAGGGGAATTGGATAAAGTAAATTAAAAAAAGACCTATACCACATATTAGTATTGTGTTGCATAGGGTTTTATATCAAATATTTATTATATTCCACATGTTTACAAATATGAAACACCCAACAACTATCATTTGCTATCAGTTTGAGAGCACGACTGCTGATTTACAAGCTGAACGAAGTTTAAGTACGTGAAGAAATGGTGAGAGGCTGCTGTAACACACACACACACACACAACTAAAGGCATAAATACTACAGAACATCTTGGCATGTGTATTTTTTGTGCTGTGTAAAAGGTTTATACACTGAGCATCATAGGGTTTAAACATACAGAAACATCAGAGGGGAATAAAATCTGTGTTTTCAATCTGAAAAACTCATATGAATGTGTAGGATCCAATCTGTAGTGTGTTTTCCTCCTGCAATTGTGATTTTTAAATTAATATTATACCATCCTGTTTGTTTTCTGGAGCCAAAACCTCAGGAATTACCCATTATCATCCATATTTACTGTGAGACGCATGTTTGTTAAAAGAAAAAGTGAATAAACTTAACTAAACTGATCTGAACAGACATGCTATGCAACTACATAGTGTGTGTCAGGATGATTTGCTTTGAAATATATTATTGAATACGTGTTATGAAGAAAATAATTTCATACATGTGTAGTTTTGAGCTATATATCAGCATTACTAAACTAAAAATCACATTTAGGTTACTCTCAGACTGCATGAAACTATATGACGTTTCCATGCTCATCTTCTTATTCTGCAAATCAAAATGACTCCTAAACATCTAGGGTCATTTAAAGGCATAGCTCACACTAAAATGTACATTTACTCACTCTTGAGTGATTTCAAACCTTTATAAAAGTTAACTTTTTTTGTTGTTGAACCAAAAAAAAGTATATATTTAAGAAGACCGATAGCTATTGACATTCATAGTAGGATAAATAAATACTCTAGATGTTAATGGCTACCAATTTGTAACATTCTTCAAAATATCTCCTATTGAAAATTAAATCAAACAGATTTACAAGCATGAGTAAATGATGATAGCTTTAATTTGAGTGTGAACTATCCCTTTAAGCGATAACGTAAGCTAAAATAATGAGAAGACACTTGTATAAAATGTTATTTTGTACAAAATAACTTGGATTCTGCCTTCTTTATCCCATAAGCTCAATCATAAATGTGCATGTTTGAGAGAACGACACCACAAACCATGTGTGAAGTCCATAATCAGATGCTCCACATCCAGCAGAAGTGACCCTGATCTGAGACCCAATTCCCCTTCAGACTCTATTTTTAAGTTACACATTTACAAAAGTGGAAAGCAGATCTTAAATGAGCGCTAAACCGCAGCTGGAGGAGGGTTTCTGTGCATCTTCTCCATCCGCCGGCGACTCCTGACCGCACCGCATGTCCATCAGCATCTTAGAGTCCTGTACTGATTCATCCCGGTCATTTGAGAAATATGAGGTAAAAGGCCATACACAAACAGGATGCCGCCACAGCGATGTGCAGTCGTGTGCCGATCACTGCAGCTGTGGAGAAACACACACAAACGCCGTCAGGAAAACTACACCTGCATACCTGCCAACATTTATTATAACATTTTAGGAACATGGGACTCTTATTTTGAAAATGGGAGATGCAGAAAGTCAAAATACATGCCTCTGACAAAGAAAAACATGCATTAGTGCAGTGTTTCCCAACCCTGTTCCTGGAGGCACACCAACAGTTCATGTTTTGAATGTCTCCCTCAGGGTCAGATGAGGGAGACATTCAAAACATGAACTGTTGGTGTGCCTCCAGGAACAAGGTTGGGAAACACTGCTCTAGTGTACTTGCTCACATTTTAGATTGATGTTATTTGTCTGTTTCAAAATAAAAGTCAACAGCCATTATTGGTCTGTTGTAGTGACGTTGCCTAGCTCCGGGTTAACTTCAGGTTTTGGAGTCTCTTCTAAGGTTCTGATGAGTTGTTTCTGGTGTGTTTGATTAGGGAGAGGATGAAAATGTGTACTGTTGGCGTGCCTTCAGGGACAGGGTTGGGAAAGTCTGCATTAGAAGAGACTCCAAAACCTGAAGTTAATGGGTCAGATGAGGGAGACATCCAAAACATGAACTGTTGGTGTGCCTCCAGGAACAGGGTTGGGAAACACTGCATTAGTGCACTTACTCTGTATGTGGGATTCTTATTTTGAAAAAGAGAGACAAGTCAAAGCCAACACATGTTTTCTATGTGTTACTAAGCAACGACTTCAGCTCGTCAGAACGCAAAATGCAGGATATACGGATTATAAATATGCAGACTTCTGAGTATTGTGTTTAATGCACGTTAAGCATAGTGTCTTAACACTCAGCTCTGACTGCCATTTTTCTGAAGCAAAATAAAAGCCATTTAAATAATAGTTTTATTTCTAAACATTTAAAATAAATCCAATTTGCATCTGCAAATAAAGAAAAACAAGCACTGGTGCACTTACTCTGTATGTAGGACTCTTATTTTGAAAACGGGAGATGCAGCAAAGTGTTACTAAGCAACGACTTCAGCTGATTAGAACGCAAAATGCAGGATATACAGATTATAAATTAGTAGACTTCTGCGTATTGTGTTTAAAGAACGTTTAAGCATCACTCAGCTCTTACTGTGCTTTTTTTAAAGTGAAATAATAGCGATTTAAATAATTTTTTTAACTTTTTTTAAAAATTTCAAATAAAACCAAAAACAGCGTGCCTCTGACAATAAAGAAAAACAAGCATTGGTGCACTTACTCTGTATGTAGGACTCTTATTTTGAAAATGAGAGATGCAGCAAAGTCAAAGCCAGCCGCAATTTGTTTTCTATGTGTTACTAAGCAACAACTTCAGCTCATCTGAATGCAAAATGCAGGATATACAGATTATAAATTAGTAGACTTCTGAGTTCTGTGTTTAATGCGAGTTTAAGGATCACTCAGCTCTTACTGCGATTTTCGGAAGTGAAATAATAGCAACTGAACTAATAGTTTTATGCATGTGCGTCTGAAAATAAAGATAAACGAGCATTGTGTGCTTACTCTGTATGTGGGACTCTTATTTAAAAAGAGATGCGCAGCAAATGTGAAAGCTAGCCGAAATTAGTTTCCTACGCGTTACTAAGCAACGACTTCAGCTCGTCAGAACGCAGAATGCAGGATATACAGATTATAAATTAGTAGACTTCTGAGTATTGTATTTAATGCAAGTTTGAGCATCACTCAGCTCTTACTGCGATTGTTCTGAAGAGAAATAAATCGCCATTGAAATATAGTTTTAATTATAAACATTTAAAATAAACCTTATTTGCATCTTAAAATAAAGATTAAGAAGCATTAGTGCACTTACTCTTTATGTGGGATTCTTATTGAAATGGGAAATGCAGTAAAGTCAAAGCCTGGCGCAATTTGTTTTCTATGTGTTACTAAGCAATGACTTCAGCTTGTCTGAACGCAAAATGCAGGATATACAGATTATAAATTAGATTTTAATGTAATGTTGCTGTGGTTAAATAATTTATTATATATGAATACAGTGTATTCATCTGCTTAGATGTTGAGCAAATATATTTTATTAATGAGGTACAGAATTTACAGAATTTACTTTTAAAATAATCTTAGTCCTTTATATATAAAACTTTATTAATGCATTATGCCATGTTTAAACCGAATACATGGCTGGTCTCTTGCCGACAGAGCTTGTGTTATTATATAAATAAATAATAGAGCGTTGAGTGAGATATAATAAACCTATTTATTGATTTTTGGAATTAATTTAATAGCAAAACAATGGTTAATGGAATCGTAATGGCTAATGGAAGACCTCTTACCTTTATAAAAGACTCCCCACACACCTTTCTTCTCAGACAGGAGCCAGCCGTTGAGACGAGGAACCTTCTTCAGGTACGCACACGTGCAAATGAACAGAAGTCCAAACACAAGAATGCCATCGAAAGAGTACACTGTGAACACAATATATATTACAATAATCAGTACCTCCATTATCATAAGCTCTTTATCAAAAATTGTGTTATTAAACTAATTAAATAAATAGTTAGAAAAATATTTAGAGTGAAGGACAGCACGGTGGCTCAGTGGTTAGCACTGTCGCCTCACAGCAAAGAAGGTGGCAGGTTTGAGCCCCAGCTGGGCATCTGCTGCGTAAAACATATGCTGGATAAGTTGGCGGTTCATTCTGCTGTGGTGACCCCTGATTAATAAAGGGACTAAGCTGAAGGAAAATGAATGAATGAATATATGAGGGGCCTTTTAAGCAAATATAAGAGTCACAAAACTAAAACTAACTGAGGGAACTATTAGAATTGGCTTCTGGGTATATTCAAATATTTTAACATTTCAATAAAAATAATTAAACTGTTGTCATTTAGACAATTGACAATTAGTCAGAATAACAAAAATGCTAAATTATAGGATGTTCTTAATTATTTTCTTTTTATTTATTTATTTATTAAGATTTTTAGACAACACAATACCAGTGTTTTATTTCAGACGACTTAACAAATCAATATTTGGTGCAACAAACTGCACTTGTTACGGTTACCAATTTTAGAAATGTAGATTTACAGAAACTGTGGGGTTTTCGGACCATTCTTTATTTTTAAAGTTGAAGATACTTAAAATTTAAAACGGCACAAGTTATGTTTAAACTCTACAGGTGGCCAGGGACAGGCTCTACAATGCTTTAAGTCATACTTAGCTGACCATTACCAGTTTGTGAATATTAATGGGCAGCTTTCACAAGTCAGTCCAGTAAAGTATGGGGTGCCTCAAGGATCTGTTTCAGGCCCTTTGCTGTTTACAATATAGATGCTACCCCTGGGAGACATTATTAGAAGACATGGGATCAGCTTTCACTGCTATGCGGATGATACTCAATTATATATTTCAACTAAACCTGACGAGATGTCTAAACTGTCCAAGCTAACTGAGTGTATTAAAGATGTTAAAGAATTTCTTCTCTTAAACTCAGACAAAACAGAATTATTACTTATAATAAGGTCTAAATCCTGTACACAGCAGATCTCACAACTCGACCTGCAATTAGAGGGATACAAAGTTAGCAGCTAGATAGATGGGTAGATAGAAGGGTAGATATATAGACAGACGGACGGACGGACGGATAGATGGATAGATGGATAGACAGACAGACAGACAGACAGACAGATAGACAGATAGATAGATAGATAGATAGATAGATAGATAGATAGATAGATAGATAGATAGATAGATAGATAGATAGATGGATAGCTGGATAGATGATAGATGGATAGACAGACAGACAGACGGATAGACGGATAGACAGATAGATAGATAGATAGATAGATAGATAGATAGATAGATAGATAGATAGACAGACAGACAGATAGATAGATAGACGGATAGACGGATAGCTGGATAGACAGACAGACAGATAGATAGATAGACAGATAGACAGATAGATAGATAGATAGATAGATAGATAGATAGATAGATAGATAGACAGACAGACAGACAGACAGACAGACAGACGGATAGACGGATAGACGGATAGACAGATAGATAGATAGATAGATAGATAGATAGATAGATAGATAGATAGATAGATAGATAGATAGATAGACAGACAGACAGATAGATAGATAGACGGATAGACGGATAGCTGGATAGACAGACAGACAGATAGATAGATAGACAGATAGACAGATAGATAGATAGATAGATAGATAGACAGACAGACAGACAGACAGACAGACAGACGGATAGACAGACAGACAGACAGACAGACAGACAGACAGACAGACAGACAGACAGACAGACAGACAGACAGACAGATAGATAGATAGATAGATAGATAGATAGATAGATAGATAGATAGATAGATAGATAGATAGATAGATAGATAGATAGATAGATAGAATTTTAAACATGGAATATGAAAGCCGTTTCTCGATATTTTAGTAATAGTACACTATTTTGACGTTAGCAAAGGAGCCAGACATGACTACTAGCTCGGCTTTATTACGCCTACTTCATATCTTGACACACATTTCTATTCAGAAAGGATTAAAGTACATTATAAATGTTTACAGTGAAGTTGAAAGCAGCTGCGGACATTGATGAGCCACGTCCACACACACACTCACTTACACACACATACAGCTGAATGAAAATCCCCCTTTAACAACTCAAACTCCTCCTGTCAGCTGTGCTTATAAGGCAATGGTTCATGATCATACCGTTTGTCATCTTCGCTGCTCTTCAATTCTGTGTTGAGATGAAGTTCAAGCTGCCAGTAGGGTTTTATTTACTCTCTTCATCAGTTCCGCATACACAGCACAGACTTCCGGAACGCTTCCGCTATCACGGAATTATGGGAAATCAACATACATATTTAAAGCTGCTGTTGCTGACAATAATAATAATAGCAACAACAAAATATATATTTATATGCTGTATAATTGTATATTTGAATAGAATGTATATTTAAATATAGAAAACAACTGTTTGTTATTAGCTATTATTAGGAAAGAATGTATGTAGATTAAAATGTGTGTTGAATAGAACAGAATGTTTTTATTATTATTGTTTGTCATATTGACAGATAATCCACGCAATATATATATATATATACAATGGTTTTCGCAAGATATTATACTGCAAAATAAAAACAAAGGTTTACACCAAATAGTACTTTGTGCAGATAAACAAACAAATGCTAAATACTTAATACAGAGTATAGTAGTATAAAGTGACTGCTAACAGGTTTTTTATCAAAAATATATTTCATATTGAAAATTATATTAATATAATTAATTCATTAATTTGTTTTTCGGCTTAGTGCCTTAATTAATCTGGAGCCACCACAGCGGAGCGAATGCATTGTCAGCTGCAACAAGAATATAATTCATATGCTAAATTAATTATAGTTAATAATGTGTAATAATGTTTTATAATGGGCCATCACGGTGGCGCAGTGTATAGCACGAACCAAAAGCATAATGTTTGTCCATATTTGACCCAACATTGGGTTAATTCAACCCAGCATTTTTGTGTGTGTAAAGCTCACAAGCTGTTCTCTTCATCATAGTCATAATAGCACACTACTGTAACTGACTATGATCTTTAAACCTTTAAGGTGTTCTCCTTGAAATATATATTTAGCCCATGTCTTGCATTGAATAATGACACAACTCTGATAAATAGCAATAACATAAGCAATTAAAATAATAATAATAATAACATATGGATAAAAGGTCGACCAGGTGGTTAGGATCTCTCTTAAAAGGTTGAGAATCAGAGCTGAACGTGTGCTTTTAGTGGAGACACAGAATTCTGAGATATTCCTGTTCACTCCTAATGGCTTCCTGCAGATCCTGGCAGGTCTCTCCATCACAGTGTTTGGCAGAGGGAAGCAGCATAAGGTGCTCATCTGTCGTCTGGCAGTGTTGGCCGCTGCTGTGTTGTTGACATGTTTTATTAGCGTACGTCCTAATGCCACTATTAGCAGAGGTGGTGGTGGACGAAATAAGTAAAACAGATACCATCATAAAATATTACTACAGTAAATGTATAAAGGACATATACAACAACTGTAAAGCAAAACAGATGTATTTCCCACGTATAAACGATCCAAAAGGCACGTGGGTCTATGTGTATTTGCGTATTTATTTGTTTATAATGTATAGCGTGGATTATAATATAATAAACAGAGAGATTAACTCTGTCATGGACATTATTTCTAAAAAATAAGATTGAAAAGTTGTCCGTAGCAGGGTGGTGCTGACGTCACAGGCGAGCGCCCCGAAAGCACTGTAGTTCGTTTGTAGCCTAATGTTAGCTTTTCAGTTCTTGCCTTTGCATTTAAGATCCAAAAGTGCTCAAAGTTGTATTTTCGTGTGAGGATTATCCGGCTGGACAAAACGTGTAGGTGTAATGAACAGTGCTTGAGCACAGAGCTTATTATTAAAAATATTCGAAAAGCCTATGGGAAAATCCTATGGGGATTTTATTGAGGGAACCAGTTTTATGCTAGCAGCCGATTAGCCTACAAGGTCATAGTTCCCCCACTCTATTTCACCAGACAGCAGGAAACAACAGAAAGACAAAATCACACAACATCAGAGTCGACTAAATAATGCCACACCACACAAAATTAAAAGTAATAATAAGTCCCTTTATTAATCTGGGGTTGCCACTGCACAATGAACCGCCAACTTATCCAGCATATGTTTCACGCAGCGGATGCCCTTCCAGCTGCAACCCATCACTGGGAAACACCCATACATACTCAATCTCACACACATACACTACGGCCAATTTTAGCTTATCCAATTCATCTGTAGCGCTTTTCTTTGGACTTGTGGGGGAAACCAGAGCACCAGGACGAAACCAACGTGAACACGGGGAGAACATGCAAACTCCACATAGTAATGCCAACTGACCAGCCAAGGCTCGAACCAGCGACCTTCTAACTGTGAGGCGATCGTGCTACCCACTGCGCCACTGTGTCGCCGACATTGAGATGAAATGTTAAATTTTACATTGTTGAAAAGGAAATGAATATTTCAAAATGTATATATAAAATGTGAAATATATTTATTTGTTTACATTTAGTCAGTGAAACACTTTTCAGTGTTTATTAAACTCATTTGGTCATCGTCTGTTTCTTTTAAAGTCTTTAAATTTAATATTAAGCCTTGAAGGGCAAATACTTAAATTCATATAAAGCATAAAGTTTAATAAATATTAACATATTAATAAGATACAATTAAAAGCTGCACTGGAACTAAATATTTAGCACAGCCTGGTATGCTTAATTTAAAAAGAAAAAAATATTCATCCTAAAACATGAAATAAATGTTACAGAAAGCAAAAATGTAACTTTTTTAAGCATCAGCATATGTTAACACCAACTATATATATATATATATATATATATATATATATATATATATATATATATATATATATATATATATATATATATATATATATATATAGCTGAGCGAATCACTGATACAACCCTTCCTACTCCCCAAGAACTGTACTTATCCAGAGCGAGCAGAAGGGCTGCCAAAATCACTCTGGACCCCTCACACCCAGCACACTGCCTCTTTGAACTTTTACCTTCTGGTCGACGCTACAGAGCACTGCGCACCAGAACAGCCCGACACAGAAACAGTTTCTTCCCTCAGGCAATCCATCTCATGAACACTTGATGATAATAATTGTGGAACCAACATCACTACTTGCCATACACTTTTATACACGTATACACTTATTTAACAACACACTTTACATGCCAATTTGCACATAACAGCTGCACATATAACATTGTATATAGTAATATAGCTGTACATACACTTGTCAATCTGTATATTTGCATTCACTACTTACTTGTATTTTTTTTTTATATATTTATTATCTATTATTTGTCCTGTCTCTGTTATCCTGTTGCACTGTAGAAGCTTTGTCAGGAAAACAAATTCCTCGTATGTGTGAACATACCTGGCAATAAAGCTCTTTCTGATTCTGATTCATGATAAGTAATGCTTCAATGAATGATCTGCCAGATAGATACTTAAAATTCCAAGTGGAAAATGACTTTTCAGAATGAGAAGGTTCTATCTGCATTTACCGTGGTTATTTTACTCCAATTTGCAAATGTGTCAGTCATGTTATTGTACGAAAGAGAACTGTTACACACATGTTGTTTGCTTTATAGAATGCAAAACCTATGAAGTTCAATATCTCAAAATCATTTAGAACGCAGATAGACTAGCCTGATCTCACGAGAAAACGTGAGTATTTTACGTTTTGTCAGTTTAGTGGCTAATTCGTACGACGAAATTGTACGATTTAAAAAAAGGGGCGTGGCACCAAACCCCACCACTATACCCAACCGTCATTGGGGGATGAGCGAAACGTACTTAAATGTACGAATTAAATCGTACGAATTCATATGAATTAGCCACTAAATCAAAAAGTTACGAATTGCCGTGAGATTGTGTTGGGTTGAACCTTATAATTCTAAGGTGATGATATGTATACTTGTTATTATAGAAACATGGCGCCTGTCGATCAATTCAGTGTGTGGGGAAAACCGCACTTCTACGTCATGTTGCAGTGTGCCACAAAATCACTGGGATTTACATCCTATTTTAATGTCAGGGAATTTAAAAAAAAGAGACTTAATGTGTTTACATCACTCCAATATGACAGTGGACACACTACACAGTTCTGCCCAAACCGTTTCCAAAAGTTGATTTTCATCATAGGTGCCCTTTAAACATGAGCCTTAGAAAAAAAGCCAGACACGCAAAACAATACGATTCTCCAATATAAAACACCCCCCCCCCCCCGCTTGTTTACGGAAACAATGGCTCTTAGCAGCTTGACGTTTCTCAGCACAAAGCAGGTTGCTTCTAATGGGACTGAAGCTGTGTGTAAATCCTCCATCTGCTCCCTGCTGGGCGTTCAGTATTACTCAGGTAAATCTGATGGCATTACATTCATTAAGCTGCGGAGCAACAGGTTTACCTTTAAGAGTCTCCCTGTGCTGATTTCTGCACTCCAGCATGCTGCTCTATTACCAGACACAGGTAAGGTTTAACATGCGTACTGTATAGACTTTATAGTGAGTTATACATGTACCAGACTGCATGTTTTGCTTGCAACATAGATATGAATTTATCGGGAGTGTTAAAGTTATTTTCTGTTACTAACATGCAATTGAAATATATATATAAAATTAAAGACGTTATAAAAATTAATTATAATATATGTTACTAATGATAATATACTGTATGTTAACATTTAAAGTTGTCCGAAAACTTTTTTTGATCCACATCAAATGTTGACTACTGTAGTTTTAATGATAATAAGACTGGAGTAATTAAAAATACTATAGTAATTTATAGTAAATAATGTTTTTAAACCATACTATAGTAAATTGTAATATACTATATGGTATTTACATCACTTTGTTTATGAATGCTACAGAATACTGTAGTATTAATTTTAGTGAACGGATAAACTGCAATAAATACTGTGCTGTACTTTCTTTTTTACTACAGTAAACTGTTGTGTATTATAATATACACTTGTAGAGATCTTAGTATTGGGTATAGTTCGTTTATTTTACTATAGCTGTTGTATTAACGTAGAACTATAGTACAAATAATTGAAGTACTTTTCTATAATATGGTACAAAAACACTATTTACTATAAAATACTATAGTATTTATTTTATTACTCCAGTCTTTTATGTCACTAAAACTATAGTTATTATAATTAGTAACCTATTATTATTACTATTATTATTATTTCACGGTGTATTACTGTAGTATTTACTATACATTGCTGTAATATTTCTTCAGTTTTAATCAAATGTCATTGAATTGCTGTTTTACTGTATTCTTTATCTATTAAATGTAGTTTTGATGAGGGTATATTTGTTTATTTAGATTTTTTAATTCTGACCTCAATGTTTCTCAGAGATGGGTTTCGGCTGGAAGGGTATCCGCTGTGTAAAACATATGCTGGAATAGTTGGCGGTTCATTCCGCTGTGGTGACCCCTGATAAATAAAGGGATTAGGCAATGTTAACCATGTTTAATTTGTGTTTACCAAGTATGCTACAATTAATGTAATCTATCGATGCTACATAAATCGTATTATAAATAATGTTGTGACTGCATTTCTCAAAACGTCTGGCATTATTTGCATTAATTTCTGTGTTTCGTTTTGAAAATTAACCCAGGAGTTACTGGAATTCATACAAACTTTCTAAATACATTGAATAGTTACAATATTTCTGTCAGTTTTGACTCTGTTTGACCTGAATCCTCTTTTTTTACTCTGCCAATAAGGTTATTTCTCAAAGAATGGCGCACAAGAATCAGAGAAAAGGTATTTTCCAGCCTTTTAAAATGTCTTTACAACATCCATGATCGGTGATTATACACAAACAGTCCTCTGACCCCATCACTTCTGTCCATCAGAGAGCTCCAGCAGTGCGTCACATCCGACCAATGAAGACCAAGACAGTCTGATCCGTCCGAAGAAACTGTCCAACCCCGTGCTGGAGTCCTGCAGTCGGAGGGGATTACACCGCGAGCTCATCGTCAGCCACAGATGGTGAGTTTAAGGGTCAGGAAACACTGGACTAAATGTTCTGAGATTTTAAAGTCCGCATGAACCAGAAGCTGCGACCTTTTATTTTTCAAATTGTGACGCAGTTCCTAGAGAAACGGGAGATTACATGAGAAAACAGTGGGCGTGGCTTGATTTTTCTACTGCAAGCTGATTGGATGTAGTGGTCTCCCTTCTAGCGTTTAGTTCTCAGTTTCTTTGCATAATTAGCACTTGTTGTGTGCAGGGGCGTAGCGGACATTAATAGTTATTATTTAATAATAATTATATGTTCATATAATTATTAATCACATGTTTCTAAATGGTCTGTCTCTAAAAGTGAGGGGGACGGATCCCCCCCGTCCGCTACGCCCCTGGTTGTGTGTATTGCCTCTTCTTGTTGAATCGCTGAATGCCTCCTCAATTGTAAGACGCTTTGCAAAATGGCTAACTGTAAGATTTGTGCGTGTTGAACATCGATTAAGCTAACGTTAGCATCTGTTAGCTTTAATTGTAGGCATTAACTGACTCATTTTGAGCTTTTCCCCTATTGTAAAATGTATTTGTGGTGGCTTAGTGGTGATGCAGCATACACTAAAATATTCCTAAATTAGCAGTTTTCCGTATTTTATGATTGATGTTTTTATTTTTCCCTGTTTATTTCTGCTTTTGAATTGCATTATGGGATCTTAATCTTTATTCCAACAACTTTCAACCTTGAAAAGTTAGAAAAAGTTACTTTTATGAGTATTTTTAATAGTTTAAAATTAGGTTTGGGTATCATTTTGGGGTTATTTCGATACGATAACTAAAGTAACTGCAATTCTTTGTTTTTATTTATAGCAAAACCATGTTGTATTCAGAGTTATCGTGGTTTAGCAACAGTAACTATAAGTTTGTGACCTTTTTTCTCAAAACCTATAGTATTATTCACTTTAAATCCTTGATTTTGATGTGAAAGTACACAAAAAACTTGTAAAGTGGATCTTTTTTGCTCTCAGGAACCATTGCACTTGCAAAATCCCGGAGGGACTGGAATTCATAAAATGTTATGGCTGTATTTGTGGCATAAAAGAAATAAATTCCAGGGTTTAACTTAAATAACAGCAATTGTTTGGTTTTATTTATAGTAAGAAAATTATGTTTAAACACACTGAATTTATGGGGCGACATGGTAGCTCAGTGGTTAGCACTGTGGTCTTACAGCAAGAAGGTCGCTGGTTCAAGTCCCAGCTGGGCCAGCTGGCTTTTGGTATTTCGATATTGGTGCTAAATTGATACTTTTGAAACAGTACCGGTGGCCAACGGTCAGTTGGCATTTCTGTGTGGAGTTTGTATGTTCTCCCTGTGTTGGTGTGGGTTTCCTCAGGGTGCTCCAGTTTCACCAACAAGTCCAAAGACATTCGCTATAGGGGAATTGGGTAAGCTAGAACGTCCGTTGTTAATGTGTGTGAATGAGGGTGTATGGGTGTTTCCCAGTGATGGGTTGCAGCTGGAAGGGCATCCGCTGTGTAAAACATATGCTGGATAAGTTGGCGGTTCATTCCGCTGTGGCGACCCCAGATTAATAAAGGGACTAAGCTGAAAAGAAAATGAATGAATGATATACATAACGCTTTCAGCATATTTTAACAGCTCGTCACCCAGTGATAAGCACTGTGATCCTGCAAAATAAACGTTAAGGTGAGCGGCGTTCATCTGGCAGGTCCATTTGTGTGGATGAGCGAAGTGATCCAAAGGGCCAATCCAGCAGGATCAGAGCGAGCCTCTTACCCAGGGCACGGCCTCCGCCGTCTGGACACAATCAGCACAGACACCTCTGACCTCCTGGAAGAGATGGAGCACATCCTCTGACCTACTGTTCGAAAACAGCCAAGACACATTTCTCTGAGCCAGTGTGTGTGTGTGTGTGTGAGAGAGAGAGAGCTTTCCTATAATATTTGTTACCTAGTTAAGCCTTTAAATGTCACTTTAAACTGGCTCAGTGGTTTGCACTGTCACCTCACAGCAAGAAGGCTGCTAGTTTGAGCCTCGGCTGGGTCAGTTGGCATTTCTGTGTGGAGTTTGCATGTTCTCCCCGTGTTGGCGTGGGTTTCCTCTGGGTGCTCCGGTTTCCCCCACAAGTCCAAAGACATGTGGAACAGGGGAATTGGGTAAGCTAAAATTGTCTGTAGTGAATGTGTGTAAATGGAAGTGTGTATGGATGTTTCCCAGTGATGGGTTGCAGCTGGAAGGGCATCTGCTTGGTAAAACATCTGCTGGATAAGTTGGTGGTTCATTCCGCTGTGGCGACCCCTGATTTATAAAGGGACTAATCTGAAGTAAAATGAATGAATATATAATAAACTATTATGTGCTGTCATCAAGACGAAGACAAAAGAGATCAGTTGCTGGAAATCTGTCAATAAAAATTTAATATTTAGAAAAGAGTTGAGCAAATCTGCTTTCTGTTAAACAGGATTTGGGAAAAAAATGTAAAAAAAAATGTCAAATTTAACAGGAGGGCTAATCATTTTGACCTCAACTGTATGCCATACCTGTCAACCCTACCGTTTTTTCGCAGGATTCTCCCGTATTTTACAGTTCTATCCCGCTATTATCCCGTAAAAGTATTTTCCGGGATTTCTCCCGGATTTTCAGTCTTTCTCTGAAGGGTGGCAATAAACATTAAGGAACTGGTGTCATGAGAAATCGGGTCTCCCCTGCAATCGAGTCCGCTTAGGACCCCAATGGATCGTCTGCGTTGAATGCCTGATCAAAAACTATTGTACTTCTCCACATTACAATCATACTTGGTGCATTTTATAGTCTATTCTCAGTCTTGACATTTTAACAACACTAACCATATTAGTAACATTACTATCGGTAGCTACATTTGTAAACATTAAATGATGCCTTTTTGACGTTTTTATGAAACATTATATATTTACATAAGTTGTAGCACGTCGTAGGTGCTAAAATAAAATATTATCTAAAATAAAAGCTTTACACATGCCTTTAGTTGTACATCAGTATACGAAATACAGAATTTAAAATAGTTTATGTCATTATAACATTCTTTTAAATTACATAAATTTATATGAGATTTCACTGCATTTATATATATTTATATTTTTAATCAGGCGCTACAAACTATACCAGCTTGACCAGCCTAGCCAGGCTGGGAGCCCGGCCAAAACCAGCTATGTCCAGCTAAGACCAGGCTGGAAATGGCTGGTCAACTAGCTAAAACCAGCCAACCAGCCTAGACTGGTTTAAGCTGGATTTTTCAGTAGGGAATAAGCTGAACTGTTTGCTAATGTATTTGCTGCTAATGTATACTATTTAATTTTTCCTTTGTACATAATAATAATAATAATAATAATAATAATAATAATAAAACATATTACTGACCATTTAACTGTTTATTTACAATGAAACAGCTCCAAATGAACAGATTTATTAATTTGGGGATTTTTATTTAGTAATTGTCGGGGGAATCCCTTATTATGGTGGGCATATCCCTTATTTTCACATCCCAATGTTGACAGGTTTGCTGTATGCCTTGTTTGCAGTGGTCTTCTGCCTGAAAGGAAGCCGGAGCTGAAGCATGTGCTGGAGCAGAGGAGACTGGAGAAACATCGAGACCGAGAACAAGCCTCACAGCCGCCGTCCGACCTGGAGAAAGAGCTGAGCAAGAGACGCCAGATACTGCAGGCGGTGTGTGTTCGCCGATCTTTATTTGGTTTCCAAACACTGCAAATAGCGTAGTAGATGGAAACCATGTTGTTTAGTAAACTCATTCTCTCCATACAGTATGAGCAAGAAGAGCTGAGACGCAGAGAAGACCTGCGAAACATGCCGGAGTTTGTTCGAGTGCGAGAAAACCTGAGACACATCAGCATCACAGGCTTCTGAATCCACAATGATCCACTTCCTGAAACTGCTTCTATGAAGAACTGATTTTCATGACTCGCTGTCAAAATTGAGTCCAGTCCACATGAAACACCCTGGCTTTGTGCATACATAACCTTTTCTATCACCATTCTGGGGAGACAAAGTAGCTGAGTGGTTAGCACTGTCGCCTCACAGCTAGAAGGTCGCTGGTTCGAGTCCCGGCTGGGTCAGTTGTTATTTCTGTGTGGAGTTTGCATGTTCTCCCCGTATTGGTGTGGGTTTCCTCCGGGTTTCCCCCACAGTCCAAACACATGCGCTATAGGGGAATTGCAGAAACTTAATTAGCCGGAGTGTATGAGTGTGAACGAGTGGGTGTTTCCCAGTACTGGGTTGCGGCTGGAAGGTCATAAAACATACGCTGGAATAGTTGGCGGTTCATTCCGCTGTGGCGACCCTTGATGAATAAAGGAACCAAGCCGAAGGAAAATGAATGGGTCTATGCAAACATCTGATTCCAACCTGAATTTCACAGATACTTTAAGCTAAATACACTATAGACAAGTTCAGACTTTAAAGGGCTCCTATGGTAAAAAATCTACTTTTGAAGCTGTTTGGACAGACATATGTGCATGTATGGTGTATAGACCGTCATATTGGGGTGATATAAGCACACCCAGTGCTTTTTTTTCAATTTAACAACATAAAAACGGTGGACCAATTGGAGCGGTTTTCAAACCGACCGCAACTTGACGTAGGAGAGCGGTCCCCCCGCCCACCAATATTGATTGACAGGTGCGTCATCATATCCTCAGTTTGTTGATTCACGTCCGCCATTTTCAGTGTGAGTTGAAGCGATATCACTAAAGGAACACGCTAGCTCTATTTTTAGATGCAAGGCTCATTGGGCTCAACACAAGAGCAATATTCTCCACATTATCACTCTAATCGGAATTATTGGTTGTATCTTTAGGTAGGTTTGCAAACGTGTGTACTTCTCATTGAGTCTACCTTATACTTCAGCCGTTTGCATTTCTCGCGATCCCAGAAGCTCCCTGTGATCTTAACTAGCATGCGTTTTAGAATTCTAAACATCGGTTTCTATCAGGGTACACTCAAGTCGACGGCTGGGCGCCGCGGACCGCTGCAGAAACCTATGTTTAGAATTTAAAAATGCGTGGCACGACGATTCGGGACACTTCATGTTTCTGCCGCGCCACAGAGAGTGTCTGGTGTGCCGTGTCGCGGCTTCGAGCGGCGCATCCGGTGTCTTAGTCAAAGTTAATTCAGTGTGCGTGGTTATTAGTTTCTGTGTACAAGCTCGGCACTTGAAACTAGCACACAGTTGGCTGTAAAACTGTACAAAGACACAAATGATTTTGTACTCTCTGCTTGGTCTGTGTCCGAGTCGTACATGTACGGTGGTGATCCTCTCTCTCCAGCCCGTTCTCGCAGTCTGTCTGTCAGACTGTTGCAAACACAGAGAAGGTGAGCTCATGGCCCCGCCCCCTTGTTACGTTGGCGGGAAGTCGAAACTAATCTACATGTGAAGCAACACACCCCTAAATCAGCGAGCTGTGGACACGCCCCCAACATGACACTTATTAACACATTATAATAAAACAATCTGAATTGTGTTTTAAACTGAACCTAAACTGGCACACTCAGAAGAACCAGAATATTAATATTAAATCATAAAAAAGAGGTCTACTATGTGCCCTTTAAACACTGGAGTCAGCACAAAATGAAATGATCACTGTTTACTACTCTTGTGTCAGTGTAAACAACATAAATGTGATTTTGTGAACATCATCAGTAGAAAACTCATCACCACATCAGTGGTGTAGTCCTAAAAAAAAAAAAAAAGGTTGTGTACTATACCCACCCAACCCGCCCATTCTGTTTTATAATTTTACCTGAACGTTTCAGCGAGACATCATTCAGTTAGCTTCGAAAAACCCACAATATTTTCTCACAGCTGCTGAGGTCGTCAGGGGGCGGGAAATGGCGCAAAATTTAAACAAAACTGCACTAATTGCAACAAATTAGGATGAGAGTAAAAAAAAAATTTGGTATACAGTTAAAGGGGAAGTCTAATCAGCAAAACAAGTGAGTATACCAAGGGTATACGCAATTATTGATCCTCAGAAGTCGTAACACCCAAACAGCTAGTGTAAAAAAGTAGGGATACTGAGTATACGTGCGTACAGCCCCGACTACACCACTGCTCATCACCCAGTCTATCTATTTACTCATGTAATTGTGTGTAGATGTTTATTTACTCTGTTTTTATAGAAATTGTTCAGTACAATTGTTGAAAAATATGCAAATGGTCGAGATGATATACAGTATTTCTGTTTAGCGGAGAGAAGATTTTTTTTCAACACATTTCTAATCATAATAGTTTTAATAACTCATCTCTAATAACTGATTTATTTTCTCTTTGCCATGATGACAGTAAATAATATTAGACTAGATATTCTTCAAGACACATCTATACAGCTTAAAGTGACATTTAAAGGTTTAACTAGGTTAATTAGGTTAACTAGGCAGGTTAGGGTAATTAGGCAAGTTATTGTATAATGATGGTTTGTTCTGTAGACTATCGAAAAAATATATAGCTAATAATTTTGACCTTAAAATGGTGTTTAAAAAATTCAAAACTGCTTTCATTCTAGCCGAAATAAAACAAATCAGACTTTCTCCAGAAGAAAAAATATTATCAGACATACTGTGAAAATTTCCTTGCTCTGTTAAACATCATTTGGGAAATATATAAAAAAGAAGAAAAAATAAATAAATAAAATTAAAGGGGGGCTAATAATTCTGACTAATGGAGGAAGCAATTCGTTTGTGAATGAATCGGTTTTCACTTAGCCGACAGTAATACAAGTTTCTGGTACCGCAACATCTTGTTGTCATATTTAATTTACATTATTTGCTGATTTTAATCAACAAAACTAGCATAAGCCTAGCATCTAGTGAAAGTTTGTGCTACTTTTCCTTATGGTCAGGGCAGTAAGCGACTGTATTATCATCAATAACGTTACTTGTTGAGCACAAAACTTTGTAACATACACAATCGTAACAAATTAAATCTTACCAATGAAATGTTCTGCCTTTATGCTTTGCTTTCTTTGTTTGCTCGTTACTACACCTGTACACAGCGCTAAAGTCCAGCAGCTTCACACAGGCTTTAGTCTTGACTAGTGCAGCTGAACGTCATTTTTCCTGGAAGCACTGTACAAATGTGGCGGCGCTATTGACGCATGTTCAGGGTCCGTGTGCGATATCTAGTGTATATGGTTCACTATAAGTTCATTCATTCATTTTATTTTCGGCTTAGTCCCTTTATGAATCAGCGGTCGCCACAGCGGAATGAACCGCCAACTTATCCAGCATATGTTTTACACAGCGGATGCCCTTCCAGCCACAACCCAGAACTGGGAAACACCCATACACTCACATTCACACACACACACATACGCTATGGCCAATTTATCTTATTCAACTCACCTATAGCGCACCCGGAGGAAACCCACGCCAACACAGGGAGAACATGCAAACTCCACACAGAAATGCCAACTGACCCAGGCGGGACGTAAACCAGCGACCTTCTTGCTGTGAGGCAACTGTGCTAACCACTGAGCCCTAATGAAGTATTTAGCTGTGAGGCCATATACATAGTTTTTTCTTTTTTTAATATTCATGCAAGGCAATGATGTGGTGTAAAAACGGCACAAACAAAGAAACGTTTAATAAAATTTGAGGTACATTATTTACAACGAAGTCAGTCACAACACGTAAAATACTAGAAATACAGCCAAACCTGGTGGCCAAATTCTCAGGTCAGGTTCATCATCATCATCATCATCATCATCATCATCATCATTATATGGCAAATTTAGGAGCAACAACAGCAAGAAACAAACAAAACGTTGAGTTTCTCGATCACAATGACGGGAAAAGCATAGGCTAGGTTTATGAACGTTTGTCTTCAAGTATCTTTCCTGCTAATAAACCATTTGTGCTACCCGTCAATTCCTGCTTCACATTTATGAAGTAATAATTTTATTATAACAGAAACACTTTTAAACATCTCAGGATAAATAATGGAGAATTCTGCCAGCGGACGTCAAGTATCTCGGAGGAGTATGCAGACAATACAGCAGAATCATGACTTAACCCACAATCCCCCAGGCTCAATCACCCTAACAAGTGAAGGACACGTAAACGATGTACTGAAAAACATGCTTTGTTAGCATAACAGTTCAAACATAGTATGTTAACTTTGTGACAAGTAAATTAGCGCATCATTTTTGAGTTGACAAAGCTAGTTAAAATTAGCAACTAAAATTAGCCAGCTTACTAAGAAAACTTGGCTGAGATCTTAGTTCAGTCTACTTAAAGATTTTTGTACACAGAACTTCATCATCCTCCAGTTACTGCTACTAATTTTGATTAGTTTTGTCAACTCAAAAATTATGAGTTAATTCACTTGTTAAATTTAAAGACTCAGAAATGAAAATTATGCCATGATTTACTCATCCTAAAGGCATCCTAACTGTATAAGTTTCTTGTTTCAGTCGAATCCAATGTGAGAAATTTGAAGCCAAATGTAGCACAAGTGCAGTTTACTTCAGCGCTCTAGGCTAGGTTTTACCCGAGGATGGTGCTCTAGGCTAGTTATTACCAGTAGATGGTGCTCTAGGCTAGTTTTTACCAGCAGATGGCGCTCTAGGCTAGTTTTTAACCAGCAGACGGCGCTTTAGGTTAGTGCTTACCAGCAGACGGCGCTCTAGACTAGTTTTTACCAGCAGACGGCGCTCTAGGCTAGGTTTTACCAGCAGATGGTGCTCTAGGTTAGTGTTTACCAGCAGACGGCGCTCTAGACTAGTTTTTACCAGCAGACGGTGCTCTAGGTTAGTTTTTACCAGCAGACGGCGCTCTAGGTTAGTGCTTACCAGCAGACGGCGCTCTAGACTAGTTTTTACCAGCAGACGGTGCTCTAGGTTAGTGTTTACCAGCAGATGGCGCTCTAGATTAGTTTTTACCAGCAGACGGCGCTCTAGGCTAGTTTTTACCAGTAAATGGTGCTCTAGGCTAGGTTTTACCAGCAGATGGCACTCTAGGCCAGTTTTTAAGTTGGATTTTATGTCAAGAGATTAATGTAAACACAGCTCACTATGAAAACTCTTGTAGTTAAAAAGCATACCATGTTGTCTGGTGTTAAAAACTAGCCTAGAGTGCCGTCTGCTGTTAAAAACTAGCCTAGAGCACCATCTGCTGTTACAAACTAGCCTAGAGCGCCGTCTGCTTTCAAAAGCTAGTCTAGAGTCCTGTCTGCTTTCAAAAGCTAGTCTAGAGCGCTGTCTGCTGTTAAAAACTAGCCTAGAACACTATCTGCTGTTAAAAACTAGCCTAGAGCGCCGTCTGCTGTAAAAAAAACTAGCCTAGAGCGCCATCTGCTTTCAAAAGCTAGTCTAGAGCGCCATCTATTTTAAAAAGCTATTCTAGAGCACTGTCTGCTGTTAAAAACTAGCCTAGACAACGTCTGCTGTTAGAGCGCAGTCTACTGTTAAAAACTAGTCTAGAGTGCCATTTTGTGTTAAAAACTTGCCTAGAGCATCATCCAGTGTTTAAAACTAGCCTAGGTTGTCATCCGTGTTAAACACTAGCCTATAGTGCCATCTGCTGGTAAAAAATAGCCTTGAGTGTTGTCTTCTGTTAAAAACTAGCGTAAAGCGCCGTTTACTGTTAAAAAGTAGCCTAAAATGTTGTCTACTGCATAGAGCACCATCTGCTGTTAAACACTAACATAGAGCGACATCTGCTGGTAAAAACCAGTCTAGAGCGCCCGCTGCTGGTAAAAACTAGCCTAGAGCGCCCGCTGCTGGTAAAAAGTAGCCTAGAGCACCCGCTGCTGGTAAAAAGTAGCCTACAGCGCCGTCTGCTGGTTAAAAAATAGCCTAGAGCGCCATCTGCTGGTAAAGACTAGCCTAGAGCGCCATCTGCTGTTAAAAACTAGCCTAGAGCACCATCTGTTGGTAAAACTAGCCTAGAGCGCCGTCTGCTGTTAAAAACTAGCCTAGAGCGCCGTCTGCTGTTAACTTATAAAATAGTCTAGAGCGCCGTCTGCTGGTTAAAAACTAACCGATTAAGAAGTTATTTAATCAAATGACCACAGCTCTAATACATTCTACACCACCTGCCAGAAAGGTAGTCTCTCGTTTATTAAATTCCTAACATTTAAAACAGTAATTCTTACAATACAACCCAATCAGTTCACTACAGGAGACCTTTATTCACCCAAACTTGAGGCACTTTGCTATTGTGGAGCTTGAAGAGCATAACATTTTTAGTTTTTAATAACTCGCATTGGACTCGGCTGAAAGAATACATGTGGAAATGAACAGATGAACAGTCATATACACCAAGGATGTGTTGATGGTTGGTAAATCATGGGCTAATTTACATGTTTGAGTGAACGAACCATTTAAGGCGATCAGCGTCCACAAGTTTTCAAAGTGAACTCAACTAATTGCATTAAAATTCCATAAGAGCAGCTCTCCTGTAACACAAACCTCCCATCATTCTCACTTAAAAGGCCTTTTCAAAAGGTTAAGTATTGGTATTGCGGGCTGACGCACAACATTGATAATAAATAAATAAATAAATATCATGTGGAAGAAAGAAACGCATGAGACGAAGGGTGTGAAAGAGTCACGGGATGCCGTCTTTCCGCTGGCAGCACTGCGACGGCGGGACGCTCCAGTCGTAGATATAAGACAGCCTCAATTTGACCTCCTCTTTGCACAAGCGTCCGTCTCTCTGCAGTGTCTGGTGTTTCTCCAGCATGTCCTCCAAACTCTGCTTGTGAGTGACCAGATATTTATTGCTGCATCCGCGAGACTTGTACTCCGTGTCGAAGCGCGGATCGTGAAGCCGCTTCACATCCACCGGAGCCAACCACGCTCCTAAAGACACGTCCTCGCTCTGCCAGATCTTCAAAAATCCCACGTTCAGACGAATATATCGCACGAGATCTCCAGAAAGCACGTATCCACCACCTAAAGCATAGGGCAAGTAATAATCGCACAATTCCCATGCACTTTCCTTCCACTTTCCAGCCGTTTTCACTCTTCCGCGACCAGAAAAAAACCCCCAGTAAAGACGCTCCTTGGGTTCCTTAACTTTCAACTCTTCTTTAAGAAGATCCAAGCGCGCAAACGTGTCATCGTCGGCTTTTAATACGAATTTAAACTCCACGTTCTGGTCCAGCCATGAGTACATGTGAAGCAGCTTCTGCGTCAGGTTTTCGTATGAATCCCGGAGGTCAGGGAGCAGGAGGAGGTCGTGGTGACGGATTTGTTCGGTAGCCAGATTTTGCAGATCTTCAGCGGGTAATCCCTCGGTGCCAATTACGAACCAGTAGAGCACCTCAGGGTCGTTTTTGGTGAGCCATGTGCTCCGGATAATACTGCGCCGCTCGGTGTATTTGGGCCCGGTGGTGATGAGGATGACCAGGAACGCGGAGAGCTCTTTGGGACGAGCAGGTCCTGCCAGTGGCTTCTGGTGGGATTCTGCTTGCGGAGCCGCTCCTGGAGACTCGACCGGCTTTAGCGTCTCGGATGTACATTTGGCGAGGAATAAAAGGACGACGGCGAACAGAAGGAGGACGCCGAGAGCCAGCGCTGTCTTATGACGACACACGAGACGGAGCAGATTCATAATGTCACTGAGGAACAGAAGAGATTTGAACACTTTTATATAGCATGAAATATAAAGGTCTGTTGTTCACACCACGGCCAAAAATGTGGCACTCCAGGGTAATGTTTCCCAACCCTGTTCCTGAAGGCACACCAACAGTACACATTTTCAACCTCTCCCTAATCAAACACACCTGAATAAGCTCATCAGAACATCAGAAGAGACTCTAAAACAGGGGTCACCAATCTCGGTCCTGGAGGGCCGGTGTCCCTGCAGGGTTTAGCTCCAACTTGCCTCAACACACTTGGCTGGGTGTTTCAAGTATACCAAGTAAGACCTTGATTAGCTCATTCAGGTGTGTTTGATTAGGGTTGGAGCTAAAATCTGCAGGACACCGGCCCTCCAGGAACAAGTTTGGTGACCCCTGCTCTAAAACCTATGTACTGTTGGTGTGCTTCTAGGAACAGGGTTTGGAAACACTGCTCTACGACAAAGGTCACTAATGGCTCATTTCCACTGACTGGTACAGTACAGTACGGGTCGGTACAGGTCACCTTTATCAGGCTTGTGTTTCCACTACCTAAAGGTTACCAATGGTACTCATTTCAATAGCACGTCAATAATCAAGCACACGTTATTATCATCAGCTCAAGAAGTTCGTTATTTCAGATATAGACGCACGGCGAGCGCAAGGAAGAAAGCGAAACCGCTTGCGCTTCAGACTGCCTCGTAAAAAACTAAGAGGCACAGGGTAAATCTGCTCTTCTTCTTGGCTTTGTGGCTGTTCATCAAGACGACGACAAGGTTTGTTTGTTGGCTCGTTATTATACGTATATATAATTCCACTGTAATCTCTCACTGTGTGTTTTAAACATGGCGGTTCCTTTGTTTTCATTCTGGCTTGTTGCGTAAGCGAATGACGTATCTCTGTAAACCAATAGCATTCAGCTGCGCGTCTAACTTCGCCTTTTGGTACCCTTTCGAAACGGTGCCGAAAAAGTGGTACGGTACGACTTTTGACAGTGGAAACGGCCATAAAAGCCTACCGAATCGTACCGTACCACACAGTGGAAACAAGCCATAACAGGCGGACCACAGTCTAGAGGTCTCATTTACAAAACGCTGCTTAGAAATCTTCCTAAAAGTGAAGGTACGGCAGAATAAATGTAAATTGATTTATTAATGATTATGGCTCATTTGATGATTTAAAGTGGTTCGATTAAGTCAATATTTAAGTTAAATATGTTTATTTAGAGTCATTTATAAATGAGACTCCAGGTTCGAACATAAAAGTCATCCCATACGGACCCAGAACAACAGCCTAGAGGTCTGTGAGGGACTGCTTTTTCACCCTTTATTATGCTTTTGCTTTACTTTATTGGTCAATGTCTAAATGGGTTTTGATTTGTAAAAAAATTCAATGCATCCCCCATAAAAAGCATCAATTAATAAGCCCACAAAAGGCCACAAATAGGCATGTGCCGGTATCACATTTTCATGCTGCGATTAATTGATTGAGCTTTTATCACGGTATACGGTATTATCACGATATTGTAATTTTACTAGAGAAACAGGTAAAAAAACACAAAAAACTTCAATAACAAAACTTTAATAACTTTTTAATTAACTAAAAGTACTTCAAACATTTAAATACAAATAAATATAAATAAAACAATACACAATATAAAAGTAAACTTGAGCAATTATATCAAAGTGAATGTGCAAAAGGGAAACCGTCTTCGTAATCCCTCTGCATTTTTTTGGAACCCAAAATATTTCCAAACTTCTGACTTTAACCTATTTGAAGGGGGATAAATTGTCGGCAGCGTTCCTCCTTCCGCCATGCTTCTTCTTCGTGTGAGCAGGGCTGGACTGGGGCAAAAAAATCTGCCCTGGCATTTTGGGCCAGAGCGGCCCAGTAAATTCAATCAAAATGCTATCTATCTATGCATGTCCAATATTTTTATCAACTCATATTCTATAAAACACAAAAGCCATATATATGAAATAAATAAATAAATACAAACTTTAATCTCAATTTAATTTCTGTATGCTGTCCATAAAGATATTTGTTGAGTTCTAAAAAAATACACTATTCATTCATTTATTTTTCTTCGCATAAGTCCCTTATTTATCAGGGGTTGCCACAGTGGAATGAACTGCCAACTATTCCAGCATGTTTTATGCAGCAGATGCCTTTCCAGCCACAACCCAATATTGGAAACCACCCATACACACTCATTCACACACACTCATACACTACAGCCAATTTAGCTTATTCAATACACTATTGACTCAGCCTATATTCAATAATAAACATAACCAAAAACTGCCTGCTAATGCATGGGTAAATCTTCAGAGGGAACAGATCTAAACAATGAAAACATAATATAAGTCAAATTTGTTTCATTTTGATATTATGATTAACAGACACCAAACAGCCTCGTGTAGCTGCATATTTTTATGAGCATCATCTTCACACTGCATATTTATAATAAAACAGGGCTTTAATATAACTGTCTCCTTTCATTTCCATTGAAAAGAATGAACTTTACCCTGTCTCTTTTGCAGAATATGAGTTTTAATAACCAATAATGGCCATTATAACAGTATAACGTACATTAAATTTAAACGATAAAGGTTAGCAATCAGTCAATTTGCAGAATCAGTGTATGTGGTTACATAAATTAATATATTAGCTTATCTTTGCACTCAGCCAAAACAGTTAACTGAGAACAAGTGATTCAAAAGACATAAGAATTGTTAGATAGAGACAACAAGATGAATTCAATATTACGTTTAACAACTATAGTGAGATGAGATCACCCAGCAGATGAACTGTCTGATATGTACTATACTCTGACCTGGGGTTTATGCTCACCCGCTGAACTAGTGGCTGCAGCTCTGGGCAGAGAGTGTGTGGTCACGTGATTTGCGTTTTTAGCCGTGTACTAGAATGAACAGAGAACTTTTCAGAATCGCTAAATGAAACGCGGTGTATTTCCCGCGATTTCTCTGCGCCTCCCTTGCGTTTTTTCTCTCTGACTCTCGACTATTTTGACAAATACACACAGACGACGCACGCTCACACGGAGTCCAAAATAGGAGTTTGTGATTGGGCCAGCCCAATGTCAATACCGAAAAGAGCCAATGGGCTGCAGGGTGTCACATGGACCGGCCCGGTCTGTCTGTCCGGGAAAAAAAAGCATCTACTTTCAGAGAGTCACAGATCACAGCAGCGTCAATCAATAAGGCAGAAAAAACCGATAGGCTGCTAAGCCTTTTATGGGCCGATCAGATCATAAGACGATGATCAGCCCGGCCCAAAAAGTACGTCGGCCCACCGGGAAAGTGCCCAGTCTGCCAGATGGCCTGCGTGTGAGGATTATAGTGCGGTGGCAGCGGCGGCGCGCACTGCGCACACAGGGCTTCTACATGTGGGGATTGTTTACATCAGAGTGCGCATCAGTTCTGCGCAGCATATACGCAGTGTTTCTTCAAGCGGTTGATGGAAAATAAGCTAAGGCGCGTTCTAAGAATATAAATTCGGATCTATTATTTTTCACGGTATTTTGAAGTGCCCGCGATAACAATATCGTGCATATTCATTACCGTGATTTATCGCATTACCGAATACCGGCACAAGCCTAGCCACAAATAATAATTATATATAAGAAAGTAAAGTGAATATAACTAAATAAGTCACACTTTATTTTTTATGGTCCGTTTGTTGAATTTAAGCTACATTGCATCTACATGCCAACTAATTCTCATTAGATTATAAGTAGACTGTTAGGTTGGGGGTAGGGTTAGTGTAAGTTGACATGTACTTGCAAAGTTTCTTATAGTCAGTCAAATGTCTGTTTAGCAGCAGTATCAACAGATATTAAGTAGACAGTCTACTAATACTTAAATGGGGTATATATATATATATATATATATATATATATATATATATATATATATATATATATATATATATATATATACACATACATACATACATATATATATATATATTCTGACAACCATGAAAAAATAATTAATAATAAAAGAATGATGAATGTAAAAAAGATATATTATTCTGGCCACCAGGTAAATATATATATATATATATATAGAATAACAAAACACTAAATACATATATAAATACTATATTATTCTGGCCACCAGGTTAAAAATATATTAATAAGAGAATAACAAAACCGCAAATATAAAACATACTATATAATTCTGGCCATTCGGTTAAAAATATATGAATAAGAGAATAATAAAACATTAAATAAGAAAAGTACTTCATTATTCTGGCCACCAGGTAAAAAATATTATTAATAAAACAGTAAATATTAAAAAAAATTCTATATTATCCTGGCCACCGGCTAACACACACACACACAAACACACACACACACACACACATATATATATATATATATATATATTAAGAGAATAACAAAACAGTAAATATATGAAAATACTGTATTATTCTGGCCACCAGGTAAAAAAACTTGTAAGCAACATAACCGTGCACGCTGAGCTAAAGATGTTAGCGTCTTTTACCTTGTGTATTTCCTCCAGACTGATCACTGACTGTGTTTCTTGCTCATCTTGATGAGAAAATGCTGTTTTGTGTTGTTTTTGCAGCTGATGATGATGATGATAACGAGCTGGAGATTTACCACAGCTTCCACTTCTCCTGACAACGCGTTCAATATTTACATTTAGCAGAGGCACAGACCTGCAGCAATGACTGAAGGTGTCAGACTCAAGCTTAC
The DNA here is from genome assembly GCF_903798145.1 of Danio aesculapii. NCBI lineage: Eukaryota > Metazoa > Chordata > Actinopteri > Cypriniformes > Danionidae > Danio > Danio aesculapii. Next base: position 2,766,295 of record NC_079445.1, on the reverse strand, counting down.
AGCGTGTAACGTTAAGAGTTTTGAACGCCTCATTATTTATTTCTTCAGTTTTAACGCGCTGCACTTCCCGTCCATTTCTACAGCAAACCGAGAAGGAACGCTGCTCAGACTGACCGACGACTGACGCCTCCTGTTGGACTGGATGATCATCGTGTCTGAAGTAAAATAAACAAATTTAAAAAAGGACGTTTTTCGGTGTTGTTGACGGTTTTGTTAATATGTGTTATACACTCACCGGCCACTTTATTAGGTACACCTTACGAGTACCAGATTGGACCTCCTTTTGCTTTCAGAACTGCCCTAATGCTTCATGGCATAGTGACTGAATGTGGCATGGTTGTTGGTGCAAGACGGGCTGCTCTGAGTATTTCAGAAACTGCCGATCTACTGGGATTTTCACGCACAACTATCTCTAGGGTTTACAGAGAATGGTCTGAAAGAGAGAAAATATCCAGTGAGCGGCAGTTCTGTGGGCACAAATGCCTTGTTGAAGCCAGAGGTCAGAGGAGAATGGCCAGACTGGTTCCAGCTGATAGAAAGGCAACAGTAACTCAAATAACCACTCGATACAACCGAGGTCTGCAGAAGAGCATCTCTGAACACACAACATGTCAAACCTTGAGGCGGATGAGCTACAGCAGCAGAAGACCACACCGGGTGCCACTCCTGTCAGCTAAGAACAGGAAACTGAGGCTACAATTCACACAGGCTCACCAAAACTGGACAATAGAAGATTGGAGAAACGTTGCCTGGTCTGATGAGTCTCCATTTCTGCTGCCACATTCGGATGGTCGGGTCAGAATTTGGCGTCAACACCAACATGAAAAAGGATGGATCCATCCTGCCTTGTATCAGCGGTTTTCTTGGCACACTTTGGGCCCATTAGTACCAATTGAGCATCGTCTCAACACCACAGCCTACCTGAGTATTGTTGCTGACCATGTCCATCCCTTTATGACCACAGTGTACCCCTCTTCTGATGGCTACTTCCAGCAGGATAACGCACCATGTCATAAAGCGCGAATCAGCTCAGACTGGTTTCTCAAACATGACAATGAGTTCACTGTGCTCAAATGGCCTCCACAGTCACCAGAGCTCAATCCAATAGAGCACCTTTGGGATGTGGTTGAACGGGAGATTGCAACAGCGTGATGCTATCATGTCAATATGGAGCAAAATCTCTGAGGAATATTTCCAGTACCTTGTTGAATCTATGCCACGAAGGATTAAGGCAGTCCTGAAGGCAAAAGGGGGTCCAACCTGGTACTAGTAAGGTGTACCTAATAAAGTGACCAGTTAGTGTAGTGTAGCAATACTGTAGCGTTTTTGAACCGTACTAAAGCGTATTATACTGTATATATAATAGCATTTAGACTACCTTAATGAATGTTACAGCATAGCCACTATAGTATAAACTATCATAAATGTTATAAATACTGTAGTATACTTTTGTTTTTACTACAGTAAACTGGTATATTGTATAGGGTGGACCATTTACATGGATATGCCTTAATTAAATTGGGAATTTCACAAGAAATAACAATGGTGTGCTTGATTTTAACGTAACTGTATTCTTTCATGAGTTGTTTACAAGCCCCCTCACATATACTAATGTGCGTGTAGTATTACAGGACGTTAATATCACCAACCATTCCCATTTTATTAAGGTGTATTCATATAAATGGCCCACCCTGTAGTACAATATATCCCAATGCTGTTGTAGAAAACTACATTACTGGGTAATTTGTTCATATTACAATAGTTGGGTTAACCTAGCAACTCTAGAATCACCACTATGAACTAATTCAAGTACTTTACTACAGTACGGCTCAGTCAAAAACACTATAAATTACTATAGTAATTAGGATAAATCATGATTACTGCATTTAAAGACGAAGCAGATTTTGGTAGTTCAAATATCCTGTAAAATTAACCTTAAATCTCATAATTAATCATATAGCACCATCCTTATTACAGTATTTCAGTGATTATTTGAACTACCAGCATTCACAAGCTAATAATGACTGAAAATAGAAAAGATTCTAACATTAAAAGCTAAAAACAGCAAGCAGACAGAAGTATTGGATGTTTTGTGATGTTTGTTTATTGATGGCATTACAATGGAGGTGTTTTTTTTTTGTTATTTCCATCGTTGTTTGACATTACAAAATGTGTACAGTACTTTCTTGGTTGATGCTAAACGTTCTCTGAACTCAAAAACACAGCCAAACGCGTTGGAGAGAATGTGAAGGCACGTCATGTTATTGAGAGCAGAACAAGAAGGACCGCAGCGGTCAGTCACAGTGTCGTTTAGAGCAGAAGACCACAGATCACATTAATATCCGTCACTGACCGCACACACACACACACACACAGCATCAGGGTCAGCAACTTTTTGGTGCACTCTAGTTTGATAAGCAGACTACTAATAAATGCTGCAAACAAACCACGCTTAATGGACAGTCCACCATAAAAATGAAGATTTTGTCATCATTTACTCACTCGTTTCAAACCTTTTGAGTTTCTTTCTTCCACTGAACACAAAAGAAGATGTTTTGAAGAATGTTGGAAACATGTAACCATTGAGTTCCATAGTAGAAAAAAAAACATTATGGAAGCCAATGAACCTCAAGTCGATCCGAACCTTTGAGTGTTGATTTTCTTCAGTTGAACACAAAAGAAGTTATTTTGAAGAATGTTGGACACTGGTAATCTCAGACTTCCATAGTATTTGTTTTTCTGCTTGAAAAAGTTTGAAACGAGTTGATGTTCATTGACTTTATTTTCCTTTTTCTGTTTAACACAAAAGATGATATTTTGAAGAATGTTAGAAACCGGTAACCATTGACCTCTATTGTATTTGTATTTTCTAATATGGAAGTCAGCGAACCTCAAGTTGTTTCAAACTTTCAAATCTCTTGATTAATTTGACCACGAAAGTAGATATTTTAAAGAATGTTAGGAACCGGTAACCACTGACCTCCATAGTATTTGTTTTTTCTACTTCAAGTCAACGAACATCAAGTCATTCCAAACTTTTGAGTTTCTTTCTTCGGCTGAACACAAAATATATTTTGAAAAATGTTGGAAACCTGTAACCATTGACTTATATAGTAAAAAAAAAAAACATACTATGGAAGTCAACAAACCTGAAGTGGTTCCAAACATTTGAGTTTCTTTATTCTGTTGTACACAAAAGAAGATGTTTTGAAGAATGTTGGGAGCCTGTAACCATTGACTTCCATAATATCTGTTTTTTCCCCTCAATGGAATTCAATGAACCTCAAGTGGTTCCAAACATTCAAGTTTCTTTATTCTGTTGAACACAAAAGAAGATATTTTGAAGAATGTTGGAAACCGGTAACCATTGACTTCAATAGTATGTTTTTTTTCACTATGGTAGTCAACGAACCTCAAGTGGTTCCAAACATTCAAGTTTCTTTATTCTGTTCAACACAAAAGAAGATATTTTGAAGAATGTTGGAAACCGGTAACCATTGACTTAAATAGTACAGGGTTTTTTTTCTCTATGGTTGTCAACGAACCTCAAGTGGTTCCAAACATTCAAGTTTCATTATTATTATTTTTGTGTGTGTTCAACAGAATAATTTGAATAAAGCTGAAAATCTGTAACCATTGACTTGCATAGCAGGAAAAACAGATACTATGGAAGTCAATGGTTACCAGTTTCCAACATTGTTTAAAATATATTGCGTCCAACAGAAAAAAGAAACTTGAAACTCTGGTTCCACTTGAAGGTCACGGACTTCCATAGTAGAAAAAATACATACTATGGAAGTCAATGGTTACCGGTTTCCAACATTCTTCAAAATATCTTCCCTAGGGCTCAACAGATAAAAGAAAATCATAAGCTTGGTTCCACTTGAGGTTTATTGATTTCTATAAGAGAAGAAATACAGATATTATGGAAGTCAATGGTTACCGGTTTCCAACATTCTTTAAAATATCTTCCCTAGCGCTCAACAGATAAAAGAAACTTAAAAGTTTAGTTCCACTTGAGGTTTACTGATTTCTATAGGAGAAGAAATACAGATATTATGGAAGTCAATGGTTACCGGTTTCCAACATTCTTCAAAATATCTTCTTTTTTAGATCAACACTAAAAACTCAAAGTTTAAAAGCACTTGAGGCAAGTAAAAACAAATTTTTCATTGTTTGCGTGATTTACCCCCTTAATGTCAGACAAATCAATCATCTGTGTGTTATAACTATAGATTCCAATGTAGCGTCAGATTTCCATCGATCTCTTAAAAGTTAATAACCTAACCTCGTTTCTCCTCGGAGAACTCGAGAGTATTGACATGATTAAACTATTTCTTAAGGAAAAATAAAAAAGGGTTAAAAGTTACTCCTTAAATCCATTGATATTCCTCACAACATACACTCTACGACTCTACCAGGACTTTGATTCCACTAACATATAGCGCGCTAACTTAAATAACAATACGATTAGGGTACATGATACATTTTTTTCCCTCCCTCATTTCCATCAACACCTCCTCCCAGTACAGTGACCAGTCAGCTTCACGATCAAAACATAACTTAAAAAGCAGAAGATATCCTACTACGACGACGACAAACGAAACAAAAAACACGACACGGAATTTATTAAGGAGTTTAAAATAAGGAAGGATTAGTGTAAGGATTTTAGTCTGGACTACTAGCTCGATCCTCTATGTCAGCATGATTCCTCTATTGCTTACGAATTAAAACATGTCAGGAGTAAGAAAATCTCAGCTAAGATGCACAATATTAATTAAGAACGCTCTAAAACATAAATACGACGGATAAAAACCAGCAGCTGACAGTTGATTGGTCGGTGGGTTGTTTTGTTTGTAAATGTGTCTGTGATTCTCAAATATAGGGGTATTGCGGGACCCTACGGGGGCTGAGCTGATACCCGCTGTAAGCCCCGCCCCCACCGCTCTCTCTAGTGGTGCTGGTGTAAGGGTGGGCGGGGTAATGTTGCTGGTAGTGGGCGGAGATTCCGTGGACCACACCCCCAATGCTGTCCTTTGGGATGAGACTGGCTGCATAGTGAGCGGTGGGCGGGGCGTGGATTGAGGGGGAGGAGCCCTGGACAAGGAGGTGCTCCATGTGGGACGCCGGGTTGGGGTAGGTGTATAGACTGGGGGTGCTGGTGAACGACGGCGCCTCTTGCAGGCAGTAATGGGATGAGGCCGGTGGGTACGTGTGCTGGCGGCGCAAAGATGACGGGACGACTCCGGGCGGTGCTTGAGACGAGGAGACAGTGGTCTGAAAAGACGGAGAGAGGATGTTGAGTGTTAAATTCGTTAACAGAAATAACGATGAAAAATAGTACAACCCCAAATCAGAGAAGGTTGGGTCAGTATGGAAAACGCTAATAAAAATAGGAAGTAGTGATTTCTAAATTTACTTTGACTTGTATTTCATTGCAAATGATAAAACACACATTATTTCATGAGTTCCTCAAGATTTTTATAGTTTTTCTTTTTTTAAATAAACACATTTCAAAAAAGGTGTAACGGTAAAGAATTTAGCACTTTATAATGTTGCCATTCCTTTACACAATACTTAAAAGGCATTTAGGGACAAGTGATGAAGTGTTTCAGGTGTAATTTTATCCCATTCTTCCTGCAAACAAGTCTTAAAGTGGGCAACAGTACACATTCTCTACTGGAGACAGGTCGGGACTGTAGGCAGGCCAGTCAAGGACTTTGTAATGTGTGCAGAATGTGGTTTTGAAATACAGAAATACAGATATTATGGAAGTCAATGGTTACCGGTTTCCAACATTCTTCAAAATATCTTCTTTTTATAGATCAACACTAGAAACTCAAAGTTTAAAACCACTTGAGGCACATAAAAACTAATTTTTCATTGTTTGCGTGAACTACCCCCTTAATGTCAGACAAATCAATCATCTGTGTGTTATTATTACAGATTCCAATGTAGCGTCAGATTTCCATCTATCTCTTAAAAGTTAATAACCTAACCTCGTTTCTCCTCGGAGAACTCGAGAGTATTGACATGATTAAACTATTTCTTAAGGAAAAATAAAAAAGGGTTAAAAGTTACTCCTTATATCCATTGATAAAGTGGGCAACAGTACACATTCTCTACTGGAGACAGGTCGGGACTGTAGGCAGGCCAGTCAAGGACTTTGTAATGTGTGCAGAATGTGGTTTTGCATTGTCTTGTTGAAATATGCATGGGCGTCCCTGGAAAATAAGGCAGCATATTGTGCTTCGATGTACTTTTCAGCATTAATAGTGCATCACAGAAGTGCAAGTGAGCTTCGCCAAGGGCACGGACACAACATACCATGACAGACCCTGGCTTTTGGACTTGGATGATCCTTTCCTTCTTTGATGCGAAGCACACAGCGTTCATTTCCCCCAAAAATACTGATTCAACTGACCACAGACGTTTGCACTGTGTGATGGTCCATCCCAGGTGCCTACAAGCCCAGAGAATTCGATGACGCTTCTGGACACTGTTAACATAGGGCTTCCTTTTGGCACAGTACAGTTTTACCTGGCATTTGTGGATGTTCCTTGAATGCTGTTTTTGTATCAAATCATAATTACAATCACCTGTTGACATCACCTGTTTCAAATCACATCATTACACAAATTTACCTGGTTACTAGCCCTAATTTGCTCCGGTCCCAACTTTTTAAAAATGTGTTGCAAGAACCAAAATTGGAATAAGTGTTTAAAAATCATGAAGAAATTAAATAATGTTTCTTGTTTTGTCGGCAATAAAATACAAGTCAAAGCAAATTTAGAAATCACTCCCTTATTTTCTAACTTTTTCTGATTTGGGGTTGTAATTTACAAACTTTTTTCCAAAGATTGAAATAAGAGGAATGCAGGAAATTATAGTTTAAGTCTTAATGCCATGTTAGTAGCATTGATAATGCAAAACAAAATCAAAAAACCTGCAGGAAAACATGGCTTATTTATCCAAGTCTTAATGTCATATTAGCAGCATTGGTAATTAATATTCAAAACAAAGTTACAAAAATAAGGTTTTTAAATAAACATTATATAATTATTTTTTTTGCATAAAACTGTTTTGAAGCTATATATATAGGATAAAGATCAGTTTCGGACACATGGGCGTTTGTGCTCACCTGACTGAGGTTTAGTGGTTGAGATCTGCTAAGCTCCTGTTGGTGCTCACTGACGCTTCCTCCTGAGCTGCTCTGATGTCTCGCAGCTGCAGCTCTCTTCGGCTTCATGTAGTAATTCTGAGGAAGACCTAAAACAGACAACCAATGCTTTTAAAACTACATATTCCATATTACTACAAATTAACAAACCAGCAAACAAACCCAAAACAAGAACAAAAAAACAAACAAAAAAACAAAACTGAAACAAAATAAAAAAACAAGTGGAAAAACAAAATGAAAAAAAAGCAAAATTAAAAAACTAAATAAAATAAATAAAACAAAAAACTAAGAAAAGTTTAATAAACAAACAAAAACTAAAACAAATACAAAAAACTAAATAAACAAAAGCAAACAAAAATTAAACAAAAAAACCCCCAAAACAAACACAAATTCGAAAAACAACAAACAAAAATGAAAAACAAAAACTAAAAACTAAAAGGAAACAAGCAAAAAAGAAAACAAAAAACAAACAAAACGCAATGCAACCTATCGCAACGCAACACAGACAAAGACATGAAAAAAGATTAAAAAAATATAACAGATCAAGAAAATGAATACATGCCTAGAGCCGGTGGGATTTTGGCTGATATGGAGCTCTCCACAGGCTGTGTTTTGACAGTCGGCGCCACCACTGCCAGAGATTTGGCCAGTCGTGAGGACTGAAGCCCGATGTGACCGTTCTGGGGTTTGGGAGTTAAGGGACTGGCAGTGGAGGAGTCCGAATCATGAACGGTCAAACAGCTGATCACATTCGTCCTATGGCTGGGGCCGCAGCTACAAAAGAGAGGGGGGGGGGGGTTTGTTAGGGATAAAATGATGAATATTCACAAGGATAAAATCATAAAACATGCTAAACAAACTACCAATATGTTTCCTACACGGATCATACACATGCTTACTACTTAAATTCGATTACATTTCCAGGACTTTAAAGTAAAAAAAAAAAAAACAAGCCACGCCCACTGTTCTCTCATTCTCCAAAACAACACCCATGTTAGCAGGGAGTGTGGTCACCTGGCGGGGTGAAACTTGCGCTCGTCCTCGTCTTCAGAGTCGCTGTGTATGGTGATGACGCTGACTGCAGGACTCGGGGTGTCGGAGATGATGATTGGCTGAGTCAGAAGAGCACTGTAAGACTGAGAGGCCACCAGAGCACTGCTGGAAAACACACACAGGGTCACAACAAAATAAAGATTATAGCATACAACGGCCTCAGGAAGAAAACAACATCAGATCCCACAGGCCAGATTTACTAAACTGATAATTACTCAATCCCATAAAAGCACCAACAGGAGTAAAATGTTTCGCACAATTAAAAAAAAAGTATCAATTAAAACACAGACACGCATACACACACATTAAAAGTCTAATTTATTAGCCTCCATTTAAATTTGTATTCTTTTATATTTTTCCCTAAATTCAGCTTAAGGGAGAGAAGATTTCAATACATTCCTAATCCTAATAGCTTTAATAACTAGCTTCAGCCATTAAGGGCAGGGCTATCAGTCATTTAGGGCGGGGCTATCAGACATTAAGGGCGGAGCGATCCGATATTAAGAGCAAGGTTTTCAGTCATTTAGGGCGGAGCCATTCGACTTTAAGGGTGGGGCTTTCAGTCATTTAGGGTAGGGCTATAAGTCATTTAGGGCGGGGCTATCAGACTTGTTTTGGGCTATTAGCCATTTAGGGCAGGACTATCAATCATTTAGGGCGGAGCTATCCGACATTAAGAGCAGGGCTTTCAGTCATTTAGGGTAGGGCTATCAGCCATTAAGGGTGGGACTTTCAGTTATTTAGGGTAGGGCTATAAGTCATTTAGGGCGGGGCTTTCAGTCATTTAGGGTAGGGCTATCAGTCATTTAGGGTAGGGCTTTAAGTCATTAAGGGCGGAGCTATTCGACTTTAAGGGTGGGGCTTTCAGTCATTTAGGGCAGAAATATCAGTCATTAAGAGTGGAGTTATTTGACTTTAGGTGCAGGGCTTTCAGTCATTTAGGGTAGGGCTATCAGTCATTAAGGGCGGGGCTTTCAGTCATTTAGGGTAGGGCTATTAGTCATTAAGGGCAGAGCTATCCGATATTAAGAGCAGGGCTTTCAGTCATTAAGGGCGGAGCTATTCGACTTTAAGGGTGGGGCTTTCAGTCATTTAGGGTAGGGCTATTAGTCATTAAGGGCGGGGCTTTCAGTCATTTAGGGCAGGGCTATCAGCCATTTAGGGCAGGACTATCAGTCATTAAGGGCAGAGCTATCCAAAATTAAGAGCGGGGCTTTCAGTCATTTAGGGCAGGGCTTTCAGTCATTTAGGGTAGGGCTATTAGTCATTAAGGGCGGAGCTATAGACATTAAGAGCAGGGCTTTCAGTCATTTAGGGCAGGACTTTCAGTCAATGTCCATATTTCAACAACTCCCAAAGAACAAAATCAAGCACCTCCTTATTTTTCTCTCATTTCAGGACCATTTCAAGTGGACAGTGATACAGATAGCGGAAAGAAAGCACAATCTTCTCTTCTGTTTCATGACAACTTTAAAGCCAGCACTGAAATAAGTGAAGGGCCCAAATACCCGCTGCTGGTGTCACAGCAGATGCGGCTCCTCTTGTTCTGCGAGCGAGTGGCTGTAGACGCTCCTCGATTGAGGGGATGAGCGGGATTGAGGCTGCTGAGGATGTGTGGGTTCTGTTGGACAACACCACTGTGCTGACCGCTCTGAGACGCCCTGCATCATGAAGAGAAAAAACAGCATTAAAAAAATGATAATACAGTGTTTTTTGGTGCACAAAATTGTTCTTGGAGCTTCGTATGATTACAGTTGAACCAGTGAATGTTTTTGGATCTAGACTTTGAATGCCTTGAGATGATTTCAGTATATGAAGGATAAGAGGGAGAGCTCAGATTTCATCTAATATATGTTCATTTGTGTTTTGAAGATAAACAAAGGATTCAGTATTAAAAAGACATTAGGGTAAGTAATTAAAACCATAATTGAATTTTAAGGTGAACTGACCCTTAAAGGAGACCCTCTATGCAATAATCACATAATAAGGGGTTTAGACAGTTGTGTGGCAACAGCGTGTGAATATATCCAGCTTCTAATGGTAAACATTTATAAATTTATTAATAATTTATAATCACACTTGATAAAGTCTGCAGAAACACTTTGATTGACACTCTCCCTTTGAACGTGTCATCAGAGGGGGAAAGCCCCGCCCACTAGTGACAATCTCTCCCTAATTAGCATAGGACGTTAGTCTTGTTTTTGAATCTGCCACTATGCTGACACACAGACATTTATAGCTCCGCCCTATTTAAAAAAAGAGCACAGACTCATTTGAATTTAAAGTGACAGTCACCAAAACACCACAATAAGGACCAAAGACTAAAAGAGTCAGTTTCAGAGAGTTATACAACATTACTTGTGTGGTGTTTTCAGCTGAAACTTCACATACAGATACACACACACACACACACACACTCTAGGGACATCAGAGATGCATTTTCAGGGTTTTTGCAGAAATAATAATGTCAAATTTAAGACTAAGACCTTTTTAAGAGCATTAAGTATTACATTTAAGACCTATATCACAATATCAAACACACGCATACACAAAGAGAAAATGCTTAAAAAAATAAAAATAAATAATAATAATTTGCAAAATTAGTGGTAAAATAAATGTATTTAAATTGAAGATACTGAAGACAGAAATAAACAAACAAGCTGAATTATACTTTTACCTGGCGCCGCATCGCACAGCTCACAAAACAGACGAGGCTTTTATACTTGACGCGTTCGCCATTGAGATATTCTTTTAAACGACCTAAGAAACCTACTGTAAAGTCAGACCGATAAACAGAGAAGTAGTACGTTTCCAGAACTACGTCATTAATATCATTGAAGATTTTTAAACTAATTGTTTTTTATTATTTTTGGATTTTATTATTATGATTATAAAGATGGCGACGCAGTGGAACAGTAGGTAGCGCTGTCGCCTCACAGCAGGAAGGTCGCTGGTTCGAGCCTCGGCTGGGTCAGTTGGCGTTCCAATGTGGAGTTTACATGTTCTCCCTGCGTTCGCGTGGGTTTCCTCCGGGTGCTTCGGTTTCCCCCACAGTCCAAAGACATGCGGTACAGGTGAATTGGGAAGGCTAAATTGACCGTAGTGTATGAGTGTGAATGAGTGTGTGTGGATGTTTCCCAAAGATGGTTTGCAGCTGGAAGGGCATCCGCTGCGTAAAAACGTGCTGGATAAGTTGGCGGTTCATTCTGCTGTGGCGACCCTGGAATAATAAAGGGACTAAGCCGAAAAGTAAATGAATGAATGATTATAAAGATAATAATATAATTTTTGCATAAGATGTAGTGTTACATGGACATTGCAAAAATAAGACCTGTGGTCAAATATTTAAGACCTAGAACAGCGAATTTAAGACTTAAGGCCTAAAATTTCGAGCTTTAAATCTTAGACTTGGACTTAGACCCTGCAGACACCCTGATTTTATATCTTGTAGCAGCATAGCAGGATAATAGGTGCCCTTTAACAAGATCGAATGGGGAAATTACGTCCTTCCTAAAATCAGAAATTTGGTTTCTAATTATTTTCGATTAAACATCCAGCCCTAAACAAGCTCACTGTTTACAGACAATGACAGTAGTTTCTGACCTCCAGCTGGATGTTTGCTGTGTGGAGTTTTCGGACAGCAGGGCCTGCAGAGGAGATTGGTTCACTACAGGCTGGTGGCTGGAGTTGTGGATGGTCATGCCAGGGACCTGCTGCCAGGCCGAGGGTATGAGGATCTGCTGGGTGCCCGCTGGCCAGGCCTGCTGAAAGAGCACAAAACATCTCCTTTAGTGGTGCTGGGGCAGAGAAAACTGTGGAAACAAGTGATAACGAAAACCACTGGCAAATGAAGGAAATGAAACAGCTCTGATCAAATCACAGTGATGTGGCCATTACACCTGAATTGACACATTCTGTCATGCCAGAACTTCAAGTAGCATGCTGATAAAAATGTGCAGCGTGACAACAACGCACACAATCAAAGCGACAGTTCGGCCAAGAATGAAAATTATGTTATCATTTACTCGCCCTGTTTGACTTCTGAACACAAAAGAAGAAATGCTTCATCAGCAATAAATAATACATAAAATAAAAATCTAAAACTCTTTAAAGTTGAAAGTTCCAACGTTTTTGAAAGATTCACATTTAAAATTACTTCATTTAAAGTCTCTCCAGATAAAAATTATTGTCTGATAACATTGAAAAATACTACAAATACACTAACAGGCCACTTTATTAGGTACACTTGTCCAACTGCTCGTTAACGCAAATTTCTAATCAGCCAATCACATGGCAGCAACTCAATGCATTTAGGCATGTAGACATGGTCAAGATGATCTGCTGCAGTTCAAACTGAGCATCAGAATGGGGAAGGAAGAAGATTTAAGTGACTTTGAATGTGGCATGCTTGTTGGTGCCAGACGGGCTGGTCTGAGTATTTCAGAAACTGCTGATCTACTGGGATTTTCACGCACAACCATCTCTAGGGTTTACAGAGAATGGTCCGAAAAAGAGAACGCACATGTCATAGTGTGAATCATCTCAGACTGGATTCTTGAACATGACAATGAGTTTACTATACTCAAATGGCCTCCAGTCACCAGATCTCAATCCAATAGAGCACCTTTGGGATGTGGTGGAACGGGAGATTCGCATCATGGATGTGCAGCCGACAAATCTGCAGCAACTGTGTGATGCTATCATGTCAATATGGAGCAAAATCCCTGAGGAATATTTCCAGTTATCTTGTTGAATCTGTGCCATGAAGGATTAAGGTAGTTCTGAAGGCAAAATGGGGTCTAACACAGTACTAGTAAGGTGTACCTAATAAAGTGGCCAGTGAGTGTAATGTAGCAATATTTAGCAAATGTGATATCTGAACAAGAAACAACACAAAACTCTTCTTTTTGCAGTGTGAATCAATCAAATTATCTCCCTGGGCAGCTTGAAGATGTAGCGCAGCCATTTGGTATGATTTTAAAAGCCAAGACAAGCACAGCATGCAGAAAAACCAAAATCATACACAAGCATTTAATATTTAGATGGATTTGGAGCCGGGGAAAAAAAAAAAAAAAAGAGCAGTCCGGAAACCTGTTGGGGAGAATCATGGCAGTTAGAAAACAATGAGCTAAAATTGGCCAAAAGATGTGCCATGCCAGAACGGGCTGCACTAGAGTACCTGCGGACAGACATGGCTATGAGAGGGAGAGGAAGATGAAGAGTGTGTTTGAGCTGCAGACCAGGTCAGCGTCCTCCCCTGAGAGGAAGAGGAGGAGGAAGAGGAACAGATGGTGGGGCTGGAGGTCAGAGGGAGATCAACAATACACTCTTCACACAACTAGAAGCTGCAAGCAAAGCACAGAAGAGTTCAGCACATGCCTCCCATGCCTGTAGCAGACCTGCACTGAGAGAGACTGATGGAGGAAATCACGACAGAGAGCAACAGACAAAATGGGAGAATAAGGAGAAATACAGAGTAAGAAAAAAGACTAGAGAACGAGAGATTTACAAATTAAGATCTGAAAAATAGAAATATTATATTATATGATATTAATGATGTTACATATACTGTTAAGTATGAAGTCAGATATTAATAATTTTGGGCTTGACTGTATTGAACTTATTCTTGACGTACAAGCAGGCGCAACCACTGGAATCTTTTTGGCTTGAGACTTCCAGTCTCATTCACTTCCATTGATTTGTTTTAACATTAAAAACAGCTGGCTCAAGCCTGGTTTATACTTCTGCGTCAAGTGATCGGCATGACCCACGGCGCACGCAACGCGCGTAGCTGTGCATTCATGATGTTTCTGCAGCTCTGCAATAACTCTTCCGAAACGCTAGTTGGCAGTAGGTGTTTATATTCCTCTGTGTCGAGTTTCTTCGCTGGTGTTTTGTTTTTTCTGAACGCAAAACAAAACTTTCCATGCGGAGCTCCTTCACGGGACTCCACACTTGTAAACAGTCGCTCCAACGGACTTGCGCGGCTCTCGGTCCCGCCCACACTCGTCAGCACTTCCAAGCCGACCAATCACAGAGCTTGTGTTATGCGCCGTTGCGACGTGTAGTTACATTTTTTGAGAGGTGCGCGTAGGCTGCGCCGTAGCATACGGGTGCGCTTGACAGCTAGTAATCTGAATAAGACAGTAATATGATTATACGTTTACATGAGTTGCTTTTAAATGTTTCTTTCATGATCTAATTTTACATGTTATAGCACATAATTCGATTAGCGTCATTGCATCACCGCGCTATCTACGTTTCCTCTGGAGTTTCATATAAGTTTGGGTGTTCATTTGTCAACTTAAACTGCAGTTTGGCACTTTCACTTTCATTCAGGAACATTTCATTCATGTCCCCATGACAAACGAGATATTGGATGCAAGTATGAACTGCTGGAGGAGTGTTGTTTTAAAGGGCACCTATGGTGAAAAATCTACTTTTCAAGCTGTTTGGAAAGACATATGTGCATGTATGGTGTATAGACCGTCATGTTGGGGTGATATAAACACACCCAGTCCTTTTTTTTCAATTTAGCAACATAAAAGTGGACCAATTGGAGCGGTTTTCAGACCGACCGCAACTTTACGTAGGAGTGCGGTCCCCCCGCCCACCGAATTGATTGACAGCTGTGCGCATTAACATGTCCCGGTAGTCACATGTATAATCATATAAACAAGACCAGACGTGCGCAAAGCAACCGGGAATAAAAGGCCTGTTCAGTTCGCTAGGATCATCAATCATCATCAAACATGATCAAGAGTGAGTTTCACAAGTTTAAAATGTTTTAAAACAGAGCATGTGTGTGATAAATTACAGCGATTTAGCTTAGCTTCACTTCATCAGCACAGCCGCATGTCAGAACAATTATAAAGGAAGACGCTTCAATCCCGGTTTGTGGACATTAAATCAGGTTTATTTTGTACATTAATATAACAAATATTCATACAGCAGTGGAGATTAACCTGTAGCCTGTCACATATGCGTGCAAAAAGAGTGCAAAGCTGTCTGTCTGTGTGTGCGTGCGCGCATGTGTATCTGTGTGCGCGCGTGAACTTTGTGTGACTGCGATGCAACTACACAATAAATACTCATTGGTAAAGTTTTTACTGTAGTATTTCTCACAAACGCTACGTGAGATCTGCTTCCTTTAAGTCTGTCTGTTGTCTGACGCAGCCAAGGGAGGAGATTAAGGCACGCAGAAAGGCACGTAGCAATGGTGGGCGGGGAGGACTAGCCTTAAAGGCACAGTACGACAAAACAGCCCCCTAGTGCAAAAATGTACCAAATAGAATCTTGCAAAAGGTATAATGAAAAATCTGATGGGTGTTTTGAGCTGAAACTTTACAGACACATTCTGAAGACGCAAAACACTTATATTAAATCTGAATGCATCAGACCACACGCCGTATGGGGGAAAAAAAAAAAAAACGCCGCATTTCACGATGTGTCTTTCTGTGGTCCTTCACTGACTCGGTAGGTGCAGAGAATAATGTCAAACAGCCGTGTGTGTGTGAAGACTATCCTGTTGCAAAATACGGCGAAAATCCTATATGACGGTAATAGTTTGATTGCGGTGTTTATATGGCTGTACTGCTCTTCAATAATGCCACTAACATCAGCATACTCCACATGTCTTGATCCAATTTCTGTTTAGTTCGATTAGGACTTTAGTCGGATTAAGGTAATAAAAAATAAATAAATATATAAATAATAATACTAATAATAATAATAATAATAATAATAATTCGCTGTTTACATGGTAGACTCTTAATCAGGGTATTGTCTTAATTGTAATAAAATCAGATTATTGGCGTCCATGTAAACATACTCCATGATATTTTTATCCAAGGTTATCATACCATCAAAATCTTATACCAGCCCATGCCTACACTCGCGGTCATTAGTAAACCATTTAAAAAAAGGTGCCTCAACTCAGAAAGCACATGCGGCGTGATCAGGTCCTACTCATATTTTCAGCCATTTTCCTTAATTGGCCAAAAACCAAACATGCCATTTTGAGCCGATAATTTTCATCCGCCAAATATTTGGTGCTTGCCTATCAAAGAGAGATCAGAAAGAGCTCAGGTAAGATCAGTTCTATTAAACAGCGATCGCAAAGAAATAAGAAAAACATCCAAAATAAAGCAGGATTAGAAAGAAAGCAGGATTTTGGATAGAAGTGATGAGATGATGGAGTTGTTAGTGGTAGAGCGCTGGGTGGGTCTCTCTTTACCAGCACTGTGGCTGTCTGCTCCAGCAGAGCGGGCCGTCCTGCCCCACAGCCCAGCGTCAGGGGCAGCGGGTACTGGGACGCCACTCCCGCTGGGTGAGGGTGCAGCGTGGCCACCATCAGAGGCGTGCAGGAGCCCTGTGGAGGAGGTGCACCATGGAGGAGGAAAGGGGCAAAAAGCACGGAAAGATTAGACAAAAGGTGAGACTCGGGTCAAGGGTACAAGGCTGTGATCTCATTTACTGGCACTCTCCAGCAGTGAATCAGGCATCCATGCAGATTTAAGAACTGATGTTTCCTCTCCTGGTCAACTGGACTCATGTGCAGTACGTCAGATTGTATTGAAGAAGCAGCGGAGAGTTAGACATCATGTCAGTTTGACCAAAGACTATAGAACACACAAGACGTGTCACTCGTATGGTTTTGAATGGGGAAAAGAGTAAGGTCAATATGGCGAATGAAGCCCCGCCTACTAGTACAGGAGCCAATCAGCGATCGATATAGACTGACGATTCTCCTGAGGAGGGGAGATGCGAGTTTCTGCAGATTTGGTGTGATTTGAACGTTTAGAAATGAAACTTAAGAGACAAGAGATAAAATTAAACTCGTTT
Organism: Danio aesculapii; assembly: GCF_903798145.1. Classification (NCBI taxonomy): domain Eukaryota; kingdom Metazoa; phylum Chordata; class Actinopteri; order Cypriniformes; family Danionidae; genus Danio; species Danio aesculapii. The sequence goes on along the minus strand of NC_079445.1, from coordinate 2,749,218 downwards.
ATAATCGATAAAATTAAACTCGTTTAAACTCGTTTATAATCGATAAAATGAAACTCGTTTAAACTCGTTTATAATCGATAAAATGAAACTCGTTTATAATCGATAAAATTAAACTCGTTTAAACTCGTTTATAATCGATAAAATTAAACTCGTTTAAACTCGTTTATAATCGATAAAATTAAACTCGTTTATAATCGATAAAATTAAACTCGTTTATAATCGATAAAATTAAACTCGTTTAATTTTATTAGTGATTCCTAATATGAAACTTAATTATAAGCTTGGCAAGCAATTTCGGAGAACTTGATGTTTCCCCATTCAAACAGAATGCCCAAGAGGCGTTTTTAAAATGGCCGCCGAGTGAAATGACTTGGTTTGCCAGAGAGACCGATGCGCTGTGCGCCATACCTGTGTCAGCATGCTGGGTTGAAGCTGCAGGGGTTGCGTGGACTGGTTTTGCTGGACAACAGGAACGCCGTTCTCCATCCTGACAGGATAGCTAGAGGTTTTATTAGAAGATGGAAGCCCTGCAAGGGAAAAAATATAAGGTTTTAACAAAAATAAAGACATTAATTCACAACAAATTGCTCAATGTGATGACTTTAAGACAGAACACGTGACCCTGGTCTTATGTTGCATGGGTATATTTTTGGTAATAGCTGCAGGATATTGGAAAAAAACTGACACAGCAATATGTCCTAATTAGTAAAAATTAAAGATTTTTCGTTAACTAACATAAGTTAGTTACTAACTTACTAACATAAGTAACATAATGTGGTCGCACCAACTAAAATTTAGCCGCACCCAACAATTATGTCCACCGTTACTACAAGTTTTATATTACAGATTGATTGCATTTGAAATCATCCTGATTATTAAAAATGAAGGATTAAATTAAATGAGTAGCTTCAGTGGCAAACGCCGTTACCTGAAAACTCTGTCCCACAGACTTTACAGTGAATCGCTTTTAAGAGTCTTATCCACTCTTTGACAGTGTATCACTACTCAGAATTTTAGGCGGTAACTTCAGGTGGTTTCTAAAACCAAATCTGTCGGTGTGCTTTTCATTCTCAGCACTTTACATTTTCGTGGCTGTAGCTCCCGGTCATCTGAAGGCAGAAAGCATTGACTGAATAATTGACAGCCGATATTAACCAATTCATTCACGTTCAGTTCTAGAGCAGTGCACCAATCAGAAGATTTTGAAGGCGGGGCAGGCATTGCGGGATTTGTTTACTGTAGAAAGTTGACGCGAGGACAGTTGTAAACTATTCCTGAGCGATGCGTTTCACATTTTTAGGTGCAACGATGCATTCTGCGTGAATGTCTGCAAAATCTGCACACCTGTGAACATTTTGCAGTGAAAACCAGTCGCACGGCAACAATTTTTTGCACTCGCACAAATGCTCCCAAATATATTGAGGTCGATTGGATAAAATTCCAGGCGAATATGCGACCGAAACACTCGCAATTTCGAGCCCTGGTTATGTAAAGATGATATTCTATGAATATTTTATTTTCTAAATTTCCAACTGTAAACGTATTAAAATTAAATTAAGTTTTATTTCTGTAAAATATTTTTTATTTAAGCAAGTTTAAAACTTCAAATTGCAGAAATTTGCATCTCGGCCAAATACTGTCCAATCCTAAAAAAACCACACATCAATGGAAAGCTTATTTATTTATTTACAATATAAATCTCAATTTCAGAAATTGGACACTCATGATACTTTAGTCCAAATATTTTACCAGGCCAAAAAAGCCTAGCAAGATTAGGCAGCAGAATTTATTATGGAAATGGAAACGTGTAACCATTGGCTGCAATATAGTGTTTGTTGTTCCTACTATGGAAACCAATAGTTACACAGGGCTCAAACTGAGCTCTTTTACTTAGTCGCACCGATGCCACCAACTTTAGGAGAACCCACCAAAAATGAATGAACACCGCTGCAAATTGTACATTAACTAAGGACTAACAAAAACCAGAAACAACTATCTAATCCTGTGCTGACTTATTGATATTTCCCCAATATTTCCAAAAGGATTGTCCAACAATTCTAAAATATTAATGATGACAACAATACTAACAATGAATTGCATTTCTCATTATCATGCTGCTTTGAATGTGAATTAGCTGCTATAAAAGTCCTACTGGCATCAAACAAAAATGAAGCATTGCAGTAAGAAATATCCATTTTGCACTGTTGTTTTTATATGCATGTCAATTTATTAAACAAATAATATTTCTGCTACAAAAGAGAGATGTAAGATTATAATAAATCATTTAATTCAATACTGAAAGCTGCAAAGCAGTCATCAGTAACTAAATAGAAAAATAATATGCATCTCAAGAAAGAATGGACAAAAGAAACTAAAGTAAATGTATATTGTTGAGTGAACTATCCCTTTGAGAGGATCTACTCCTAGTATGCAATCAAATGTAAATAAAACTCAAATTACCCAATCAAATCAAACTCAAATGATCAAACCCACTTCCAGCTCACCTTGTATAGTGGTTGGGGGGCAGACGATGAGGGTTTGCTGGAAGGGTTCGGTCTGAGCACACAGCTGGGTGGAGCGGGTCTGCAGGGGGATGCTGGGCTGAGCCAGGCCTGGGATGTTTATGGTGGCCTGCTGGTAAAGAGCCGGCTGGTAGTTGAGGAGGGGAACAGCTCCACCAGCAGAGGGAACCTGAGGGGAACATTTACACCAGTGTTAACGACTGTAAAACCACTCTCTATCCACTAAATCAGGGGAGTCCAAACTCAGTCCTGCAGCGCCGGCGTCCTGCAGGTTTTAGCTCCAACTTGCGTCAACACACCTGCAAGGATGTTTCTAGAAAGCTTAGTAAAGCTGCGGTCACATTGGTCTTTTGGCCCCATAGACTTCAATTGCGAATGCGACAGCAGAAACGCAAGCTCGTGCGTCAAGTTTCGCAGTTCGCTGCATTGCAAAGTTTAAGCTTGGTGAACTCTGACCTGCGAAATCTCATCTCGTGATTGCGCAAGACCAATCGAAGATCAAAACGTGACCTTTCTGTACAGAAACGTAAAATATGGACCAATCGCTGAACTGTGCAGAGCTGTGGCCTTCCAGGAACTGAGTTTGACACCTGTGATATAAGGTGTCGGTGTTGAGTAAATGGCTGTTTTTTCAATGTGCGTTCTTCAGCGATCTTACGTCCTCGTGTAACGTCATCATCAGCTGCCAAAGCTCATTTTCAATACTCAAAATCACAAGAAGGGAGGACGCGTAAAACTTCCTGGATGTGTTCTTGATTTCGAGGACGCACCGATGCTGACTTGCACTGATCTCGCTCTAGAAGTCCCAGAAGTCATTGCGACTGGAGTTGGGAAGCGCAGCATTTTATTTAGATTTATTATTAAAGTTCAGAGATATCACTTATTTACCTCAGGAGGAGTTTCCCTAAATGAAACGGTAAAAGTGAACATTACCATGGACATCTTAATAAAGGAATAAACTAATTAAATGTGTTTGTTTGCTGAAATTCGTATTAAAATCTGTTTTAATTATATTGTTTTTATGCATAGTATATATTTTGAATACATACAATAAGTTGTTTGAATGCTGTAATGTTTGAATAATTTACCATTAAAAAACGCGCAATGGTCACGTGACCATCAGGAAGAACGCAGCATCTCATTTTTCAAAAGAACGTAGCATCTCAGTTCCCTGTTCTCGCAGTCTCCCGAGTTCATTCTTCCGAGGACACCTGGCAAGACCGGTCTCCACAAGAACGTAAATCCTTTCTCAGAATTGAGAACAGCCAATGACTAAATTCCTTCACTACTATTTTGTTTTTTTACCCACAATCCACTCTGATTTTGAGTGTACATGCGATGCATTCAATCAAATACGAGTCGCTAAAAAAGCTAATTCTTATTTTAAGAAAGGATTACCACAGGAGTTAGCAAAAAATAAAGTTCATACTTTCGTAGAGGTTATTTCTTATATTATTTGAATTTAAATATTACATGTACGTAATTTTTTAAATGTTTATCAACAAATGTAAAAGTGGTTATTAATTAATGTAAAAATATAATTAAAAATAAATACCCATTAAAAAGATATTACAGTAATTTATAGTAAATACTACAGTGTTTTTCAACCATACTATAGTAAAGTATATTAAACTGTATGTTTTATAGTATTTACAACTAGTTACTTATTCAAATATTTAACTAGAGTGAACTGATAAACTGTAAAAATACTGTCGCATACTTCAGTTTTTACTACAGTGAACTGTGATGTATTGTAATATAATATATACTTGGAACAGTACTGGGTAATTCATTTATATACTATAGTGGTCCTACCATAGCAATTGTAGATTTTCCACAACAGATTTAGGGCCTACTCACACTATGCTATCCGAACCGTGCCCAGGCCCATTTCCCAGATCGTTTGAGAAGTGTGAGTGCTCTAAATCAGGCTCAGACCCGTTGGAAGAGGTGTGCCAGAGCCCGGTTCACTTGGGCTTTGGTGAGGTACACTTGTGTGTGAGTGCAAAACGCGCCAAAGCCCGAAACTGAAAGCGAGACGTGACTTTTAAGGGACTGTTTCATATGCGTTTATTAATTATTCTTACTGTTCAATGAATGCAAACTGTCATAGTTTATTGAAGACGCAAACCCCTCACTCCACGACAGCTGCACCTGCAGCAAACCTCCTAATTCCTGCAGCACGAGGACTTTATGACTGTTTATGAGCGTCAAAAGTGGCTGATCTGTTGTATGGCTGACACAATATGCAAATCAAATTACTTAAACGACGATATAACTAAAGAAATCTCCACGGTGCAGAGCGAGAGCGCCTCATCGATGACGTAAGCGTGCCCATGCCAGAATGTAATGTGAGTGCGGCCCGTCGGGGGAGACGAGAGGGGGGACAAGCGTGCTTTGGCCCGGTTCAAGGCAACTGTACATAGTGTGAATACGCCCTTATTCGAGTAATTTCCTATAGTATGGTTCAAAAACAGAACAGTATTTATAATAAATTACTACAGTACTTTTTCATGTGGGTAAGCATGAGAAGCTGTCATTTTTGTTCCCCCTTTTTCTACTCATTTGCCTTCCACTATATAGGGATCAGTGAAGAAGTGTGTGTTTTGAAGCGGAGGCAGTTCTCCTCACCTGACTGTGCTGGTTAAGCTGGCTGCTGAAGGTCACAGTTAGGTTTCCTGCAGTTCCAGGAACAGTATTAGCAGCAAACAGAGCCTTCCCACTGTCGAAGCTACTGTTTCTTCTCTTGCAGATATCCATGTTCTGGAAGCACGACTTCACACTGGAACAGTTATAAGAACACCAGTTAGAAAAAAAAACTAACACAAAAATCAACCAAAGCTGTTGATGCGTCCCAATTAACCTACGTGTACTATGTCCTGAAAGGATGTAAGTAGCAAGTAGCAGAGCTGGTATACCATTACTCGCAGAGAGATTTTAAAGACTCTGAGATACACACCAGAAGATAAACATTCTTGTATTCAGTGTTTGTCCATGGTAAATAGAAAGCACTGTGGCGTGACACGGCTGCTTGACTTTAATGAAATCTTTATCTCTCACAGCCGCCATTGCTGTTGTGTTTAGGAGTCTACTCGAGAGGCGTGACACCTTTACAACCCAGCCCACTGCAGCGTGAGGGTGTCTGAATGTTTAAAACAGTATACATTCACTCAGCATTTTCAAACTTCTTTCAGGCCTTAAACGAAGAACTTAATTTGAAGTATACTGTTGCCTTAATTTCATTTTTAATTTCTATTTAGGACGGACACTTTGCGAATTGTTGTGAATGTATGTTCAAAGTCTGTATGAACTGGAAGCTGCGACCATTTTTTTCCCCATATTTTGACGCAGTTCCTAGAGAAACGAAATATTAAATGAGAAAACAGTGGGCGTGGCTTGCTTTTCTCTACTGCGAGCTGATTGGATGTAGTAAAGTAGGCTTTTCAATCAGAAAGATCGGAAAAAGGGTTTCGGAAGAGCTATTACAACCTCAGACTCCTCCTGCTCACCATTTCTGTTTGTCAAAACTGACAGCTTGAGGGGCGTGGTTAAGTATGTTAGCCACGCCCAAATCTGAGAATTGAACTGAAAACAAACAGGAAGTGCATTTTCAGGTTTCAATTCTAAATTACAGGGCAAACTATTGTTTTTTTTCCCCTAATGACATAACAGATGAATTGTTCAGCACAGAACTAGCAATGTGGGCTGATAAAATCAATACGGTTAGTTTTGATTTCATGTGTACTTTAAAAGGACATACTGTGAGCTGTGTGGGAAGTTCAGCAGGTGGCTCATGGTCACAAACGGATGTGCCAGTGTCTTTGTGGGTGTGATTCTTTTATCGGCGTCCAGCCTCAACATCCTCTTCAGCAGGTCAATCAGCTCCCGCCGGTCCGCCTTCTCCGCCAGCAAGTCCGTCCCTTCTAAATGATTCGGCAGATTGACCTGGAAAGCAGAAACAATTTACACTGATAAATATTACAGGATTTGATCCTTTTGAAGCGTTGCATTTTAGACATTTCAACTCACCTGCATCATGTCATCTAAACAATTGAAGATGTATTTTCTTGCTTCTTTGGACTTGATACCCATTTCAGACTCGTGCTCAGATGGGGTCTAGAAAAAAAAATACAAAAAACAATTGTTTTTTATGTTACCCTGGATGACAAAACTATAAGTGTTTGAATTTGAAATGTATACTCAATCTGAAAACTGAATAAATAGGTTTGTATTGATAAGATGGAACAATATTTGGCTGAGATACAACTGTTTGAAAAACTGGAGAAAATACTTTATTGTGGTCTAAATCAGGGTGTCTTGGAGGGGAGAGGTGTCCAATCTACAGCATCTAAACACTGGGGTACCTCAGGGCTCTGTTCTTGGGCCACTTCTCTTCTCCATCTACACGGCATCTTTAGGAACAGTCATCCAGAAACATGGTTTTTCCTACCACTGCCATGCTGATGATACCCAGCTATACCTCTCTTTTCTCCCGGATGATCCCTCGGTTCCAGCTCGCATTTCAGCCTGCCTGTCAGACATTTCACACTGGATGAAAGATCATCATCTTCAGCTTAACCTCGCGAAAACGGAAATGCTTGAAGTTTCTGCCAACCCGACTCTACACCATAACTTTTCAATCCAGATGGATGGGGCAACCATTACTGCATCCAAAATGGTAAAAAGCCTTGGAGAAATGATTGATGACTAAACTTCTCTGAGCACATTTCAAGAACTGCTCGATCTTGCAGATTCGCACTCTATAACATCAGAATGGTCCGACCCTTCCTATCTGAACATACAGCTCAACTCATTGTTCAAGCTCTTGTTCTCTCCAAACTGGACTATTGCAACTCTCTACTAGCCGGGCTTCCAGCTAGTTCTATCAAACCTCTTCAGCTGCTTCAGAACGCAGCAGCACGAGTGGTCTTTGATGAACCCAAAAGAGCACATGTCACTCCGCTACTTACCCGTTTGCACTGGCTGCCAGTTCCTGCTCGCATCAAATTCAAAGCTCTGATGTTTGCTTACAAAGCGACCTCTGGCTTTGCTCCTTCGTATCTGCTCTCACTTCTGCAGATTTATGTGCCCTCCAGAAACTTGCGTTCTGTGAATGAACGTCGCCTCGTGGTTCCATCCCTAAGAGGGAAGAAATCACTTTCCCGAACTCTCACATTCAATCTGCCCAGTTGGTGGAATGAACTCCCTAACTGCATCAGAACAGCAGAGTCACTTGCTGTCTTCAAGAAACGACTAAAAACTCAACTATTTAGTCTCCACTTTCCTTCCTAGTCTGCAACTTCCTCTCTGGCTATACCACTAACTGTACTCTCACTCTCTCTCTCAAAAAAAAAACTACATTACTAATGCTTTGCTTCTTAGACTTTACACACCTGAAACTTGTCTATAGCACTTGTTCACTGCTGCTCTTATAGTTGTGTAAATTGCTTCCTTGTCCTCATTTGGAAGTCGCTTTGGATAAAAGCGACTGCTGAATGACTAAATGTAAATGAAGTTCTTGGCAATACACAAATTAAAAAACTACAAATAAAAAATTGAGATGACAATTATAATAGGACAATTACAAAAGCACTTAATATTATAATGATTTCTGGCATAAGAGAAAAATCAATAACTCTGACCTATACGTTGTACTTTTGGCTATTCGCAGAATCTATGCACCGTAATCTGAATGTAAAAACGTTTACATTTTGTTTTACCTTTCTAAAAAATGTACGAATCAAGGAATACAAATGCTAGCAAAAGTTATAATTAGGGTGATTTAACACTTTCACACACATGGCCTGGCCTGTAAAAGAGTTTGAATGAATTGAAGAATTTTGAAAGACTTTATTGCCTCAGGTTTGTACATTGGAGTTAGCTGCATTTTCAAAGTGCCAACAGAGAATAGCACACGCATTATTCTCAAACATGTAAAAATACACAATGAAAAGACGCAGCAATTAGCATGCCATGAAACCATAACAGTTTTGAAAAACGTTAAGACTGTGCAATGAGATATAGGTGTCGTTACACTAGTGTGCTTTCATATTAAAATGGCCGTTTAAGGGCTGGGACACACCAAATCGATGCCAAACAACTAGCACCAACAAAACTCAACTGGATCGCATCTGGATCAAACGTTGCTCGTTAACACACCAAACGGACGAAAGCAAAGTGAAACGAGAGCCGCGTCCTGCGTCTGCACAGGAGTATGTGTCTTTCTGCTCTGTATTCTCGTTCCGCAAAGGAAAAATCTAACTTCTGACGCGCACAAAGTGTAAACAAAGCAGCATTTAGTACAATTATCACAGTAATTATCTCTCACATCGGAGGGTTTCACTCCTGTAAACATATCTGATCATTTAATAATCCATATCATTTGCAAATATTTGAGAAATGTAGCCGCTTCTTTGTGTTCCTTCTTGACTTAAATTCTTTACTTCCTACGTCACTTCACTACATCGAACTTGCAATCTGATTCGCTGCTGATTAACCAATCAGAGTGCTCTCTTCAGCCGACGGCAATTCGACGTGCAGAAATCTGTCAACATTATATAGTCTAAAAAGCATGATCCATTATAATTCACACTCACTGGGCATGCGCATACTTTGCTGGTTGTCTATCATTTGCATAATGGTCTTATAAGAGGAGACTTACGATTAAATTACTAAAACAAAATAGTCCAGAAGACCAATCTGAGAGTGATTGTGGATAGCCATGTCTCTGTTGTCAAAAGCTTGCATTTCAGACCATCTCCACTGAAACACAAACTAAAACTTAAGTCTCCAGTATTTTCGGTATTTTTTTTTTTGCTTAGTTTTGAATGACGAAAAAAATGATTCGAATTATGGTGTGGTTCAAATTTCAAGTTGAACTGTTCAATGAAATAAGGATGTACTGACTTTTAACCTCCACAACGGATAGCTGGAGTCCGGTCCTCTGTTGAAGAAGCGGCTTGTCTTTGTGCCGGCACTCAAGAGATACTCTGGAGGCAAACCCTGTGTCTGAGAAATGTACCGAATCTGGAAGGGGAAAAATTGAGTTTGAGGACTGGATAGGAACTAATTAAGTTTAAATAGCATAAAATAACAGCGTGACATAATTGCGCATATTGTCAGCATTGTTCTGTACTTGTTTCACTAAAGGAATCCTGCAGATATGATAACAGTACAATATCAGCACACTGCTGCAGTTTAGCCACATAAAAAAAACTACTTAACGCATTTTACATACAAAAGAGGCACATTATTATATTAAAGCAGTGTTTCTCAACCACATTCCTGGAGGACCACCAACACTGCCGGTTTTGGATGTCTCCTTTGTCTATTACAGCCATTACTGGTCTTTTAGTCTCTGCTATTGAGCTGATGATCTGAATCAGCTCCAGCGACATGGTTGAGAAACACTGGATTAAAGCATTTATTACAGAAAGCACCTTGCTAATGGTATGCAACTATTAGAGATCAAATTAAGCACCAACGATAACACTAATGCAACTACAAACAGCATGCAGTTATATTTTATAGGAATGTTGTGAGAAAACTGCATTTGTATACACAAAGCAACACTAATCCTCACAGAAATCTTAGCACAAGTCACTTCCTACATCACTGTAAAAATTCAATTATATCTGGATGACTTAATTTGTGAACACATTCAGTTGTGCTTCTGATATCATGTTTGACTGCATGCATAATACAGTATGTTCTCTTAATAATACATTAAATTTGACCAATTTAAAATGCAAAAAAAAATAAGAGATACACTTCCTTTATTAAGTCAAATGTGGAATGTTTTACACAAACATAAATGATTTTGACAGTGAGTTCAGCACAATGATGCCACTGTTCAGTGCATTCCGCATTATTGGGCTCCTGAGAAACACTATTAACAGTAATAAGAATAAGATTGTATCTGAGACCTGGTCATATTCTGAAGCTCCGGGATAAAGCGGCCAACCCAGAAAAAGCTCTGCAATCACACAGCCCAGCGACCACATGTCAATGGCTTCACAAAACGGCAGACCTAGGATGATCTCAGGGGCTCTGATGATAAAAAAAAAACACATTTGTCAGACATCAAACACAAAAGTATTCCCTTTTATAAAACATTTAGTAACATGTAATCAGTAACTGATTACAATTCACAATTAATCTAACCACATTAATAAACTAAATGTAATCGTATACGTGACATCAAATAAGGGTTAGCACAAAAGTAATCTAAATGTAATCCACAAAGTAGTCCGGTTACATTAGCAGACATGTGTAATCCAAAAGAACCTGTTGAGGCTCTTGTAAAAATAAAATGAATATATTTTTATATCTGACAAAATAGGACAAGATTATAAATGTATTCTTCAATATACGTGACCTCAAACAATGGTTGGCAAAAAAAGTAATCAAAATGTAATCCATAAAGTAGTCTGGTTACATTACCATAAATGTGTTATACAAAATAATACATTAGTGACTACAATCGTTTATTTTGTTGTGTATTTTGCCGCTGTGCAATTTGTAGTGAGTAATACAAGATCTTGGATACATTTCTGGCAATGTAACCAGCCTACTTTGTGGATTACATTTAGATTACTAATCCTTATTTGAAGTCACATACGGTTGAATTACTAGCCCTCCAAAATTTATCATCATGTAATCAGTAACTGATTACAATTCATGAGTAATCTACCCAGCTATAATCTCCACATTCACAAACTACTTGTAATCAGACTACGGTTACTTTATGGTTACAAGATATTATATTATAGACTACAAAATTTGTAGTGTAATTTATAGTCAGTAACACAATATCGTGGATTACACATTTCTGGTAAAGTAACCAGACAACTTTGTGGATTACATTCAGATTACTTTAGTGCTAACTGTTATTTGAAGTCACATACAGTTGAATTAATAGCCCTCCAACATGACAAAACTTGTAATAACGTATTTTGTAGTCAGTAACTGATTACAACTCAAGTAATCTACCCAGCTATGATCTCCACATTCATAAACTACTTGTAATCGTGATCAGACTACAGTTACTTTGTGAATTACAAGATATTATATTACTGACTACAAAATTTGCCGTTGTGTAATTTGTAGCGAGTAATATAATATCTTGGATTAGTCATTTCTGCTAATGTAACCAAACTACTTTGTGGATTACATTTAGATTACTTTTGTGCTAACCCTTATTTGAAATCACATACAGTTGAATTACTAGCCCTCCAAAATGACAAAACTTGTCAATGTTATTTGTAGTCAGTAACTGATTACAATTCATGAGTAATCTACCCAGCTATGATCTCCACATTAATAAACTACTTGTAATAGTAATCAGACTACAGTTACTTTATTGATTACAAGATAATATATTACTGACTACAAAATTTGCTGTCGTGTAATTTGTAGTGAGTAACATAATATATAATAGCTTGGATTACACATTTTGGTCATGTAACCGAACTACTTTGTGGATTACATTTAGATTAATTTTGTGAATAATTAATCTAAATGTGGGCTAATAATTTTTTAATTATTAGCCCTCCAAAATGACAAAATTTGTCATGTAATTTGTAATCAGTAACTGATTACATGTCATGAGTAATCTACCCAGCTATGATCTCCACAATAATAAACTAATTGCAATCGTATATGTGACATCAAATAACGATTAGCACAAAAGTAATCGAAATGTAATCCAAAAAGTAGCCTGGTTACATTACCGTAACTGTGTAATCCAAAATAGTACATTATTGACTACAAAATTTGCCATTGAGTAATTTGTAGTCAGTAATATATAATCTTGGATTACACATTTTTTGATAATGTAACCGGACTACCTTGTGGATTACATTTAGATTACTTTTGTGCTAACCCTTATTTGAAGTCACATACAGGTGAATTACTAGCCCTCCAAAATTACAAAATTTGTCATGTAATTTGTAGTCAGTAACTGATTACAATTCACAAGTAATCTACCCTTATATGATCCCACACTACAGATTCCAAACAGTCCCTGCTCACCTGTAGTAGCGAGACTGGAGGTAAGTGGAGCACACAGCTTTAGAGACATGACTGGCCGATCCAAAATCGATAACTTTGACCCTGTAGGGCTGTCTGATGGGGTCCACCAGCATGATGTTCTCAGGCTTCAGATCGGCGTGGATGAGACCCAAACATTTCAGCTTCATCAGGGCTGTGGCCACCTGCTGCAGGATGGGCCGGATGTGGCGCAACGGCAATGGACTGAACTTACTGTGCTTCAAGAAGTCGTACAGGTTCTGCTCCAGCATCTCAAACACCAAGCACGTGTGGCCCTTATGCTGGAAACACTCGTAGGATCGCACAAAGTTGAACTCGTCCGCATTCTCCGCACTGAGACGGTTCAATATGCTCACCTAGAAGAGGGACAATGACAAATTAGTGGCTCCTAAGAAAAAAGGAAATAAAAATTAGCTAATTATTTATTTACCCTTAAGGCATGCTAAGTGTATCTGACTTTATTCTACCAATTTAATCAAGTTAACGTTATGTAATAAAATACACTTCATTGAATAAGTATACAGACATCACATATACACAATAAAACTGCAGGTTAATTATATTTGTAAAAAAATAACTGTTAAAAGCTTTCAAAAGTTAGTTATTTTTTCTTTATATCTGAAAAAACTAAACAGATTATCTTCAATGTGACATCAAATAAGGGTAACCGCAAAAGTAATCTAAATGTAATCCACAAAGTAGTCCAATTACATTACCATAACTGTGTAATATATTGCAAAGACATAAAATTACCGACTACAAAATTTGTCGTCATGTAATTTGTAATCAGTAATTGAGAATCTGAGTATCTGTTTCGCGCAGAATGCACACGTGTGGCCTCAACCATGATGATATAAACTATATTGGATAATACTGCGTCGCATTGGGAAATCATGTCGATATATATCCCCAGAACCCGATATACCGCCCAGCCCTACTTGTAAAAGTTAGAATACAGTTACTTTAAGGATTACGTGACTACATATTTACACAACGGCAGCACAAAATAAATCTAAATGTAATCCACAAAGTAGTCTGATTACACAGTTATGGGAATGTAATCAAAGATACACTACTGGCTACAAACTTTGTTGTCATGTAATTTGTAATAAGTAACTAATCGACCCAGCTATAATCTCCACATTTATAAACTATGTGTAATAGTAATCAGACTACAGTTACTTTATGCTTTACATAACTACATATTTATGTAAATAAAAGCAATAAGCACTTCACAATTCCCTAGTTTTTAATCTAGTTTTTTTTTTTTACGTTTTATTATTCATAATCCTGCCACTTATATACAATCATGATTCTTCGCATTTGCGATGTTAAACTTTAATTGATGATTTTAGCTGCATTTTTTGTTAATCGAATTCATATCCAACACGCAATTTACTGCGGGGAATCTTAAGGCTGATTTATACTTCTGCGGAGTGATCCCACGGCGCCTGCCTTGCATGTAGTCGTGCATTTATACTTCTGCATGCCGTTTTTGTTGCTCTGCAATAACACTTCTGAAACACTAGCTGGCAGTAGACTTTTATGTTCCTCTGTATAGAGTTTCATCGAGGGGGTTTTGTTTTTTCTGAACGCTACCTTAATGTAGAAGTAGCTAAAACTTGCTCATTCAAAGGCGGGAACCGGCGGACGTGCAGCAACTTGAATCATAAGGTAAACACAAAACAAAAGTTTCCATCTGGAGCTCCTTCACGAGACTCGACACTTGTAAACACTTGCTTCATCGGGCTCGTGGCTCCGCCCACACTCATCACCGCTAATAATCCAACCAATCACAGAGCTTGCGCTACGCATCATTGCAGCGTGTAGTTATATTTTTGAGAGGTGCGCTTAAAACAATTCAAACAAAATACATTTCATCATGATCAACAAAATATTTACTTCTCCACATACACTTAAAACAAATAAATTTAGCTTGATGAAATGCAGCAGGAAGAGGTACAAGCTACTTCTATTTCTACCAGAAACAAAAACACTCATTTCAAACTACAATTTGGAACAGACCAACTCTTTTTTCGAATACTATTTAGGACGAATAGTATGCGAATTGGAAAGCAGCATATAACATACCTCAATCTGTCCCTGACGTGCGTACGATGGATGATTCTTCAGGATTTTGATGGCCACGATCTCATTAGTTCCTCTTTTCCAGCACTTGGCAACCTGCCCAAACGTGCCTCGACCCAGAAACTCCAGGACTTCGTAGCTGTTGGAGACGGAGCAGAGGATCTCGTGCTGGACCAGCTGGTAGTCTCCTTCCCCGTTGGAGCTGCTGCTTTTGGTGGTGGGGGCCGAGTGGGGGATGGACTGGGCGGTGGTTCCTGCTCCTCCCGTCTGTGTGGAGAAAGCCGGAGCCGAGAGTTCCTCGAGAATCTGAACGCTGCTACTTCCGCTTCCACCTCCGCCAGAACTCTCCACCTCCTCATTCTTTCTCTTCACGCCACCATACCTATGCCCGCGGGACGAGTGGGACTCCGAGTGGTGAGTGTTGTTGTGAGATGTTCTGCGACTGGACCCACGCTGGAGGCTCCCGGTGCTGTCTGCCGCCCGAACCACCACCTGGCCCCGGGACCCTGGGGGGAAGACCAGGCCAGAGCTGCCGAAAGACAGACCGGCTGCAGGGTTGAAGCTGTACTGGCCCACAGAACTGTACGCTTCATTGGACGCATCCCAAGCACAGCTCTCCACTTTCATTTTTTTCACCCTGCAGAAGGCACTGGAAGACACCGACGGAGGGGAGAAAACCTGCAGCTGTGAAGCCATGCCTGCGGACAGAAAATAAACCAGATTTGTCATTGCCGAGTTGAGTAGGGCTGCATGATTTTGGAAACAATTACTTATTGGGCCAAAATCCTGTACTCAGCAGATCTCACAACTCAACCTACAATTAGAGGGATACAAAGTTAGCGTTAGCTCTACTATAAAAGATCTGGGTGTCATACAAGACAGCAATTTAACTTTTCAAAATCATACATCTATTGTCACAAAAACTGCTTTCTTTCATCTGAGAAATAGCGCTTACGAAGTATGCTATCCATCTCTGATGCAGAAAAGCTAGTCCATGCTTTTATGACTTCTAGGCTAGATTACTGTAATGCACTGTTTGCTGGCTGCCAGGCATTCTCTATTAACAAACTCAGCTAGTACAAAATGCAGCTGCCAGAGTTCTTACCAGGTCTAGAAAACATGACCACATCACCATAATTTTATCCTCCCTACATTGGCTGCCTGTTAAGTTTCATATTGAATTTAAAATATTGCTTTTACCTATAAAGCTTTAAATAATCTAGCTACTGTTTATCTAACAAATCTTCTGTCTCGCTACAATCCAACCTGCTTTTTAAGATCTCAAAACTCAGGGCTTCTGGTAGTACCTAGAATAGCACAGTCAAGTAAAGGAGGTCGAGCCTTCTCATTTATGGCTCCTAAACTCTGGAATAGCCTTCCTGATAACATCCGAGGCTCAGACACACACTCCCAATTCAAAACTAGATTAAAGACCTATCTGTTCAGTAAAGCACACACTCAATGCATCACTTAGCGGTATTATACATGAATGTGCTCCACCCAGGTTTCTTCATCTCATTTACACTATGAACAGCAGCTACGCTAATTATTCTCTTTATTCTCCATTTCCACCTGGGGATACTCATCTTGAGGCCCTCAGACTATGCAGCGCCACTGATTCGATCCAAGACCAGCGACGAGACGATCCCAAGGTTTCCATATCCTGGACGAGACCATATCCTGAGCAGAGTGGAGGTCTTGGAGGAGTGGAGAGCACAAAACTGATTCCTGTGACGCTCCAGGGACAGACGAGTCTTCGCTGAGGCCAGCTTCCAGCGCCTTGACTGCAGCTCTGCACAGGACGTTTGGCCAGCGGAGAAATGGTCGTGCCCAACTGAGCCTGGTTTCTGTCAAGGTTTATTAATTCTATACTTTTGCCAATTGGTGAAGTTTTTTCCTCACCGTTGTCTACACTGGCTTGCCATTGGATCTGTAGAGCTGCGCATCGATGGCTTTGCTCTTCAGTGTTTGGACTCTCAGTAGTGATTATTAAACCACACTGAAAACTGAACTACACTCTTTCAATTTGCTATGATCTTTTATGTGAAGCTGCTTTGACACAATCTACATTGTAAAAGCGCTATACAAATAAAGGTGAATTGAATTGACATTGTGATATTTTGTTTGTCTTAGTGTTATCACGATACTGGTATTCAGTACAAATCGTTACTAAAATTTTAAAACGTCCATTTCTTGCTAACATTAGAGCGCTGTTGCGCACATTCTTAAACAGTTCTAATCTGCCATTGTGTTCACACGATCAACAGAAATGATTGTGATTGGCCGTGAAGGTCCTTAGTTTACCAAATTCACTGCTGTTCACTGAGTATAACCACAGATACTGGAACACTGGAGCGTTTCAAACTTATAGTAGTATGAAGTTGAGTAACAGTGCGTTTCACTTGCATGTTTCAATCCATTCATATGGAAGTTTAGCATAAACACTCACGCAGTGTAAAGCGGCACAGAGAAATTGCTGAGAGCAGCTGAGAGCATTAGAAAGGTTGTGCATTTCTCTACTCCTCTACATTCCTCTTCAAACATTGAGCGAAAAGCCACTGGTTTGACAACCAATCGCTGTGAAAATTAGTATGTTTCAATGTGTTTGCGGAACTGGTGGATGAGCTGAAATCAATTACATAAGCTCTTATGAAATGAATTCCTAAAATTGCTATGTTTGCTCTGGATTTAACATTCTTCAACACATTTAGTACAATTTAAGTACACAAGTCTTCAAAATACAGAACGCTGATCTAATGTTTTTATTTATATTTTAATAAGAAAAAAATCTTACATATTGCACCATAAAGTTTTACCTGCTGAAATGTTACCACAACCAGACAGAAAATCTGACAGTGATGATCAAAACAACCATGTTTAAATATTACCTTTAACGATGGTATATTGTGTAACCATCAGTGTTTTGGTTACGACAAAAACACACTTCACAGATTGTTTCTCATCTAAAGCAAGTCTAGAAAACACGCACAAGCTACTAATCTACAAAACACTAAAAGTTCCACAAAACTAACCAAACATTCAATGAATGCAATCGTAAAAGCACAGGGTTTATTTTAATATAATAAAAGCATTCTGACAGAACTCAAGATATTAGTCTAATTCTTAACCATTCATAAAGCTATCGGCTTAAAACAGACACGCTGAAGAGATCCACATAAAAATACTAGCGTGGATAAAATACTGTTTCTGAACCAAAATATACAAGTTAATCTGTATAGTACTTGCAACGCTGTTTACTAATTGAGGTAAAGTTGGTTTTATATTTGCACATTCGTTAATTTTAGCCGTCTCTATATTGTATACCACGCTAATTTGAATGTTCGGTCTTAGGTCACAAGTAAACATGACTTCAAAACAACATTAGCTCTATTTCATTGACTGTGAACAATGTTGTACTTTGATAGTCATTAGCTGCTAATATGATTTCAGTATTTAGAATTAAAAATTATAAGAATACTTCTCTCAAATTATTATTATGATTATAAAACGAACTTTACCTCAATTGTTTATTTATAATACAGCATACTGTAATGTTAACTAATGAACTGATAGTAGGGCTGGATGATAAAATCGGTATCGATATTTATTGACCGAACAACATTGTCGATAATGATTTTTAAAAAAAAGTTTGGTATGAAGCGCTATAGTTTTATTAAAATGTGGCTGCTGAGCGCGCACCTTGAAGCAATGCCAATAAGCTTAGGGTGACTTGTCATTTCCAATGGAGGCGTGGAACTGGGAGTGACACGCACATGTTGTGCAAGGGGCGCATACGTGACACGTGTGCATTTTTCAGGTACCCCTAGTTGAAACGCACCAGAACTTTTCAGAATGCCACAAGGGCACCGCGATTCATGCAAGTAGAACTAACCAATCAGCTTCACACTTTGTATGGAATATACACATTTCAGTAATAACGGTAGACTAATTACCGCAGACAAACACAGCGCACCCAAACACTTCATCAGTTTTTACTTTTCTCCATAAGCATGCTTGCATCGAAGCTGCAGCAATGATGTGTCCGTTTGTCATCCTCTGAGATATGATGGTCGGCTAGTTATGAGAGACGCCATAGAAAATGGCGAAGGAAACCACGCGCTTGTCACTTCAGGTCAGAATAGCAGCATATGCGAAAATGAGTGTCCTATAGCAGCAGTGAGGAGATTGTCAATAAAAAAAAATAGATGTAAGGATGTCGCCAGAGTGGCTTTTTGGTTTCTTTTCTTGTGCATCCCAGCCACTAGCACCACACCTGTTTTTAGCATAGGGGGTAATATAGTCACTCAACTTCACATTATTTTTGAATAATATTTATTTGAATAACAATGGTTGGTTCCTTTACTTGAAAGCTCAGATTTGATTATCATAATTTCTTTGGTTTACAGAGTTGGAGGTTTACGGTATCATTATTATTGACCCCCCCTACAGATGTTGATCTACCTTTACCATTGCACACACTTTGTAACATTTTATTTATCAAGCTTAAGAGTCTGTTTAACCACTTTTTTACATATCTTGCAAGAAAATGTATTCTTTTGTTGTGGTCCTCTCATAACATTACTCGGTCAATATGTGGATAAATCAGATTGCCATTTTCGTACCCTTAGAAAAAACTGACTTATAACTTGCGTCAGAAATCTGATGATTTCTGGCATATCTGGAATCCTCTATGGGAGTTTTTGGAGAATGTATCTTGAAAGACTATTTTTATTTTATTTTAATTAATTTATTTTTTGTTAATTTTACCCTTCACAAAAGACTTGAATTACTAGCCGATGGACGATTGTATAATAGATGGCTATATTATTGTATATGTTGACATGAGACACCTATACCACTGTTCTGCCATTGTAAATCTTTAAATAAATGTAAAAAAAAAAAAAGTCTCTTTAACACTTATGATTATTATAAAGAGATCATATAGTTAGTTATTAAAAATAAATATATTTACTATTAAAACGATTTGCCTCAGTAATGTTGGAAAATTAAAATGAAGTGGTTAAATTACAAAAAATCCTAATATTCCTAAATGTATTGTCAAAAGAATATTCAATAATTATGGATATTGAATGATATGAAACATGATAATGAAAGAATTATTTTGCAATATCGCCCAACCCTTACTGATAGTGTAATAAATACTGTACTTCAATTTTACCAGTTAACTGTGGTGTATTGGAGTAGTATATACTATACCTTATAGTTGTAGAAAACTGTGTATTGGGAAATGTGTTTATATTTCAATAGCTGTTGTGTTATAGTCATAGTACTTTTCATAGTACATAGTACTTGTGTTAAAGTCATAGTACTTTACAACAGTATGGGTCAGAAACACTGTAGTGTTTTTTTCATGTGGGATGTCCCTCGCGACTGCAGTGCAGACACATCATATCCAAACATATAAAACAAAAATCACCATCATCCAATCGAAAAATGTAAAGATTACCACACAAAAAACACTTGTAGTAATGCGTCTAAACCAAATTTTAAACCGATACTAAACCAATGTACATGTACAACAACCAAACGGCTCCACCCTTTTCGAGAAAACGCTAATGAGGGGAAGAAAATATAAAAATAAAATAAACAAAATAATGTCAAATGTAGACCAAACAATGCTTTTCCTACTTTATATCTTTAAACATTAACATGGCAGTCGATGAATTAATTACACGACATTATCTTCGTATCTGCAGACGTCATTATTTTGCTGTAACGTTGTTTCTTAAATAAAATATCGGTCGAAAAGTAATAAATCGTCAAATGTACAGTTACAATGCAACATGTTAAATATTAAGTGAATAAAAAATAACCAGAGAAGTAACGTTAGCTGGAAAAAATGACCAGAGATGTAATAAAACAAACCTCTCAAACACCAAAAACATTTTCAAACTCATTATATGTCTAAATTAGCGTGATTAAAGACACTCTGAGGGCATGTGCATTATGGATGCTTATTGTTAAGTATATTAATACCTGAGCGTGTTGATGATCCGGGTGTATGAGGTTAGAGGAGCTTTAAATCCCTCAGATCTGGATTCTAGGCCTTCATTGTTACTGAGCTGCTCCGGCCCTACAGTTAACTCGACAATAAACAGCGATCGGTATAAAAATACGGCTCCATCAGTGACTATGAAGGGCGTCCAGGCACACTCCTCATAAAATCGTCGACTTCTGTCCTCGAATTAAAAATCCCTGATTAAAATCCCGTTGTTTTGTGCTCCCCGGAACATCCGAAGCCTGGTTATCAGCTGCTTCGGTCAGGCTTCCTGTCCACGGGCCCGAAGTGCGCATGCGCAGACTGCTTAACACGTTTTGTAACACGCAGGGAGATTACAAGTTGATGATGTGAAAATACCGTCACCATGCCCTCTAAAAACATGTTTCTCGGGTCTACTGGAAACACATCACTGCTAGCTTGACGTACAGTGAGATGACTATATTATGAGTGAATATTTACAAAGTGACAAATGAGGATTACATTTAAAGGGGACCTATTATGCCCTGTTTACAAAACGGAAAATAAGTCTCTGATGTCCAAAGAGTGTGTGTTTGTGTGTGTGAAGTTTCAGCTCAAAATACCACACAAATAATGTTTTATAATTCTTTGAAACTGACCCTTTTATGCTTTGACCCTAAGCCCAATAATATCTAGCTGCAGGCCCGCAGAACCACACACGTTTCGGGCACACACGATCTAGGTAAACCATATGATGTTACGACGGATGTTAATGTTATTAACGTCTTCTCGGACATCGTCATCAATATAATTTTATATATTGTTGGTAAATATTGTACACAATCAACAAAAGTGTTCACTATTTCACAAATATTATATATATATATATATATATATCTATATTTACATTTAGTCATTTAGCAGAGGGGGACCTGTATATACACACACACACACACACACACATACTGGTTTTTGTGAATTACCAGGACACTGCAGCCCAAACTGGTGTGTTGGTGTATTAGGGGGACACCCCTTTTCACTTGCTGTACAGAGATGTGATGAAGATCAAAAAATCTATTTTGACCCATACAACACAGATTTCACTTTAAAGTTTGTTTACACAAAACACAATCTATAATGTAACAACCTGAAAATATACCCAATTATGAGGACTATTAATAATTTGACACACAAGCCCCGCCTACGACACAAAACTGTATTATAAAGACTAATGTGATTTCTAAGGACACTAGCTATACAACACACAAAAGTGTCATTTGAGTGTATTAAAGGGACATACCTGATCTATGAGGACCAATGGTTTAACACATACACAATAGTAAAGACTGTGTGTTAAAGGGACATACCTGATCTATGAGGACCAATAGTTTAACACATACACAATAGTAAAGACTGTGTGTTAAAGGGACATACCTGATATATGAGGGCCAATGGTTTAACACATACACAATAGTAAAGACTGTGTGTTAAAGGGACATACCTGATATATGAGGGCCAATGGTTTAACACATACACAATAGTAAAGACTGTGTGTTAAAGGGACATACCTGATATATGAGGGCCAATGGTTTAACACATACACAATAGTAAAGACTGTGTATTAAAGGGACATACCTGATCTATGAGGACCAATGGTCAGACTCAGCACATGGTCCACACATTGTGCAAGTATGTAAAATAATTTTGTATAGTACTGTAAAAACCTTCCCTTTAATAGTGTGTATTCAAGGGTGTACTATTTGGGAGTGACATAAGGGATAGTCTGTCTGTCTATCTATCGATCTATCCACAATGCAAGTCTAGCCGGTTGTTTGCAGACAAACCCAGAGTGGGTGATCATATTTTAAGCAAAGAATCAACATTCAAACCAGCGGTGGACATATAACAGTATGCACGGTCTGTGAACAACGAGCAAAGTTTAATTTTAACAACATTACAGTAGTTGCCCTTAATATTTTACATCACAAGACCATTTTGTGTATCAAGAAACATCCTGTGTACTGTGTGTAACGAAAAAACAAACGCTCTTAATGCAAGTGTAAAGAGGGGATCTTAAATAATTTAACTGTTCCTAAAACATAACAGTTAAACTAAACATTGCTAAAAGCATATCCATCAACAAACTTCAACAGCAGAAGAATATTCCGCTTGCATATAAACAAAAAGTAAAAAAACAAAAACACCTAATGAGAAGGTTTCTTTTTTAGGGTTAAGCCTCGATTCCTGACAAAATCCCTAATGTTTTGGAGTGTGCGAGTAGCCAAAGCTGGATGCTCAGCATTCTTGCACTGCTGGCATTCAATTTTAGTGGCGAGTTTACCCCCTGCTATGTGGTCGCGGAAGTGCCTCTGTACTGCTGAAATTTCAGTTGAAGACCAGGCTCGTTTCTGCTTCCTTTTAGCATCGTCCAGATTTTTTTCAGCAGAATTTTTGTGATTCCCTACAAAAGAGAAAAACAGGTTCCTGAACCCTGGGGTGAACATCATGACGACCAGAGCTCCTCTGCCTCTTTTCCCAACCAGCCACACTCTTACCAACCCTTGTCTTTAGTCAAGTCTTATTGTATAGATCACTAATCCGTAAGAGTAAAAAATTATGGGCTGCTGTTTTCATTAATCATGTTTGTTTTAGTAATAGGAGCAATTTATTTATTACGTTTTTTTGTTACATCCTTGTAAAATTGGATTTAACTGTTGGCCCAATGTTACATTCCTCATATATCACATATCAAATTGTAAATAAAAGAATGAAATTGAAGACCTGACTTCATGGTTGCTTATTTCCTAATATAGATTTAGGCCTGTCACTATTTAATTCGTTTAATTTGTCATGTTTAATTAATCATAAAGTCTTCTCAACACAGCATTTCCGCTCCACAAAACAAAACTGCTGCAACTAAACAAAGTTTTGCCAACTGTGCGCTAGCTTAAAGTTCAGAGCTTATAAGAGACCGAGGCTAATATGCACGCACACAGGATTAACTATGGCTGAGGCACCAAACAGTGAAACGGTTTCCTCTGAAGAAGCCCCTGAAAACTTTTTGCAAAACGTGCCATAAAAAGGTTGCTGATAAAGGATCGAACACATCTAATCTGATGCAGGACCTGCAGGATCACCATCCAGCTTTGCACGCTCAAGTAAAGGTTATGCATAAGTTCAATTCTGTGACAAATTACTTGAATGAAATATGTTGGTAGGAAATTAAATGTTAATGAATCAACACTGTAGTGGTGAGAGTTGTGCATGGCTTTCAGTGCAACCTAAACAAACTGTGTTAGACGAATTATTACAAATTATTAAAATGATTATGTATGAATGAAAGCTCGCACTTCAAAACAAACCCAGGATTTGAATAAAGCAGTGGCCTATTTCTCCAAAGATATGATGCCATTTCAGATTGTGGAAAAACCTGGATTTCCTGATCTGATGAAAAAGGCAGTGCCACAATACAATGTTCCTACAAGAAGCTCCACAAACAAAATCCCAGCCATGTAAAAGGTAGTACAAGCAAGTGTGGAGGACCACCTGGCAGAGGGTGTGTGGTTTGGGGTTACCACAGATCTGTGGACCAGCCATGGTGGTGGAGGAGAACCCTTTACAGTTCACTACCTCTCTACTGTTTGGAAGCTAAAGACTCACTGTTTTGAGACTCTTTTTTTTTCAGAAGACCACAGCAGAGCATATCACTGAAATAATAGAAAACATGCTCCTGGACTGGAAGATAAAAAAAAGAGAACCTGTCTGAAATTACAACAGACAATGCCAGTAATATGAAGAAAGCTTTGCATTATTTCCATGTGTTTGGTTTCCTTGCAGTGAGGGCCTCATCCACCATCACCAAAAAGAGCCTGTCTGGGCTATTACAGCAAATCACCAGTGCAAAGAAGAACAGGTCACAAGCTTCAGCACATGAAATGCTATCAAACATGTGGAAAACATTCCAATGGTTTCAAAAGTGGCCAGATAGTACCATGGTTTTCCTGCAACAAGTGTGCCCTCGGAAAGGGTGTTTAGCGCAAATGGCCACATCCTGTCTCCTCATCAGTCAAGACTGAGTACTGAGAATGTGAACATGCTTACATTTCTGCATGCTTACTGTACTGCATTATTCATTTTCAAAAGGAGGCTATATTGTAAAGTCAAAAGCCAGTTAGAGCTTTTTCATTTTCAATGTCTCTACTCTGGTCCAAAAAGAAAAAAAAAAAAAACACTCAATGAAAATACCAAACAATTTTGTAATATAGTTGATCACAAGTGCCTTTAACTACAGTTGTTCTCTTCAATAGGTAATTTTTTTTATTCTTATTTTTATTAATTTATTATTCTGTTATTTATTTTCAGTGTAAAATTGTTACTGGACTGGAAATGGACTATTATTTGTTTTTTATCATTATTTTGTGCTATATTATTTTGTTACTGAGCAGCAATAAATAACACTTTAAAATATGAGTTTTCACATGATTTTCTTAACTAATAGTGTTTTGAAATGAATTAATGAATAATAATCACTAAGATAACCGCAAAACCATGATTATTCCTCAGACTATAATCGTACAACCAAAATCTATAATTGTTGCATCCCTACCTGTCACAATATTCAATATATCGACCTATCGCACAATAAATGTACATGACCTCAATTTTTGGTAATGCAATACATCACCATTTATATTTACATAAAAAAAACAATAACATAAAAAATGTTAAATAGGGATTGTGTTTCTCAGCAATAGTGTTTATGTTATCTTATTTTTCAGAGGAAAAAAAGAAAAAATCTGTAGATGGAAAAATCTCCATAACAGTTCTTAGTCCATTTGTCTTTTTTCTATTTGTAAGAAAATGTGGATTTACTGTTTATTCAAGTTTTTTAAGGTATCTAATATTTGGACACTTAATTTTCATGATCTAAATAATTTATGAATGAAATCTTTGTTCATCAATTGAAAGTGTGTGGCCTTCTTGCATTATTATGCTGTTATATTATGATTTTACATTCATTGGCATAAAACGGTCTTAAAATGTCAATAATATCACTTATTGCGATTATTTTATGGGGCAATATATCGACCAACAAAATGTTATCATGACAGGCCTATATAGAAAACATTAAAAAAAAAAAAATTCTCATCATACCTTGAGATGAGCCTCCAAAGGAAGTCTCAATATCTGTGAATAGACAAATAAAACCCTATAACAAACAGAAGTATTGCTTGGTCTGCATGAATTAAATTAAACCTTAATGGATATGCTGGCTGAGTGAGGTAGATGATCATACCATCTGAGGTGCCTGGTGGGTTCACAACAGGCTGCCTAGCTTTCTTCATTCCTGTGGCATGAATAGTATGGCTTTGTATATAGGTTCTGATGAAACATACTCAAACATTTGATAAATTATTCTACACATTTAAGTGGAAACTTTAAATCTCTAGCAAAAAATCCTCCTTTATTATAAAACCAGCTAAAATGATTGATCTAAAGAATTCCCTAGTACAGTGTTCTTTCTTTATATGATTGTGTGCTTTTACCAGGTTGTTCGTGCTCTTCCCTCCTGCTGTGATATTTGTCCTTCATGCAATGATCTTAAAAAAAAATACACATTCAAAACATGGAAACACTTCATGGCAAGTGTGAATCTCATGAATTATCAGGAACTAACACAAGCTCAGTCTTTCATTCATGACTTCATGGATGAAAAACACCTTAAGACATTAAGACGAGTACATCATCATGATTTATGTTTATTATGCACAATCATGATTTTCATTGTTCACAAAAAACAAGGTCTTTACTATACATTGTAGATAAACCTATGCTCATGGTACATGTTTCAATTCAATTCATTTTGAATTATTAAAAGGAATAAAGAAAAATAATCAATATTACCTCATGCATGCATACAGGCTAGAACAGTATATCAATTAATGTGAGAACTGAATATGAGATATCAAGTTCATGTCTTCTTCATAGTAGCCTATGAAAATAGGCTATATATAGACAGAGCACAACACTGGCCAATCACAGCACAGAGTATGCAAAATTTGTTGACATCCAAATACAGCAGTCTTACATCCAAATACAGACTGTATATGTCACTCATTCTTTACACAGTGCAGAGATTGTGAATACAACGGCTAAACAAAATTTGTTTGCAACAATCAGTTTAAGCACAGGCAATTACCATTCTGATTAGCTGTCCCAACCAGAATCTCTCTGCACTGTGTAAACAAATAAGTAACGTATACACGAGACAGAATACTACTATGCCAGAGCATGTATTTGGTTTTGTCTGTGCATGTTTTTTGACTCTCAAAGCCATGGGACCCATTGATTGCCATATATGACTGAAAGACTGCAGCGGTTTGAGTTAAAAATCTTTGTTTGTGTTCTACTCAAGAAACAAAGTCATCTACATCACTGACTCCTGGGGGTAAGCAGTTAAACATCACATTTTCATTTCTGGGTGAACTATCGCTTTAATAACACACTGTTTATCAGTATTCCAGTGGACCAGGTTACCACCGTACTTGAGGGGTCACACATAATGAGGTCATGAGAAATTAATGCTTAGTTAATGATGACTACTGTATTTGGATGTCAACATAATTCACATACCCCAGTGTTGGGGGTCTGTCCTTTTACATGCAGGCTGCTATGAAGACGTGATGTGAAGACATATACGTGCTCATCACTCATCATCACAACTCACATTAATTACTGTTACTGATATACTTTTCTAACCTGTATGCATGCATGATTATGCAGATTTTTGTATATTCCTTTAATAATTCAAGCAGTCTTACTTGATTGAAAAAAATAATAATTCAGTACATGTACCATAAGCATAGCTTTACCCATAATGGATATTAAAAATCTTGTTTTCTGTGAAAAAGAAAACATCATGATCATGCATAATAACCTATTAATCATGATGATGTACTCCTCTTAGTGAATGTCTTAAGGTGTTTTTCATCTATGACGTCATGAATAAAAGATTTTGAACTCATGCTAGTTCCTGATAATTGAGATTTTAATGGATGAAGTAATACATAATTCTCTATTAATTTATGCATTCATTCATGGTAATTCATGTACCCATACTGTAAGGTGTTCCCCAAAAACTTGCATCATTTACACAATATTACAATTTAAGCAATCAAAAGCAATTTAAACTGAATTTTAAACATTTATAACACTCATTTTGGTTTCTAAAGTATATATACTTTTGATATATGTGGGTTTGAAGTTAAAGTTTTAGTATTGTCATACCTTTAGATGGGCCTCCTAAGGCAGGGTCTGTATCTGTGAATAGAAAAATAAAATACTATAACAAACAGCAGCAGTGTTTGGTCTATATGAATTATGCTTCTGTAACATCTCTGAACTACTGTATAATGTTTTGGTGCATCACATGGCCCACTTCTTACACTGACATTACTGATTTGATGTTTGTATGTTTATGTGTTTTTACCTGTTTCTGTTTGTGTCTGTGGATGTGCCTCCTCAGCATCACTGTCTTCACTATGTTCCGAATCAGAAAAGTCTAACTTGTCTAAAAAAAAATTGAGTATCAAGTAAGCTTAACATTGCTAACGTTAGAGTAAAAATAGAAGACATAGTGATAACTCTAATATTTGGTGAACATTATATTGTTAAGATCTATGGTCCGTACGTTAGGGATTATCTTTAGGATATGAATATACGTACAGTAAACTTCAAAATGTCATTTCAAAAAAACAACTTTAGTAGCATTACCTTCAATATCAATTTCTTCTAGGGTTTTGCCCTGGAGATTTGAAAGAGAATCTTTCTCCACAGCGAGGAGTAACTTTGAAATCTTGGCCAGCTGGGTTGTAGCCTCTGGAAGTTGATAGTATTCTCTGTGCACACGAATATCGTGGCCCAAAAAGTCCGCAACTTGGTCCAACTCGTGGTTTTTCAGGTTAAGCACCTGCGACAAAGTTGCCACATGTTTGCGCAGTTGGGTCGACCGGAGGAGTTCCGGGTTTTGTGCACCACACTCGTGTGCATAGATCCTCAGACAGTCTTGTCCTCTATAACAACTCAAACAGCTTGGTCGAGCAAACAGGAATTGGTTTTCCTCAGGGATGTCACACTCCCTTCTTCTGCTTATGAGGAGTGTTAAGGCATCAACCATGTCTGGTGACAGCAAAACTGCCACTTTTCGCCCCCTTTTACCCCTAATTTCCACCCGACTGAAATGTGTACAAAGTTTTTGTTCAAACTTTGTTAGCCCAACAGCAACATCTTTATGTAGGGGAGCTGTGTCCCTCTCTAGAAAACCTTTGAGTTGCATTTTTGCAACCTCTCCTCCACGTCGCCGGTTGAACAGTATTATTTTTGCAAGGGTTGCTTTGCATATGTCGCCATAGACTTGTGCTGATGGCATCTGTTTCAAGTTCTCAGAGGCTAAATCAACAACCTTTTCAAGATGCTGGTGAAGACATTGTACATCCTCTGTGAAAGGGAGGGTAGATGGCTTGTTAAAGCGCCCCTCATTCAAGGTGGTCAAAGCTGTGTGGGAAACGAGTTCAGACCACTTTGCATCATACAGCTTTTTGAATGCTTGGGTTGACTTTATCCCCTTACCATCTTCTGCCATTAGAGCTCTGCAATGTACAATGTCACATATCTTATTCAGTGAGTGGCCCAACTTAAGGGCAAGGCTTGGAGTCTGGAATGAGTGTTTTCCATCATCAAACCCAGATACCTTCTTGACAGCCTGGATAACCACATTGAAATTTGCAGGTCTTACAGCATCTTCAAGAGTCTGTACAGAAAATTCCTTTCTCAGAATCAGCAGAAGTCTTCCAACTTCCCGGAGCTTCTGTCGAATATAGTCATATTTAGTGGGATCCTGCCCATGTTTATTGTAAAATGACTGGGCCAGCTGAAGAATGCAAAAGTCACTCCGCACAGCAGCAGAGATGTCATCGTCTTTCATCATAGTTAGCAGTTTCCAAACACCTTGTGATATTTGTTGGCAGAGGGCTGCATTAGACATTGTTGCCAAAGACAATACCCTACTTCTTCCTGGCACTGCCTGATCTTCCACTGGTTTGGAAAGACAATTTCGAACGTGTCTCCAAAGATCCTTTCGGAGAAACATTGCATGGCAATACATACAATGCACATAATCTTTTGATTCATATCTTTTCTTTGGCTTACGTTTGATTTTTAACAATCCAGTCCCATTCGCTAAAACATCTGCATTGTGTTCATAGTTCCCTTTGTTCCGCAGTTTGTTCAGAAGTTTTAGACGCTCTTTGGAATGTTTTGGTAGAGCCAAAGCCCGAGCAACATCGACGTTGGAATTCTCATGGATTTTTAAGTGGCGTGTAAATTTTGACTGTGGTTTTCCACAAATGTAGCAGTAATTCTTTTTGCTTACTGAGGAAGATATATTTGAAGAGTGTAAAGATGGATCATCCCCTGTGCCTGTGAGATCCTCAACAGTGTTTTCAGTATTGCCAACGCTTACATCGCTGTGAACTTTCGATATTTGTACTTGTTTGCCTTTCTTACTAGGCATTTCAAGCTGTGCTGTGCAGACTGGAACTTTTGGGAGTGAATCTTTACCTATGACACTGTCTTGGCATGGTCTACCATTTTGAATTTCTGCAGTAGATTTGATGCCGAACACGTCAGTATTTTTAATGTTTAAGAGTTTTTCTGGAGAAGCTTTGCTTGTGTCTGAACAGAATTAGGTACATAGTCCTCATCCGACATGTTCTCACTGGAAAATTCTACTTCAGGATCCTGAAACAGTAAACATATCTTTTGTACAAACTCAGAAAACTTAATTCTAAGGAAGAAAATTGCTGAAAAATAAAACATATCTGACTATTCAATAAATCATACTTACGGATGTTAAGGGGTCAGGTTTGGGCTTCACATTTTTATCATAGCAAGTTTTATGCCAGAAGCGGGAACAAACTAGATTGAGCGTATAATAAACAAGATTGGTTTAATTTGATTAAAAGGTTATTCAAGAAAAGATGCTTTAAAAAATGATAGGTAAAACAGTGATAGATGATCAGTGTGTTTGAAAGTGTGGCGATAAGATAAAAAACAGAGAAAGGAGAAGACTAATATAAATATGAATCGATTACACAACTACACAGGCAGATAGACTGAGAAAGAATGAAAGAAAGATAGAAATGTCAGCTTTTTCAAGCTAATTTAAAGATACATTTAGAATGTCAAGATTACACAGTTTTAGGGTTTCAATGGTAAAACATTTTAAAAAATATAAAAATTTTCAGAACAAAATACTTACCCTTACATCTCACACCAGCCCACTTAAAAGCGGAATAAGGACCACTACAGCAATCACATTTATTCAAGCTTGATACTACTGAGGAAATTATGACATGTTTACAGTTCTGTTGGAAAAAAAAAGTTATGGTTGATTAGAAGAGATTATACTATATTACTATAGTTGGGTGGTAAAGGCACAATAGAATGCATTGATACAATATTTAAATTGGTCTCTGATATTTATATAGAAGGTATGTGGCTTAGGGGGCAAATATGGTTTCATCTGTCCATATTATTCAACAATGCCAAGGTAAATTTCAAGGTTTTTCATTCTATGGCACCTTTAAGACAAGGGGCTAAGGTTTAAACAAGTTATTTTAATTGCACAAATACCAAAATGTATTGCACTGTTCTGAATAGTATGACAAAAGCAGTAAGTATGGGGACATACGACACACAAACCATGGTGCCGTTGGACAAAACACACACTGAACTTCTACCCATCCCCCACAACGTGACAAAAGCAGTAAGTATGGGGACATACGACACACAAACCATGGTGCTGTTGGACAAAACACACACTGAACTTCTACCCATCCCCCACTACATGACTAAAGTAGTAAGTATGGGGACATCCGACATATGATACACATAATAGCTCAGAATGAACCATCCTCCATACTATTGTAAATTAAACAATTCCTATGACTGATGATACATGGGGCAACTTTTTGAGCAACGTTGCGGGGCAACTTAGGTCATTGTTGGCATCAGTGGGCAACCAGATGAGACACAGGGCCCATGACTGATTTAAAGTATGCAGATTTTGCAAAATTGTTACCCATTCTCAGTGGGGAAAGTGCCCAATCAACATTGCTTAAAAAAAGTTGCCTGGCAAGATTGCTCAAAATGTTGTCCTGTGTATCATCAGCCTATCGCTATCTTTCAATTCTTTAAGTTTGATTGTAATTAAAAATCACTGTTGTTGCTAACTAAAGAACATTTAAGAAATAAATACTTATTAAATGCTCATTTACCTGTTGAGTGTTGTCATGACATGTCAGCTGAGAATCAGACGTTGTTGAGATCTGAAAAGGTTTGAGTACTAAACATTAATTTTGGATAACACGGCAGTACATGGTGATGCTTTGAGTATCCAAAACAACTAATGTGAAAATTACATAATACAAGTGAATTCTTAGATCAAACAATCAGGATATGTGAGAATTCATTGCAGCACACAGTCCTAATCATCTGTAATGTTAAAGTAATGATTCTACATCATCTTACCAAAGTTAATGGAGGTTTAACTACCTGTTGAGCATTAGAAACACACACTTACCTCCTTTGACCCATCTCCTGCTGCACAGCTGACCAAAGCATGCACCTGTTGTTCAGTCTCAGAAAAAACCTGTAAAATATGAAAGATTTATGTAATCAGATTAACAAAAGGTCAACTATACAATGTTATAAAACATTTGTATAGAAATTTTAAAGAAATCATACAGTTTATAAGGATTTTGCATCAT
The DNA here is from genome assembly GCF_903798145.1 of Danio aesculapii. Lineage (NCBI taxonomy): Eukaryota > Metazoa > Chordata > Actinopteri > Cypriniformes > Danionidae > Danio > Danio aesculapii. The sequence goes on along the minus strand of NC_079445.1, from coordinate 2,716,750 downwards.
CTTACCAAAGTTAATGGAGATTTAACTACACTGTAAAAAATGGCCGTGATTTCAACGGTAAAAAAACTGTAAAAATACTACAGTAAAAAATCTGTAACCTGGTTAACGGTATGTTTCCTTAATATATACAGCGAATAACCATAAATTGACTTTCCCAGTTCCCTGTATGGCACATCACTTTTTATGCTTTTTGTTGACATTATTATGGATCTTTGCAGTTGTTTCTCCATCAGTTATGTACATTAGAGATTTAGGTTTCATCTAATGTTGATAAACAATGTTTTTTTCATGACTTAAATTTTATTTGTTTTACCATACTGGTGTTTAGTAGCTGTGTGAATGACACTGAGCACCTTCTATATACTGATACCATTTACTGCTTGTGGGAAAAGTTGTTAGTGATGAGCTTTGGTTCATTATATAACTTACTCATCACCACCTGCATGTGGGTGTGTTAACATGTCTAACTGTGTAACAAAATATGTGTAGATGTTGGTAATTCAAAATACAGACATATTACCTCTATAAATTAATGAAATACGGTAGTTTACCATAAAAATGAGGAACTACTTTTACGGTGTGTACCGTATTTTTAACGGTAAAGTACTGGCAACCACAACTGCCGTTTTTTACCTTTTATTTTACTGATTTATTTATTAGTGTACTTGTTGAGCATTAGAAACACACACTTACCTCCTTTGACCCATTTCCTGCTGCACAGCTGACCAAATCATGCACCTGTTGTTCAGTCTCAGAATAAACCTGTAAAATAAGATTTGTGTAATCAGATTAACAAAAGGTCAACTATACAATGTTATAAAACATTTTTATGGAAATTTTAAAGAAATCATACAGTTTATTAGGATTTTGCATCATTTTACTAAAGTTAATGGAGATTTAACTACCTGTTGATCATTAGAAATACACACTTACCTCCTTTGACCCATCTCCTGCTGCACAGCTGACCAAATCATGGACCTGTTGTTCAGTCTCAGAACAAACCTGTAAAATATGAAAGATTTGTGTAATCAGATTAACAAAAGGTCAACTATACAATGTTAAACACTTTTTATGGACATTTTAAAGAAATCATACAGTTTTTCATTCACAAGGTTTTTCATTCTATGGCACCTTTAAGACAAGGGGCTAAGGTTTAAACAAGTTATTTTAATTTCACAAATACCAAAATGTATATCACAAATGAATTGCACTGTTCTGAATAGTATGACAAAAGCAGTAAGTATGGGGACATACGACACACAAACCATGGTGCCGTTGGACAAAACACACACTGAACTTCTACCCATCCCCCACTACATGACTAAAGTAGTAAGTATGGGGACATCCGACATATGATACACATGCTAGCTCAGAATGAACCATCCTCCATACTATTGTAAATTAAACAATTCCTATGACTGATGATACATGGGGCAACTTTTTGAGCAACGTTGCAGGGCAACTTAGGTCATTGTTGGCATCAGTGGGCAACCAGATGAGACACAGGGCCCATGACTGATTTAAAGTATGCAGATTTTGCAAAATTGTTACCCATTCTCAGTGGGGAAAGTGCCCAATCAACATTGCTTAAAAAAAGTTGCCTGGCAAGATTGCTCAAAATGTTGTCCTGTGTATCATCAGCCTATCGCTATCTTTCAATTCTTTAAGTTTGATTGTAATTAAAAATCACTGTTGTTGCCAACTAAAGAACATTTAAGAAATAAATGCTTATTAAATGCTCATTTACCTGTTGAGTGTTGTCATGACATGTCAGCTGAGAATCAGACGTTGTTGAGATCTGAAAAGGTTTGAGTACTAAACATTAATTTTGGATAACACGGCAGTACATGGTGATGCTTTGAGTATCCAAAACAACTAATGTGAAAATTACATAACACAAGTGAATACTTAGATCAAACAATCAGGATATGTGAGAATTCATTGCAGCACACAGTCCTAATCATCTGTAATGTTAAAGTAATGATTCTACATCATCTTACCAAAGTTAATGGAGGTTTAACTACCTGTTGAGCATTAGAAACACACACTTACCTCCTTTGACCCATCTCCTGCTGCACAGCTGACCAAAGCATGCACCTGTTGTTCAGTCTCAGAAAAAACCTGTAAAATATAAAAGATTTGTGTAATCAGATTACCAAAAGGTCAACTATACAATGTTATAAAACATTTTATGGAAATTTTAAAGAAATCAATTAGTTCAACCTCAGAACAAACCTGTGTGGATTCTAAATCAAGTATTAACACTTTTCCACATGGTTAAAAACTGTTTTTACTGTAAACTGTGTCTTTCAAATAAAGTAAAAGGATTATTTCAATCTGTTAATACCTTTCTTCTCCAAGGCCAGTCAGAATCTCCTTAATTATACAATATCTCTTCCCCAGGACTTATGTCCTTTACTGCAAATAAGCACAGATGGGGCTTTCCGTCCACTCTGATTGTTTTCATTTTGCTATTGGGGTTCACATGATCATCATTGACGATTCTCCCTAAAGAACCGTCTTCTCTGGCAGCATCAACCCTGAAACAGAACACAGTGCTAACTCCAAGATGTAATATTGACAGAATCATACAATAGGAAAGTTTCACAGAATAATAATAATAATAAAAAGTTAATTCTAGTTTACCACTGCTGCATCAGGAAATGCAAAGTTTGTATATCTGGGTGACCTACAACTTTGTAAATTTGAAAGACAATGTAAATTAAGTACAGCAATATACATACCACAACTGTTTTCCATCACAACGAAATTCAAATAAAAAAACTTCAAGTGCAGCATGATATACTCTGTGCCTTCTTTCATATTCTTCTTTAGTTATGACTTCCCCTCGATATTCGATAAGAAAATCTCCCTTTTGAAAGTGGCGACAGCTGAACACTCCTCGACCTAACCAAGACCAGATCAGTCAGGGTAAAAGTTAAAACAATACTTAAAACATAGACAATTGTGTTACTCACCTTTAAATGAATTTATATATTTTATTTCAAATCCATCCTTATCTTTGAGCATGGATGAAAAATATGCAGCTTCATCCTTTGGTTTTAGCTTAGTCCTCCGAGACCTTGTTGCTGCCATTTCCTGCAAAAGCCAGATGATGTATTTTGTCACTTTATGAAATTATAATAATTCTGTTTTTTAGACATCACTGACCTAATCAATTATGAGTTTACACTTTTATTTGCTGTAGAGGGCTTAAATATAATCAACAGGGATCATTCTGTACTACTTGCAGGTCAGTAAATAGCACCAGTGAAACAGGAAAAACATCTTAGACCTTACAAATGTGTTTAGTATTTTAAACAATCTGAAACATGCTGCTTTTCTCCTTCTTAACTACACTGTGACTGTCACTAAAGGCAAACATTATGATTATAGCTATCAGACTTTTATATACAGTTTATAAAACCTCTACAGAGACCTACAGAAAATACTGTAGTGGACTACTGTACTATAGTAAACTAGAGTAATAATCCTTGATACAATGGTGTTTTTTAAACTTACCATAGTAAAAATAAAAGAATACTATGGTTTATCAACTCACAATTATTACAGGATACTGAAGTGTAGTAATCACTATAACATACTGCAGTAAACTACGTCAAATACTACAATATTTTTCCATGTGGTCTTTCGTACATTAACCCGATTTTCACTGAACTGCCCAGATAGCAAAATAAATTTGACCTCAACCTGGCATCACGACTTATTTAGCCATTAGCCATTAACTTTTAAACCCAAAACATACATAATACAAGCGATTTAGTTATTGCTTATATGTATTTGTCAGACTAGAAAGTTAATTGTTAATTACTTATACATCCTTATATTCCTTATAGGTCGTGAGAAAACGCTAGATAAAAGCTTACAAACATGACCAAAACTAGCCTGTTTAACTGCTTTATAACGTTAACTAATATAAAATAATGTTTCATTATTTGTTGAGTTTTATCATCAATCTTACCTTAAGTGTCTTCAGAGTGGCGCGCTCATTATCTCAGCCGGAAGTGACTCGGTCGGAGGTGGAGGAGGTGGAAGAAAATGATTCCAATGATATTGCTTCTCTGTGTTTTAATTTTTATTGTTGTGGTGTGGACCTTGTTATTCCTTTATATTTAGAACGATTTTACAAACATATCGTTATCATTATCGTCCTTTGTGTGAATAGGGTAAAACACTGCTTAGACAAAACCCGAATTTATGAGGACTTCTCACCCTTTAGCCAATCAAAACCCGCGATTCCATACACACATGTGAATATTCATAAGGAGGTGCAGTACCAAGACCCACCTACAGGGGCGCAGTTCCGATACACACTGTTAACACAAAGTCTGATGATTGTGAACTATATGGACTTTTAGAGAAAATTTGAATTTGAGCTCCTTACACATGTAGAAGCACTTCTACATTGCCTGAATTATGAGGACACCGGCACTGTCCTCATAATAAAAAATGTCCTCGTAGTGTGGCGTGTATTCATATGAAATGTCCTCTCAAATCACAAAAACCCACACACACACACACACACACACACACACACACACATATGTTAATATAGACTGAACAGTTTTCTATCAGTCATCCTTTATCTGACAAAGTCAATATAGCAGATACTCGTTTGCTAGCCTAGCAGAACGATAAATAGATCAGGTTAAATGTATATGTATTCATTTATCATGAAGCAAATAATAGCAAGTTAATATAGGCAGGAATACATCTTGTTTAATCCTGCCCCTTTTCACAGCGCCGTACTACAGAATTTCGCAAGCTCAAACTCGAGTGTGACCGCAGCTTAACTTCTATGCTAATGATTTTCATTAGAGCTTTCCCCCTCTGATGACAAGTACAAAGGGAGAATGTCAATCAAAGTGTTTCTGCAGACTGTTTTTATCAAATGGGATTATAAAAAATAAAATAATACATTTTTAGCATATTATGCGCTTCAGATTTTGCGTATAGATTGTTAAAATAGAGCCCATAAAGTTCAGAAATATAAGAAGGTGCTTAGCACACAATAAGTAAAATCTTGAACTGAATTCTAAAATTAGTATGAAGCCAATGAAGGCATGTTAAAACTGGAGAAATTTGAGCATGTTTTTTGGTGCCTGTTAAAAATCTAGCTGCCACATTTTGAACCAACCATCAACCATGCCAATGAAGATTGAGGGAGACCAAAATACAAGGAATTACAATAATCTCAGTGAGATGTAAAATAGGTATGTATGACTTTTTCCAGATCTTGAAAGGAAAGTAAGGATTTAAGTCTGGAGATGATCCTCAACTGATCAGAGTAACTATTCTTAATGACTGAGCTCATTTGTTTTTCTAGACAAAGCTCAGAATCAAAGATATTTCACTTGAGATTTTTCACTCGAGATTTAACATATGGTGTAAGAATATTTGGCTGATGCTTGTTTGATTTTTAAGATTTTAAATGGATATGCTCCACCCCCATTATGTGAGTTTGTAACACACAAGAACAATAATGGTCAAGCAACACGATCTATTACCAGGGGAGACTGTGCTGTGCAGTTCAGACGTATACCTTTTGCACAATCAGTCTTCTCAGTTAGAGCCAGTCACTTCTGTAACACACTTCCCATTGATTTAAGGGGTGTTACAAATTATTCAACGTTTAAATATAAGTTAAAGAAATGGCTAAAAGCAAATCAAGTTTGTAATCATGTGTAATTCTTCTGTCTAACATCTTGAGAAATTCTTATTACATGTTTTATCCTGTTGTCATATTTAACTACTGTTTCTGTATGTGTGATGGTGTGTTTTTTGATTTTAGGTTGCCTTTTAAAATCTGGCAGGGGGCAACAGATGAAAATTAGCCCCCGTGGCTAACTCTGGCTTATTTACAGTCTCACTGTTTATTAATGAGCATTGTCCATGTTAAATTAATAAATTACAAATTACTTCCCAAGCCCCCAATGTAAGACATTCTTGTGTTTAAGGGGCCAAAGAGAATAACCTCTGTATGTACATGTAAATATGAACAAAAATAACTATTTAATAAAATGTTATGCCTTTAAAAGAAATGTGTATTGACACAATTAAAATATCTTAAGAATTGAAAGTCATTACAAAAACATCATGCTGCTTTTATTTTCAGGTTTGTCCTTCATTGAAGGAAGAGGAGGAGGATTTCCTCATTCTTCACTGAAAGATGGAGGGATTTTCTTTTTAAATAACTGAGAAGGCAGTCCAGTTAATTACTTAAAAAATACAGTAAATCCTTCTCTTCCTTAACCCTCACTGCTTTCTCCACAACCTTCGGAGGCCGGCTGCGTGGGATCAGCTTTCTTCCAGTCTGCAGCAAAGACATGATGTTACTTTACTTCATCATGCTATCGATCCATCTTACAATATTTGATAAGGCAAGCTGTAGTTTCTGTTCAACACTTACTATTTTCACAGGAGGAGCGAGTGCGATCTCATGTCTGATCTGCCTCCGCCGGGCTTGCCTCTCAGCGTTTTTCTGCTGTCTTTTGCTGTGAAAGAGAGAAATCAAATGTGGGATTAATTCTACAGTTAGTCGTTACAATTACAGTTCTGCAGTATTTAAGATGCCATATAATTCAATTCTGGATTTAACTAGGTATAGCTGAATAATAAGAGTTCAGTAAATGAAAATGGCCATGCTATGAGCCTCAAGCACAATTGTTTCCTCGTTCACATGCAAATTCAGTGTATGTAAAAAGCCAGTGAAAAACAGGACAATCAGAACAAATTTTGATTGGTTTCCTAGTGAGATTACAACATTATTTTTTGTACTTTTTAAAATTGTATGTAGGTTTGTGTTATACTTATATATACTGGGCTCTTATTTTAAAACAGGATGGGCTTTAAGGAAGAGTAAACAAAGTTTCAGCAGCCATGCATGATCTGATCTGATCTATTCACAGCCTGTCAGAATTCAAAATTCAGTATATATGTATTAAACTTTTATTCAATGTCACCCCAAAGTGGCATAAGATCTGTTTAATTGTCTCTTTTATTAGTTTAACGTGTATGTTGTGGAATTTGTAGTTTGTAACGAGGCAATAAACACATACACTGCTAAATATAAGTGTTTAATACACATTTATGCATCTTGTCATATCGCTCCGCTCTTACTGTCAATTTTCTGGGGTGAAAGAATGCTGTCGGAATTCAAAATTTGGTATATACACGTATTAAACATTTATTCAATTTTGCCCAAAAGGGGTATAAGCTCTGTTTAATGGTATGTTTTATTAGTTTAATGTGTGTATTGTGGAATTTGTAGTTTGTAATGAGGCAACAAACACATGTACACTGCTGAATCTAAGTGTTTAATGCATGTTTATGCATCATGTCATATCACTCCACTCTTACTGTCAATTTTCTGGAGTGAAAGAATGCCGTCGGAATTCAAAATTTTGTTTATACGTATTAAACATTTATTCAATGTCACCCAAAAGGGCTATACGCTGTTTAACGGTAACTTTTATTAGTTTAACATATATATTGTGAAATTTGTAGTTTGTAACGAGGCAACAAACACACATACACTGCTAAATATAAGTGTTTAATACACATTTATGCATTGTGTCATATCACTCCGCTCTTACTGTCAATTTTCTGGGGTGAAAGAATGCTGTCGGAATTCAAAATTTGGTATATACATATTAAACCTTTATTCAACTTTGCCCAAAACAGGTATAAGCTCTGTTTAATTGTATGTTTTATTAGTTTAACATGCATATTGTGGAATTTGTAGTTTGTAACGAGGCAACAAATACATGTACACTGCTGAATATGTGTTTTATGCATCGTGTCATATCACTTGACTCTTACTGCCAATTTTCTGGAGTGAAAGAATGCTGTCGGAATTCAAAATTCGGTATATACACGTATTAAACATTTATTCAATGTCGATAAAAATGGGTATACACTGTTTAACTGTATCTTTTATTAGTTTAACATGTATATTGTGAAATTTGTAGTTTGTAATAAGGCAACAAACACATGTACACTGCTGAATATAAGTGTTTAATGCATGTTTATGCATCATATCACTCTTACTGTCAATTTTCTAGAGTGAAAGAACGTCAATAATCTTAAAAACTCATCTGTTTATGCAGAGGCTAATATTAAATCCTGTTTTTGTTTCATTTAAGTTAACATTATGTTAAAACCCACAAAAACCCTCTAAATCCATCTCTTGCTGCCCCTTTTTTCGACTGTAATAATAATGTAGCCTATATTTAATCTATAACACAATTCAGGAGCAAACTAGTTTACTCTGGTGGAATAAAGATAGCTCACTTAATCCTAGCTAAACCTCTGGACCACTTCAGTTCAGAAGATTCATTTAAGAAGGAATCTATTTGATTTGTTAAAATATTGTTTGACAACTGAAGTGTGTTTATTTACCATGTGTGTGTTTCAGAGTACATTATGTTTTGTGTGTGTGTGTGTGTATAAGGCACATCATGATTGTGCCAAGTATGATGTGATCCTGGTCCTGGATTAACATCTGTGTTGATCCTGGAACATCATTTTTGTTGGAAAATGTAATCCATACCTATTCCCTACCCCTAAACCCAACCATAACTGTAAATTATTTCCAAAATCAGAAGGGAACAATAGTGGGATAACAATCATGCAGAAGTGCATTAAACCTAACCATAAGCCTAAACCTAACATAAAATGTAAACATATCCCTTAATTCTGATTGGCTGATTGAAATGTTGTTCCAGGATCAACATAGATGTTAATCCAGCAACATGTCCTACTTTGTGAGTGGCTACATGTCCTACTTACATGAGTGGCTTCAGCGTCAAGAGCAGAGCTCATTAATATTCATGACTGATCCAAATATGGTCAAAACTATCAATCTCTCATGAGGGCCAATCCATAAGGTTTAAAATGGACCTGTTAAACCGTTTCTGGAGAATGTTTGCACTTACCTAAGCCACATACTTTCTATGTACATATTTTATCAACGCATGATACCTTTAATAAAATTATAACCACATATGATTGTCAAATTAGGTTCACAAAGACATGTATTTTTATATCTTACCTGTACTCAATGTGGTGAAAGCCACCCTGTATTGTCTTTTGGAGCCCTGTGTTTCTAACGAACCTGCTGGCGTCTGAACACCACTGATCAATGTCTTCTTGTATTATATATGGAATAGAAGGACAGCTGATCTCGCCGAAGCTTTTGTGGATCTCTGCGATGGCCTCCGCCACCTGCTCATTCTGGTGAGAAATATCAATGAGTTAAAATGTGACAGTGATCAGCAGTAAAGTCTAATATTACATTTGGATGTACACTCACTGGCCACTTTATTAGGTACACCTGTCCAACTGCTCATTAATGCAAATATATAATCAGCCAATCACATGGCAGCAACTCAATGAATTTAGGCATGTAGACATGATCAAGATGATCTGCTGCAGTTCAAACTGAGCATCAGAATGGGGAAGAAAGGGGATTTAAGTGACTTTGAACGTGGCATGGTTGTTGCTGCCAGACGGGCTGGTCTGAGTATTTCAGAAACTGCTGATCTACTGGGATTTTCACGTACAACCAGAGGTCAGAGGAAAATGGCCAGACTGGTTTGAGCTGATAGAAAGGCAACAGTAACTTAAATAACCACTTGTTATAACCGAGGTCTGCAGAAGAGCATCTCTGAACGCACAACACGTCCAACCTTGAGGCAGATGGGCTACAGCAGCAGAAGACCACACGGGGTGCCACTCCTGTCAGCTAAGAACAGGAAACTGAGGCTACAATTCACACAGGCTCACCAAAACTGGACAATAGAAGATTGTAGAAATGTTGCCTGGTCTGAGGAGTCTCCATTTCTGCTGCCACATTCGGATGGCAGGGTCAGAATTTGGCATCAACAACATGACAGCATGGATCCATGGTGTGGGGGATATTTTCTCGGCACAGTTTGGGCCCATTAGTACCAACTGAGCATCGTGTCAACGCCACAGCCCACCTAAGTATTGTTGCTGATCATGTCCATCCCTTTATGACCACAGTGTACCCATCTTCTGATGGCTACTTCCAGCAGGATAACGCACCATGTCATAAAGCACGATTCATCTCAGACTGGTTTCATGACAATGAGTTCACTGTACTCAAATGGCCTCCACAGTCACGAGATCTCAATCCAATAGAGCACCTTTGGGATGTGGTGGAATGGGAGATTCGCATCATGGATGTGCAGCCGACAAATCTGCAGCAACTGCGTGATGCTATCATGTCAATATGGAGCAAAATCTCTGAGGAATATTTCCAGTAGCTTGTTAAATCTGTGCCACGTAGGATTAGGCAGTTCTGAAGGGAAAAGTGGGTCCAACCTCGTACTAGTAAGGTGTACCTAATAAAGTGGCCGGTGAGTGTATGTGAGGGTCCGACAGATTTAGGGCCATTCACATATTGCGTCTAGACAAGGAAAGGCAAATTTAATTTACAGATCAGAAATTTTATCCATAGTTGATGGTTCAGTGCAAAAATCCTTTTCTTTGTTTTTTGTCTTATTTCTAGTCCATCTATCTAAAAATTATTTTAATAAGAAGCATTTTCTAAGAGTAAAAATCATTATCTTGTTTTAAGATTTAATAATATGCCAAAATGAGGCAACACGGTGGTGCAGTGGGTAGCCCAGTTGCTTCACAGCAGGAAGGTCGCTAGTTCGAGCCCTGGCTGGGTCAGTTGGCATTTCTGTGTGGAGTTTGCATGTTCTCCCCATGTTGGCATGGGTTTCATCCGGGTGCTCCAGTTTCCCCTACAGTCCAAACACATGCACTACAGGTAAGTTGAATAAGCTAAATTGTCCGTAGTGTATGAGTGTATGTGTGAATGAGTGTGTATGGGTTTTTCCCAGAGCTCGGTTGTGGCTGGAAGGGCATCCACTGCGTAAAACACGTGCTGGGTAAGTTGGCGGTTCATTCCGCTGTGGCGACCCCTGATGAATAAAGGGACTAAGCCGAAAAGAAAATGAATGAATATGCCAAAATTAAGATATAAACTGGCCTTAAGTCACCATTACCTGCACTCTCCAAGGAACCACCACTGACCAACCCTTGATGTAGCTCTGATACATCTTTTATTTATGGAGAAATTAAGTTTCCCCTCTGCATTTGTCTGAGCATTAGTCTACCGTAATAACTTCAATGTATATATAATGCCAAAGTCATGGAGATAGACAGAGAGTAGTGACAACTCTATTGACTCCAATAGTTCCCTGAAGTTATGACTTACAGCCAAGTCACTGTTGAAGACCTTTAGTTTAGCAGTTTTGAAAGGTACAGAGTTTTTAAAAATAAGATTGTGTATGTTTTAATGTTATCTAACAATATTTGAACCACAAAGCACTTCCTGGAATTATTTGAGTCTAGATGAATCGCGCTACGATTGAACATTTTGGACTTCATTTATCGCAACTCTTTCTCTATGGCTCTGTATAATACATACAAAGAGAGAAGCTGATTGGTTGATTACTGTCACATGATGCACAGCTTGCGTCATTCTGAAAAGTTGAAATGTTTTCAACTCACTGAAAAAATCATGTCGCTGCTTATTTACGTGTGTGTCTCAATTTGATGACACTGAACGTGCAAAACATGTGAACGGCCCCTTAGATGGGACATGTTATATGCGCTTACTTTCATCCTCCAAACAGGTATCTGGCAACAGCTGTCTTTAATCCGGCATATCTCCTTAAGATCCCTTTCTTCCTCCTGCAGTTCTTTTATGAGGCGAATACTGGCATTAAACTTTTTTTCCAAGCAGTTTATCTCCTTCACACTGCACAAAACAAAACAGAGGCTCAATCACTGTTACTGTGTCGTCGGTCCCCACAGACTGGGAAGAAATCAGTCAAGAGACTTACATCTTTTCTTTTTTAGCCTCATTTTCTCGGATTTCATCTGTGATTTCCCACCACTGCTCTGAAATGATCATCAATTCAAATCCCATGTCCTCATCTCTCCAAGAGGCTTTTGGGGATCTGTTTCTTTTTTCCTTCAAGGACCCAACAGCTGGAAGATCTTCCCCAGTGTTGAGGCTTCGGTCCACCACAGTCTCGCTCCTCTGAGCTGCTGGATGTGGAGACAGTCCTGAATAACATCGCAACAATATTACGTTTATTTCATGTTAAAGGGTGTAAAATACGTCTCTGATGTCCCTAGAGTGTGTGTGTGTGTGTGTCTGTGTATGTGAAGTTTCAGCTCAAAATTCCACACAAATAATGTTTTCTAACTCTCTGAAATGGCCCCTTTTAGGCTTTGGTCCTAATTGTGGCGTTTTGGTGACTGTCGCTTTAAATTCAAATGAGATTGTGTTCTTTTCAGAAGAGGGCGGAGCTACAAATGCCTATGTGTCAGCATAGTGGCAGATTCAAAAACAAGACTAACACCCATTGACTTCCATAGTAACTTATTTCCTACAATGAACGTGTTCCAGCAATCTTCAGAATATCTTCTTTTGCGTTTAACAGAAGAAAGAAACTCAAACAGGTTTAAAACCACACGACGGACAGTAAATAATGAGGTGATTTTCATTTTTGGGTGAACTATCCCTTTAAGGAGAAAGTCTGTGAACGATTTTAATTAAAGGGCATCTATTTTACCCTTTTTACAAGATGTAAGATAAGCCTTCGGTGTCTCCAGAATGTGTCTGTAAAGTTTCAGCTCAAAATACCCATCAGATTATTTATTACAGGCTCCAGAATTTGCCCATTTTGGTGTCTGAGTATACTCTAGCTGTTTTTGTAGCCTGGTGGCTTTAAATGAAATGAGCTGCTTCTCCCTGCCCACTGCTCCCACGTGCATGTCTGCTTCTCATGATGATTACCTCAGATTTGTGAAATTTTCAACTTGTATTTGTCATGTTTTAACAATAGTTTAAAGAGATTTGTCGATTAACATAACCATTATCGATAGTGACTGATAATAAACGTTTTATTGCGATTTGGTTTTGGTTTTTCACTGCAAAAAGCTTTTCTGACTTCAAGTTTTTTGTCTTGTTTCTAGTCCAAATATCTAAAAATTCTTAAATCAAGAAGTATTTTCAAGACAAGAAAAAAGAAAATACATTAAGTTTTTTCTTGATAATAATCTGCCAATGGGGGAAGCAAAACAATTTTGTTTTCACTTTGATATAATTATTTAGCTTACCCCATTGGCAGATTATTTAGCTTGTTTTAAGAAAAAAACTCATTTAATTATTTATGAAAACAAGACAATATTTTTTGCTTGACTGGAAAAATGCTTCGATTCAAGAACTGATAAACATATGGACTAGAAAGAAGACAAAAACTCCAAGTAAGAAAAGCATTTTTGCAGTGTTGTTTTGTGCTTTATTTTGTGCCCATCCGTACTTCATACTCATATACTGTGTGTTTTGAACCAGCTCACCTGTAACTTTGGAAGGGCCAGGTGGGACAGGGGTAAGTGGGACAGGCTCAGATGGAACAGAGATTGGTGAAACAGAGATAGGTGAATGCTTGACAGTCTTTGGTTGGCTGGAGACTGTGGTTTTCTTACTCACACCCATGCTGCTCTTTTTCTGCTGCTGGATATAAATAAAAACACCCTTTATTAACTATTAATGCAGCCCTGAAGTCACAGAATGTCATTTTTGCCACTAGAGGGCGCATATTGACAACAAACAAAGACACGATTATATGACAGGGCGACAATGTTGGATCATGCACTGCAAAAAATGCTGTTCTTACTTAGAGTTGTTGTTGTTTTTTCAGAAATTATATGCAAAACAATCTGCCAATGGGGTAAACAAAATAATAAACCCAGGCTCATTCTGAAAACGTAGCCCTGTATACATTTCTGGTTTTTGGCAGTTGTTTGTTTTCAAGAATTTGACCCTCCGATCGCCTTCCCTAAACCCAATCGATAGTGTTTTCAAAAGCACCGATTGACCCTCCCACCACCTTCCCTAAACCCAACCGACAGTGTTTTCGAAAGCACAGATTGACCAGTGCCCACCCCCTTCCCTAAACCTAACTGAAAGTGTTTTCAAAAGCACCGATTGACCCTTCCACCGCCTTCCCTAAACCCAACCGACAGTGTTTTCGAAAGTACCGATTGGCCGGCGCCCACCGCCTTCCCTAAAACCAACCGATAGTGTTTTCAAAAGCACCAACTGATCCGCTCACTGCCTTCCCTAAACCCAACCAACAGTGTTTTCAAAAGCACCGATGACTAGCACCCATCCACCTTCCCTAAACCCAACCGATAAGATTTTCAAAAGCACTGATTGGCCCGCCTACTGTCTTCCCTAAACCCAGCCGATAGTGTTTTCAAAAGCACCAACTGACCCGCCTACCGTCCGCCCTAAACCCAACCGACAGTGTTTTCAAAAGCACATATTGACCAGCGCCCACCCCCTTCCCTAAACCCAACCAACAGTGTTTACAAAAGCAATCCAGAAAAAGAAAAGCCCTTGTGACCGCCTGATTTTTACCATGTTTTTTAGGTTTTACCACATTCTCACCCTGTTAATTAATTGCATTTTTTGACTTTTGCCTTACCTGCTTTCTCGAACCGTTCTTCTCCGGACTCAAACCCTGTCATCGCAGTCAACTCCGCTCTGTGTTTCAAGTCAGCCAACATACACGGTGAGCCACTGGGCAAACTAGTAACAGCTGAAAAGCCATCCACATGAAGGTTAGCGGTCAACTGGTAGCGCGAAAAAAATCAGAAGCCATCTGCTGCCCCATAGCGTTCATTTTGAAAGACGAAATGCAGCCATATGTACCTCTGGCTACATACTTCGCTCTCTGCAGAAATGTATATAGGGCTACGTTTTCAGAATGAGCCTGTGTTGCATTATACACTTTGTTTAAGAGTATATCCAGTCTAGGTTTACTCACTTAAACATTTCTGGCCTCGCAACTGATAAGCAGTCTTATAAAAGACAACATATTAAAGCCTCTTTGCTGTTTCACTGCTTTCTACATAACACATTCATCACTTACCCTGAAATAATAGCGTGAATCAAAACAAACCAATTTCACTTACTTCACAGCCACTTTGTAGTATTTTCTTAGCTTTATCTGATATGGTGTCTCTAACGGTCCTTCTCATCAGTTTATAAACATCAGCCTGCGTCTGGTCATCGAGACTGGGGTGGACCTCAGGTGGTGGCCCGGGACGATGGCTAATGCCAGGGATGGTTGGAAGCCTAATATCCCTGTGATGGGTGAAAACTGCGCTTCTCTCCACTACACTCATGGCACTGTCCAGCTGTAGGTGATAAGAAAGAAAACCCTTTAATGATTTAGTTCTGTAATCAGGCTGTATAATAGACAAACAGGTTAGACTTTGTAATAAGGTTTCATTAGTTGATAGTAGTTAAGTGACATGATTTGTTGACTGCACATCCATGATGTGAATCTCCCATTCCACCACATCCAAAAGGTGCTCTATTGGATTGAGTCTGGTGACTGTGGAGGCCATTTAAGTACAGTGAACTCATTGTCATGTTCAAGAAACCAGTCTGAGATGATTCGTGCTTTATGACATGGTGCGTTATCCTGCTGGAAGTAGCCATCAGAAGATGAGTACACTGTGGTCATAAAGGGTTGGACATGGTCAGCAACAATACTCAGGTAGGCTGTGGCATTGACATGATGCTCAATTGGTACTAATGGGCCCAAAGTGTGCCAAGAAAATATCCCCCACACCATTACACCACCACCAGCCAGAACTGTTAATTCAAGGCAGGATGGATCCATGTTTTCATGTTGTTGATGCCAAATTTTGACCCAACCATCCGAATGTCGCAGCAGACCTCGGTTGTATCGAGTGCTTATTTGAGTTACTGTTGCCTTTCTATCAGCTTGAACCAGTCTGGCCATTCTCCTCAGACCTCTGGCATCAACAAGGCATTTGCGCCCACAGAACTGCCGCTCAACAGATATTTTCTCTTTTTCAGACCATTCTCTGTAAACCCTAGAGATGGTTGTGTGTGAAAATCCCAGTAGATCAGCAGTTTATGAAATACTCAGAAAAGCCTGTCTGGCACCAACAACGATGCCACGTTCAAAGTCACTTGAATCACCTTTCTTTTCCATTCTGATGCTCGGTTTGAACAGCAGTAGATCGTCTTGACCATGTCCACATGCCTAAATGCATTGAGTTGCTGCCATGTGATTGGCTGATAAGAAACTTTCCGCTAACGAGCAGTTGGACAAGTGTACCTAATAAAGTGGCCGGTGAGTGTACATTAACTAATAATAACCAATACAAGCTTATTGTAAAGTGTTACCCATATTGTAAATGTGTCACCTGGACCACAAAACATAAGTGTCATCTTTATAGATGGAGGTTTACACATCACCTGAAAGCTGAATAAATAATCCAATACCTATACAACTTTTTAGGCATCTGTAATCTGAGGGTTCAAAAAATATCTCAATACTGAGAAATCAATCCAAAATCAAGTGCGTAGCAATGCATTACAATGTAAAAAGCTATTAGTTGACTTTCCTGAAAAAAAGAGAGTAAACAAGTTGCCTTATAATTTTTAAGTAAACAAACTATGTGCATACTTATAAAGTCAATAAGTGACTTCAAGTAAAATCAACTTGTTTCTTTTAAGGCAACGGGTTTACAGTTCAATAACTCGGGTTTACTCACTTTTATAAAGCAAAGTAACTTGCTTTTTAGTGTACTAATCAAAAATTGACTTTGGAAATATTTACAGTGGAAAATTTACCAAAAATATTCATGGATTAAAAGAAAAATCAACAATTTTGAGTTACTGCAAAAATGTCTATTATCACAAATGATTAAAACGACTGACGACAGCTTAACAAACACATTTCATACAAAGACAGCGTTACTTACCATGCCTCTGGGCATCCTATGAGGTGGTGGTTTTTGCGGGTAGTTGGACACGTCTTCAGCATGACATGCCACGGGTTTTGGCTGTTGAAATTGTACTTTCTGATCCATAAATTTACGAAGTATCAGAAAACTGGAACAAAACTTATAAACTGGATGAAGTAGAAACAAAACAAACAGTGAATATACGATATGCGAGCTTATTCAGATCAGCGCGCGGCCGTTAACGTTGTGACGAAACCGGTGTATAAACAATAACAACGGCGCTAACGTATGTGTTAGCCTACATTTTTAATTTCCACAGTTTCCGAGAATCCCAAAAGTACACATATTGATAATTAATGTTATGTTAACGTTAGCTGTTTTAACGTTAAGTCATGATAAAGTTACACAAGCAGGAAATATTCACAGGACAATAAAATGCCAAAGGAAAATATTGAAAATAATGGACGTCCCATTAAGTTGTCGAGTGCATCGACGTATTTGCACAATTGTTAAAGCTGTAAGGGGCGACACGGTGGCTCAGTGCACTTTCGCCTCACAGCAAAAAGATCGCAGGTTCAAATCGATCATGTGTAGAGTTTGCATGTTTTCCCCGTGATGTGGGTTTCCTCCGGGTGCTCCGGAGTCCCCCACAGTCCAGACTTGCGCTATATGTGAATTGAATAAACTAAATTGGCCATAGTGTGTGTGAATGTGAGTGTGTATGGGTGTTTCCCAGTACTAGGTTGCAGCTGGAAAGGCATCAGCTGTGTAAAACATATGTTGGAAAAGTTGACGGTTCATTCTGCTGAGGGGACACCTGATTAATAAAGGGACTAAGCTAAAGGAAAATGAATGAAAAATCTGTAAGCTGATGCAAAAATCAATTCGGTTTAGTTTAAATTAGCTTTATTGGTAGGATTGGTAGGATTATCATCAAAGCATTGCACATGGCATAAACGATTAATAAAATAGTGATTATATAATGCATATTTACACACATGAAAATAATGTGAAATTAAATAAATGTATACACAAATAAAAATAATATGATGTTTGAAGAAAAGGAATAACAAAATAATGTTTCTGAGAAAAATAATACATCAATTCAAGATATATCTAAGCTTTACAAAAAATAAAATCTTATTTCTTAATAAAATCTTAAATCTTAAATAAAATTTCATAAAATCTTTTTTTTAAAAATACAGCAAATGCACTGGAATAGAATGAGGCAGAAATAAATCAAACTCGATGTAATACCACATCTCTTTTCCAATGTGTCCAATGCATACTTTTCCTCCATTATTGCATACCTCCAACCATTAGTTTGCTGTGAGTGAAACCTGTGTTTGGCAATATAATATATGTGCATTTTTTATTCTCAGTTCATTTGCTTTTGTTTATTTAGGGATGTATTTACCTTAAATTATTTATTTTTTAATTAGATATTTCATTTCTTTGAGTCTTTAGAAAAGTCTGTATGTTTATGTACACATCCTAGTCATGTTTAAAATAAGGCTAAGTTTGGACTGTCAGTGAAAATCTAATAGACATCTAACAATAGCGCAAAAAAATAATGATCAAATACACAGATATGAATGGGAACACATGTGAGGTCTACTTAACCATTCGTGACATTTATTAGATTTTCACTGCACTAAATATAGCCTTGTTTTAGTCAAGTCATCTGTGTTTAGATGTTTATTAGATAAATGCTATGTTTATTTAAAGATCAATTGCAAAAGTAATTAATTATTCATTTATTTATTTTCTTTTTCAGCTTAGTCGCTTTATTAATCAGGGCTCGCCACAGCGGAATGAACCGCCAACTTATCCAGCATGTTTTTCGCAGCGGATGCCCTTTCATCCGCAACCCAACACTGGGAAACACCCATACTCTCTTCTCTCTTGTGTTGGCATTTCTGTGAGGAGTTGGCATGTTCTCCCCATGTTGGCGTGGGTTTCCTGTTTCCCCCACAGTGCAAACACATGCGCTATAGGGGAATTGAATAAACTTAATTGGCCGTAGTGTATGAGTGAGTGTGTCAATGAGTGTGTATGGATGTTTCCCAGTACTGGGTTGCAGCTGGAAGGGAATCCGCTGTGTAAAACATGTGCTGGATAAGTTGGCGATTCATTCCGCTGTGGTGAAAACTGATGAATAAAGCAACTTAGCCGAAGGAAAATGAATGAATATAGTGAACTCTGATTGGTCAAGCACAGGGCTTCATTATAAAGTCATGAGATGTTCGGATGATTACTTTATTTGCTTTGATTTTGAGATTTTTCTTCATCAGCTTTCATTTTCACGTCGCTGATTATTTTAAGGAAGGTTTTAATCTGGAGAAAAGAAAAGCAAAAAATGTTCATTTTCATTTTAAAAGCTACATTAATAACTAATACTGATGTATTAAAGGGGCAGTTCACACAAAATTGTAAATTCTGTCATCATTTCCTATCCTCTTGTTTCAGACCTTTTTGATTTTCTTTCTTATGTTGAAAGCAAAAGAAGATATTTTGAAGCATGCTGGAAACCTGTAGCCATTTACTTCCATAGTATTTGTTTTCTACTATGGAAGTCAATGGTTACAGATTTCTAGCTTTCTTCAAAATATCTTCTTTGGTGTTTAACAGAAGAAAGAAAATCATAAGGGTGAGGGGTGAGTAAATCATGATTGAATTTTCCTGTTTGGGTGAACTGTCCTTCAAAGTCCCCATAAACTGGAATCTGCGACTGCTATTTTTTTCATATTGTGACGCAATTCCTAGAGAAACACAATATTAAATAAGAAAACAGTGGGCGTGGCTTGTTTTTTCTACTGCGAGCAGGCGTTTAATTCGGAAAGATCAGCAAAAGGGTTTCGGAAGAGCTATTACAACCTCAGACTCCTCCTGCTCACCATTTCTGTTTGTTGTCAAAACTGACTGCTGGAGGGGCGTGGTTAAGTATGTTAGCCACGCCCAATGCCTCAGACAGACCTAATCTGAGAATTGAACTGAAAACAAACAGCAAGTGCATTTTCAGATTTCAATTAAAGATTACAATAGAAAACTAATGCCTTTTTTTTTAAATGACATGCACAGATAAAGTGTTCACCACAAAACTAGCAATGTGAGCTAACAAAATCATATGGTTGCTTTTGATTTCATGGGGACTTTAAGAGTTGACAGGAGTATTTGTGCATTATTCACCATCTGTAACTGCTCCAGAGGGTCCCGTGTGTTTGTTGACATTCCTGCCGCACTTACGCATGTTTCATAGACGGCGTTGATCCAACCTTTCCTCCTATAGTACTCGCGACGCTCCTTTTCTTCAGGGTTGTTCTTTACTTCTTCTCGCTGTAAAACACAAAAATAGTTTGTAATCTTGACAACCAGAACTGTCCTGAAGACAGAAGTGACACATGTCATTTTTTAATTTTCTGTGAAATTAAAATAAAGCCTTTTAGATGTTAGAAACAGTAGTTTTGAGGACACCTATTTGCTAGTGTGCTTCATAATAGTGACAACATTCGCATTTAAAAGATATAACCATCCAAATCTTGCAGTTTGTCACTAAATGGATAAATGTTTTTTTGACGTCATCTCATACTTCAGTTTCTCATCAAATCTTCTGACACATACGATGATCAAATGAAAAGAAGGGGGCAGACACCAGATGTCAGACATGCCCCACCCCCTTCTTTTCATTGGCTTTTAATTTGATGCGCTTGAGCTCAACCACTCTCACTGGCAGAGCTGTGAAAAAAACTAACTCTTGGCTGTTTTATATAAAGGGGGAGATACTCTATGTCCCGCCCTCTCTTTATGTTTCAGTTGAGATTACGTCAAACATGAATAAAAAATGTACATTCACGGGACCCACGATTACGATTTGTTGTCCTTTGGTGTCCTCTATTTATAAAAAATGTCCAACAACAAGACATGGAGAACAAAAATATTATCTACAATTTCATATAAAAAGAAATCGGACTATGTAAAGATAAGTGACCAACAATGAAGATAAATCGCGATCACACCATTTGCATATTATTAATAAAGTACATATAAAATCAAATCTAACCATATATTTTGTTAGCTTACATTGCTAGTTTTGTGGTGAACAATCAATCTGTTCATGTCATTAAGGAAAACAAATAGTTTGCTCTTGTAATCTAAAATTGAAATCTGAAAATGCACTTCCTGTTTGTTTTCAGATAAATTCTCAGATTAGGTTTGTCTGAGGTATTGGTCATGGCTAATATACTTAACAACGCTTCTCCAGCTGTGAGTTTTGACAACAAACAGAAACAACCCAGGATCATTATGGATACGTACCCCTGTATACATTTCTGAAGAGCATGAAATATGTGACAGGAGATATTTTTAGGCGCTTTTGTTTTCGTGAATCCACCAGAGGCCGCTGTGTATGCTTTTGAGATCTCAGATTTACCTCGCGAGTGCCATTCACACCTGCTGCTCTCGCATAAATCCACCAGAAGCCGCTGTCGACTGACCGACGGAACGATCCCCCACCCACTCCGTTCCCTGAACCCACCAGAGGCTGCTGTTGACAGACTGACCAATCGATCCCCCACCCATCCCGTTCCCTGAACCCACCAGAGGCTGCTGTTGACAGACTGACCGATCGATCCCCCACCCACCCTGTTCCCTGAACCTAAGCAATAGTGTTTTAAAAAGCACAGATTGACCGAATCACCCCCTGCCCTAAACCCAACCCACTGTATTTTCCACAGCAATCCAGAAAAAGAAAAGCCCTGGTCTAATTTTTACCACATTCTCACCCTGTTATTTGCTTGTTTATTTATATTTTTGTCTTACCTGCTTCCTGGAACCGTTCTTCACAGGACTCGAATCCCATCATCGTAATCAACTCCTCTCTGCATCTCAAGTTCGCCAATGTAAATGGACGGAGGTAAGCGGTCAGCTGGTAACACGAAAAGAAACAGAAGCCGTCGGTGGCATCATACTGCTCCGTAGCATTCATTTTAAAGACTAAATGCAGCCATACATACCTCTGGCTACATAATTCATGCTCTCCAGAAATGTATACAAGGGTGCGTGTTCACAACGAGTCTCTGTTGAACAGAAATGATGAGTAGGAGGTGTCTGTTAGGTTGTTATAACCCTTTTCATGATCTTTCTGAATGAAATGCCTACTTTAATACATCCAATCAGCTCGCAGTAGAAAAAAACAAGCCACGCCCATTGTTTTCTCATTTAATATTCCGATTCTCTAGGAGCTGCTTTACAATATGAAAATAAAAATTAATGCGGACTTTAAGAGTCGTTTTTCATCATTTTTTCGTACAGTAAATAAATAAAAATTGATAAAGTTGATGAAGTTAGTGAGCTCTTATATTTTCTCAGACTTCAAACAACATAAATATAACACTTTTTAAATCACAAATATCATAAAGCATTTTTACTGCCTCTTTGCATTTTAACTAGCCATGTGTCTGGATGTTTTTACCAGTTTAGCGTTGCTGATGAGCAGATTCTCCACCTCCTGTTCATTCTCCTGCAGCAGGAGGAATAACCGCTGGAACATGGTTTGCTTTTCACTGAGACTTCTTTTCATCTGCTGCATTTTTGCAAATTGCTGCTCTAAATTATCCCAAAGTTCCTTGTGGAAGTCCACAGTTAAATGAGCGAAAAAAGACAGAAAAAAGCATAAATACTTACATATAAAACAACATTTATTGCACATTTCCTAATGCAGAAGTTTTTAATGCAGACATAAGAGTGATTGGTCACTTTATTTTATGGTAAAACTTCTGATATTAACAAACCATTAACTAAGAGGTTTAGCTCAATAAAGTGCTAATTATCTGCTTATTTATAGTTATTAAAGATGCAGTATGTAAATTTTACACCCAGTGGTTGAACTAGGTATTGCATTCCTGGATCAAAACACAGCAAGCGCAGGTTGCCAGATTGACGACGTCAACGGTGTGCCTGACTATCGATCCTAAAGGCTGATTTAAGGCTGAATAAAGTTGTGTTTTAAATAAAAGCAACGACACACAATAGAAGGAATATTCTCCATATTAAACTGAGTTTTTGTTCTAACCAACACCTGAAATGTATATTTTAAAAGCAGCTTGTATTTTTTGCAGCTGAACAACAGAAAACTTTGACAATGGTTTTGATGAACTCACATTTTCAAAGCAGAATATCTGACTTCAGCATTGTTTTTCAGATAGCATGTTTCCTAAATATCAGAATAAAAGTCAAAAACTTACACACAGCACCTTTAAAGTAGATGTAGAGTAGGGATTAGGGATGAAGAATAAAATCATGTAGAATATGTACTTTAAATGTGCTAAAACCAGCCTGTGAAGGGCTTTGAAAGGTGCATTTAAATAAATTAAAACATACATAAAGTAGCCCCTCCCCTTTATAAAAAAACAACCAATAGTGTTTTTTAAAATAGCTTTTCAATCAAAGGTCTGCCAGCGAGAATGTTTGAGCTCAAGGGCATCAAATGAAAAGCAAATGAGAAGAAGGGGGCGGGGGATGTCAGATATTAGAGAGCATTTTGATTGGTTAGAAGATTTGACGAGACACTAAACTATGAGATGACGTGTAAAAATATTTGATTTATTTAGATGGAGGTGATAATCTGCTAGATTTGGGTGTTTTTATCTTCTAAATGTGAATTTTGTCACTGTTATGGAGCACACTAGGGTATTTAATAAACATACTGATACTAACTAATAATAATAAGCAGATAATAAGCTGATAGTTAATAGTGAAAATAGGAACTTAACCTAAATTGTCACTTAGTGATGAACTTTTGTTGACCACTTTTACTTGCGACTGATGAAAGTCACATTTTGAAAACATTTCTAATAAAATATGACCAGAATAATAATCAAAAGGTGTGCTACTTTAGCTCAAATCATGCAAAAATAATAAATCTAGATGTGATTGGCTCTTGTGTGTCTCTGAAAGATTTCTCTTTTTTTACACCATATAATCACCTTTCTCAGAGCTTCTGCTGCTGTTCTCATGCTGGACTCTGCCATGTCGAGTTCCAGATCGTCACTCTCCTCTTCTTCATCTCTAAAATTTCAACAATCTTTCAATGAATGGAAGTGATGAGTGCTTGAGAACATGCCCCTTTACTCCGTAATTCCCAGTGTACCCTTTTGCCAATGCAAAATGTTTACAGTTAGAGGCCGTGTATTCACAACAAACAAAGTTTGGTGACACTGAATATGGAATCATGGGAGTTGTGGTTTTCATCATCCTACAGGACTCCTGCAGAAATTATGTCAACACAGGCTATTTCTGAAAACGTAGCCCTACAGACGTTTCTGGAGGCCGCGTATTATGTAGCCAGAGTGTAGCTGCATTTAATTTTTTTTCAGCTACGGGGCGGTGTGACGCCATTCCTTTTCGCACTTACCAGCTGACCGCTTACCGCCGTATGAACGGCATTCCGGCTGCAACCAATTTGTCCCATTAGCACGCCATGTACGCCGGGTGGGAATGTGGTAAAATCTGAAAACATTGTAAAAAAACAATCAAACGAAACGGCTTTTCTTTTTTTGGATTGCTTTTGAAACGTGTTGGTTGGGTTTAGGGAAGTGGGTGGGTGGGTCAATCGATAAAATTGGTTGGGTTTAGGGAAGGGGGAGGTGGGTCAGTCGATCGTTCGCTCAGTCAGTCAAAAAGTCAGTCGACAGCGGCCTCTGGTGGGTTTACGTGAGAGCAGCAGGCGCGAATGGCACTCACGAGGAAAATTTGAGATCTTAAAAAGCACACACAGCGGCCTTTTAATGGATTCACGAAAACAAAAACGGCAGAAAAACATGCCGCCGGGACGTATTTCGGGTCTCAAGAAGCGTCTGTAGTGGTACATTTTCAGAATGAGCCTGGGTTGAATTATGTTGATGGATGAGCTTGAGTATTTAACACCTATTATCATGGTAATATGAAGCAGAGTAAATTCGCAGTCGAACAGCCCACAGAGAAGCAATTTCCCTCATATTCGCATAGGACATTAGTCTTGTTTTTGAGCCTGCCACTATCCTGATACACAGGCATCTGTAGCTCCGCCCTTTTTTGAAAAAGCATCTCATTTGAATTTAAAGCGAAATCACCAAAATGCCACAAATAGGATTAAAGCCTAAAGAAGTGAGTATTGTCAAGTGTGGTTACCAAACAGAGTGGCACGGTGGTCGGCTCCAAAATAGGCTCATTCTGAAAATGTAGCCCTATATACATTTCTGGAGATCGTGAATTTTGTAGCTAGAGGTACGTATGGCTGCATTTTGTCTTTAAAACGAACGCTACGGGGCGGTATGACGCCGTTCCTTTTCACGCTTACCAGCTGACCGCATACCTCCATATGGATGGTTTTCCCGCTGTTACCAGTTTGTCCAGTAACTCGCCATGTATGTCGGCGGACTTGAGACGCAGAGAGGAGTTGACCACGAAGACTGAATTCGAGTCCGGCAAAGAACGGTTCCAGAAAGCAGGTAAAACAAAAACAGAAGCTCAAAAAATAAAATAAACAAGCAAATAACAGGGTGAGTTTGTGGTAAAATCTGAAATGTTGTAAAAATTAGGCGAGGGCTTTTTCTGTATTGCTTTTCAAAACACTATTGGTTGGGTTTAGGGAAGGAGGAAAGTGGGTCAGTCGATCGGTCAGTCATTCAGTCAGTCAGTCGACAGTGGCCTCTGGTGGATTTACGCAAGAACAGCAGGTGCGAATGGCCACTGGTTCGAGTCCCTGCTGGGTCAGCTGGCGTTACTGTGTGGAGTTTGCATGTTCTCCCCGTGTTGGCATGGGTTGCTGCGGGTGATTCGGTTTCCCCCACAGTCCAAAGACATGCGCTATAGGGTAATTGAATAAACTAAATTACAGTAGTATAAGTGTGTGAATATGAGAGTGTATGGGTGTTTTCCAATACTGGGTTGCATCTAGAAGGGTAAAAACATAACGCTGCGTAAAAAACATCTGCTGGATAAGTTGGCAGTTCATTCCACTGTGGTGACCCCTGATGAATATTGGAACTAAGCCAAAGGAAAATGAATGAATGAATGAATAAATAAAATAAAACTCAGTCTAAACATGCATGAAAATAGCATTCACTGATACATTGCAAATGTTTCTTTTGAAGTATAACCTATGAAGTTCCATTATTTAATACCACATATTTTTAAGTGTCTGCATAATATTGTTTTCTCAAATATCAGGGGTTATTTCTGTTTGTTCAATTTTAGACTTGCTAAAAATGGCAATAAGAAAAATTATCTGTTTCTAGGGCTAACGTTATATCTTTGATTTTACAAATGTCTTGTCTTCATATAGCTAGGCTAGCTCTACTGCTTCCAATGTTACTTTTATATTATTCGACCAAAACAGTGATATTTTGATCTATTATTTTACATTATGTATTCAAAAATTATTATCACTAGTAAAATGATGTTATACAGATTTCCTCATCCTCCGAAGTAAATTAATACTAGCCTATCGACTCTTATCGTTACCGTTCACACATACGTCAACGATTTAATAACCTCTGAAACCGGATCTGAAATGGCGGCACATTAGGCTAGGCTACTGCAAAAAACGCGGTTTTAAAGTTTGAGAAGTGATAAAACACACTTACGATGACATTTGCTCTTTGAATTCCGCAGTAAAATCGTCCAGATAGTGGGCCATTTTTCATCCAAGCAGGATCTCCGTCCACAAACCTCGCGTCTTTTAAAAACTGCTAATTAAAAACGGCCAAAAAAGGTTGTAAGATACGGTAAGTCTAGATAGGATGCGGATACGCACATCAATGTAGCATGATTTTTGTAACACTGTATAATAATAATGAATATTTTTACAGTACTGTGACGGTGAGTTTAGGGTTGAGGTTGGGTATGCTTTATAAAAATTCAATTTAGTGAGTAATTTAATAAATAACATAAATAATACTCGGTACAACGACTGTATTTACATTACTACGACGGTTGGGTTTAGGGGTGGGGTAGGGGTAGACGTTAATAAAATATAATTTATGGGAAATTTAATAAATAATAATTCAAGTTAACTTCCGGCCGCAACCATATGTGGGTTGTTCGCAGTCTTCTGTGTAGACTTTACCCAAAAAAGAAGTTCCATCTACTGTGGTGTTAATAAACTTTTATTATTTTTACTATTTTATTTAAAGTATTTGTTTCAGTATTATAAAGTTAATACTTGCATTACTAATAAATGCACAATAATTAATATTATTATTATCGATGTAAAATGGGAAGACGCAAAGTCATAAACATTTTAATAACTTCTAAACAAACGTGTTAAACTTTCTTCGACTAAGATAATACAAAAATTATATCTATTTAAGAAATAATTCCACAAGTGTGTGTCTAAACTTGTAAGAGATTTTGTACGTATATTTTTATTAGCCTATACGTTATATAACTTATATTTATTTTTAAAAATATAGCTACATACACATATCAAATAGGATATAATTTACAAATATATTATACATACAAAAATATTATTTAAATATGTTATAAATTTTGCTTCAGTTAATAAAACCCAAGATATTTTCCTAAATG
Source organism: Danio aesculapii (assembly GCF_903798145.1). Classification (NCBI taxonomy): domain Eukaryota; kingdom Metazoa; phylum Chordata; class Actinopteri; order Cypriniformes; family Danionidae; genus Danio; species Danio aesculapii. The sequence continues at coordinate 2,689,318 of NC_079445.1, read as the reverse complement.
TTTTTTTGTAAATGGACAGTTCAAAAAAAGATGAGAGAAAAGAAGATTAAAAGAAAGCGGCCATTACAAAATGAACAATTGAAGGTGATATCACTTTTATATTTTTCATAATGACATGCATAATGCACTTTATTTTTTATTTTGTAATTATTATTATTAATATTTTATTAACTTCATATTTATTTTGCTTTGTTTTGTGGTTGCTCCCTTACCGTTTAATTATTTTGTAAGAAATCTCTTTTACTGCATGTGTCATTTGGGACGGTGCCGAAATGGATGTTTGTCCCCAGCAGAGGCCGCCATTCGCGAACAAACCACGCAACAAACTCCTCCTCCTGACGCAATGTGAAGGGGAAATGCTTTAATTTCCGAGGCGTTTCCGTTACTCTAAACATCTGCGCTAAAATGTGCTGTCGTCACGGGGCAGAAATGATGTGTGTTCACGGACTGAGGAACAGAACCGGACTGTGACTCGCGGGAAACTGCCAGATTGAGCTCAAGGACACCGCTGCACATTCACGGTAACCGGTAACGTTAGTAACGTTATGAGCTGCTGGAGTTATGATGCATTTACTGTTTCTGTCACGTCTATCTTCTGAGGAAGTGTGTGTGTGTGTGTGTGTGTGTGTGTGTGTGTGTGTGTGTGTGTGTGTGTGTGTGTGTGTGTGTGTGTGTGTGTGTGTGTGTGTGTGTGTGTGTGTGTTGCGCTGCAATAGAGAGAGACTGCGCTTCATATTTACATATTAATGTGTCTGGAGTGTTTGTTTATTGTTGTAACCAACGACTCTCAGACATGTAAACATTGATTGAGGTAAAGTTGCTTTTATATTCGCACATTCGTTCATTTTTGACAACTTGTGACACGCTCTCTACACTACCTGACAAAAGTCTTGTCACCTATCTAAGTTTTACTAACAACCAATAATCCCTTGACTTCTAGTTGATCATTTGGGACCAGAAGTGGCTTATATGAAAGGCAAAAACGTCTAGATTACACTTATTTTACCACAATAAAATATGATCATGCCTTGATTATTAATGATTTCATTAGGACAGTAAGGGCTGACTCTGCTTAGACTAAAGTCTGCTCACTGAACCTTCAATAATGTCCAGTATAGAATATGTGCTCATGCTGCAGTGGAAACAGAATGAATATTGTGTCTGACTCCATCATGAGCTTGGAGGACTGCATCCATACATCTCTGCAATGACTCAAATCACTGATTAATAAAGTCATCTGGAATGACAAAGAAAGCGTTCTTGCAGGACTCCCAGAGTTCATCAAGAGTCTTTGGGTTCATCTTCAATGCCTCCTCCTTCATCTTACCCCAGACATGCTCAATAATGTTCATATCTGGTGACTGGGTTGGCCAATCTTGGAGCACCTTGACCTTCTTTGCTTTCAGGAGCTTTGATGTGGAGGCTGAAGTATGAGAAGGAGCGCTATCCTGCTGAAGAATTTGCCCTCTCCTGTGGTTTGTAATGTAATGGGCAGCACAAATGTCTTGATACCTCAGGCTGTTGATGTTGCCATCCACTCTGCAGATCTCTCGCACGCCCCCATACTGAATGTAACCCCAAACCATGATCTTTCCTTCACCAAACTTGACTGATTTCTATGAGAATCTTGGGTCTGTGCGGGTTCCAGTAGATCTTTTGCAGTATTTGTGATTATTGGGATGCAACCTTTTGTCACTTTTCCAAATGATCAACTAGAAGTCAAGTTATTATTTGTTGCTCTTACAACTGGGATCTTCAACAAGACTTTTGTCAGGTAGGTATATGGTTAATTACGATACATTGAATGTTTCGGTCTGAAATTGCATGTAAATTCAAAACAACATTAGCACTATTTAATTGACTGAACAATGTTGTACTTTGATAGTCATTGGATGATAATATGCTTTCACTATTTATAATTGACAAAAATAAGTTTCTGAAATATTATTAAAGAGAAGGTCCAAATGTGCAAATATAAAACCAGCTTTACCCCAATATTAATATTCTTATAGTCAGGTGAAAAATATTCTGTCAAATTGTTCAATTTATTTCAAATTACACGTTAGTATTCTTGATGCTGCTGCTGTTATTTTGCTGTGCAGATGGGCTTCTGTGGATCTGATACATTTGCATGTGGATTTGCATTTATTTGCTCTAGATCCATTATCTGATTCCAATGTTGAAACTCTAACATACAAGTTATACTCGCTGTTGAAATTCAATTTATATTACATTTGTCTCCAAGTTTTTGCAACTGTACTCGTGTGTTTTGTAATTGTACTTTTCAATTCAAAGTGTAAAAGCATTTATTTCTGAAATTTACTAAAGTCTTATCATTTCTAGTAATTAAAATAAAAAAATCCTGTTTTTTGTAAACAAAAAGATATCTGAGAATGATTAAATATGGAGTTATCTGTTAACATACAAACATGCATATACAGTGTTGAGAAGTTACTTTTGAAAGTAATGCATTGCAACAATTGAGTTACTCCTCCCAAAAAGTAACTAGTTACTTTTGAGTTACCTTTGAGTTACATTTGCTGAGGTTTGATCTCTTTCAGAACTTGCAGTGTTTTTGTTTTCTCCTTTTTTAAATTAGAGGAGCTCTGCAATTAACAACACACTGTGTAACCTTCATTATCCAGTGTTGTGGAAAGTTACTTTTGAAAGTAATGTGTTACAATATTGAGTTACCCCCCCCAAAAAAAAGAAAATGGCTTTGCTACTTGGTTACGTTTATGGAAAGTAATGTTACGTTACTTTTTTAGTTACTTTTAATCTCTTTTGTTACTTTATTTCTTCATTTTCTATATCTTTTTTTTTTTTTAAATAGAGGAGCTCTGCAATTAACAATGCACTGTATAACCTT
>NC_079445.1:2563949-2683949 GCF_903798145.1 Danio aesculapii | reverse complement strand
GTGTATATATATATATATATATATATATATATATATATATATATATATATATATATATATAATGTATATGTATAATATTTTTTTTTCAATTCAAGCTGACTGAGGCCTGAACATTTTCCATTCTTGCGTTATAGTTTCCAGAACTGACTGGCTTTATTCAGGGAGAGGAATCCAACAAGTTTGAAAATGGACTTGGTGAGTTACACTGAGAGGCTTTGATTTGTGCTGCATTTCAAAAGGTTTCTGTATGCAAATTATTCAGTCATATTCAAATGTTCACCACACGCCATATGTGACCCTGGACCACTAAACCAATCTTAAGGGGGACCTATTATGTCCCTTTTTACAAGATATAAAATAAGTCACTGATGACTCCCTAGAGTGTGTATGTGAAGTTTCAGCTCAAAATACCACACAAATAATTTTTCTAACTCTCTGAAACTGACCCTTTTAGGCTTCGATCTTAATTGTGGTGTTTTTGTGACTGTCGCTTTAAATTCAATTGAGATTGTGCTCTTTTCAAGAGGGCAGAGCTACAAATGCATATGTGTCAGCATAGTGGCAGAGTCAAAGCTCTAATGGCAGACAGCTGCTTCTCACTCAGGGCTGTTTATGCTAACGAGGGAGAGATGGTCACTAGTGGGCGGAGCTTTCCTTCTCAGATGACACGTACAAAGGGAGAATGTCAATCAAAGTGTTTCTGCAGACTGTTTATATCAAATGTGATTTAAAAAAATAGACTTAATTTACCAATAAGGTCTAGTGATATTCACACATTGTGGCCACACAACGGTGTTTAAAACCCTTATAAAAGTGATTTTTGCATAATAGGTCCTCTTTAAGGGTCAAATGTCTGAATCTGAGATTTGTTTTGAGTAATTAATATTTCAATTGATGCATGGTTTGTTATGATAGGACAATTTTGGCTGAGATACAATTATTTGAAAATCTGGAATCTGAAGGTTAATAGAAATCTATAGAAATCACCTTTAAAACTGTCTAAATGAAGAGCTTAGCAATGCACACTACTAATAAAAATTAAGTTTTACTGTATTTACAGTAGTAAATTTACAAAATGTTTTTATCTCACATGATTTTTTACCAAATATTATAATGATTTTTGGCATTTTTACCCATACAATGTAGGCCAACCTGATTTCACCAAGTAGGACATGTTCCTGGATTAACATCTATGTTGATCCTGGAACAACATTCCAATCAGCCATTCAGGATTAAGGGATAATTAACTGTTTATGTTAAGTTTAGGCTTACGGTTAGGTTTATGCACTTCTGCATGATTGTTATCCAACTATTATTCCTCTCTGATTTTGGGAATAATTAACAGTTATGGTTGTGTTTAGAGGTAGGGAATAGATATAGATAACTTTTTCCAGCTAAAATGATGTTCCAGGATCAACACAGATGCTAATCCAGGATTACATCATACTTTGCAAAATCATGACGTGCTACAATGTCTTGTTGGCTATTGCCAAAAATATTCCTGTGACTTCTAACGTTATACATTTTACATCTATAACATGGGGGGTTGCGTATTTGTATTTAAGCTGCCATGTGGTCAATATTTCTGTACATGGCAGATGTTGTTTTTGATGACTGTTGGAAAAGCAGATTGCAATAAAACTGAGCAAACATTACGTCTGGTTAAAGGTTAAACATATATTTATTTTGATGATTCAGTCAGAGTTTTAATACTGTAACAGTGCCATCCTTTTAGCATTGGTACAAGAAATAAAGGAGTCATTCAATTATTTTCCTTCAGCTTAGTCTCCATTTCAGAGGTCACCACAGTAAAATGAACCGCCAACTATTCCAGCATATGATTAACGCAGCAGATGCCCATTCCAGGTTCAAGCCAGTACTAGGAAACAACCCTTACACACTCATTCACACACACATCCGTACACTACGGCCAATTTAGTTTACTCAATTCACCTATAGCGCATGTGTTTGGACTGTGGAGGAAACCGGAGCACCTGGAGGAAACCCACGCCAACACGGGGAGCTTCACACAGAAATGCCAACTGGCCCAGCCAGGACTCGAACCAGCAACCTTCTAGCTGTAAGGCGACAGTGCTACCCACCTGAGCCACTGTCCCACCCCCAAAGGAATCATGTAAACATTATTTTAGAAAACTAAAATGGAACAAGTACAGAGCCCAGAGGCACCCCCTGTAAGGATGCATTGCGCAGAATAAGAACTAAAAACTTCCTGCCTTAATTACACTGAATTTAATCAGCTGGATTTCTGATCACAGGTTGTAGCCGGATTTTACTATGGTTGCTTATGCTAGGGTGTGATTCAGGGTTATGCAAATCATTTTAAAATCAGATGGGATGATATCTGTGGTTAGGTTTTGGCCGAGTACCTCATAGGCAAATGATTGGACGATAATAAAAAGTTGTAAGTATCATTAAGGACTATTTTATGAGAATATTGATATTATGGAGCAAAACATTTCTAGGGAAATAGGAAAACGACATTATTTATTAACGTTTTCAGAAACATTAGTTTTGTCAAAGACCTTAATACTTGTCGCAGCATAACCAATACAATATTTCAGCTTGAAAGGGGATACATTTCACTGCAAATCATTTGACTTTTTTATATAATATAGAAAGAAAAATACAATGTAAAAAATTAAATAAACAAAGTAAATAATAACAATAGCGATAAAATTATAATGTAAACAATATTAATAACAAAAGTACACAATTCGGGGAAAGTCAAATATACACCTAATAGTCAAACTCTGTATTAAATAATGTTAAATCTGTGTTCGTAGTCTGAAGAGGAGACTGTGAGAGAAAGCTTACTGGTTATTGAATTAGAAAATGGCTACCATGCAGATTAAAACCAAGTAGCGATTATTTTATGCTCCTACTAAATCTGGAGAGAGTAACCTTACATAATCAGACCATTTGGTCAAGAAATTTCTGAATACATTTATCTGAAGGCGAGGAGAACATGTAGTTTTTTCCATAGCATAGATGTCGTATAAAGTGGCACAGTTGATAGGATGATCGCTTAGCAGCAAGAAGTTCGCTGGTTCCAGCCCCGGCTGGTTCAGTTGGCATTTCTGTGTGGAGTTTGCATGTTCTCCCTGTGTTGGCGTGGGTTTCCTCCGGGTGCTCCGGTTTCCCCCACAGTCCAAACACATGCGCTATAGGTGAATTGAATAAGCTAAATTGGCCATAGTGTATGAGTGTGTGTGTGAATGCGGGAGTGTATGGGTGTTTTCCCAGTGTCGGGTTGCAGCTGGAAGGGCATCCGCTGCGTAAAACATATGCTGGATAAGTTGCCGGTTCATTCTGCTGTGGAGACCCCTGAATAATAAAGGGAATTGAAAATGAATGAATGAAGTGTAATATACAATTTCCAATTACTCTTGGCTTGTAAGGGTTTCAGGAAGTAACCAAATTTATTGTCAATTTAATACATAGAAACAGCTGAAACCATTGTACGCAAATAGCATATGCACTTGACAGCCTTATAATCATACATTTCAAACATTTCATCATTTTTGATTACGCTTCTTAGTCAAAAAGCCACAAATTTCGAGCTAGTTAATGTGTAATTCATATAAATGGAGTCATCTGACTGTGGTTTGTGTGTGCTTGATTTAGGGGAGAGTGTTACTGTGACTGTATGTGCTCAGCAAGAGGACACGACTGCTCTGCTGGCTAAAGTTCTGGATGGAGATCAGACCGCTGCGTCTCTCCTGTCTGAAGTGATCCACCAGGACCTCCAGCTCCAAGACCAGATGGCTGAATCCCTGCAGATCTCCATCAGCCCTGCCGACGTGGGCATCTGGATTGATCCCATCGGTATAGAGTTTGTCATTTTAAAATTGACCCTTTTACTTGCCGACTAATTTCCTTTAAACTCCTGAATAACATGAAGACGAATAACAATTATTTACATTGATATTTGCGTTCACTTTTGCTCGTTTAGGGTTTGTTTTATATGAGGCGCCATGCAGGATTTACAGCAGGGAAAATATTAAACGCATAGAAAACATATTTCTAAAGGTGCCGTTGACATCCATACAAGCAAAGAAAACAAACCTTATTAGTTTACAAATGAAGTTATGCGTAATAAAATGAAACAATGCAGGGAAAAAATTATTGAACACATGAAGAAAGGGAGGTGTAGAAAGGCAGTGAAAGCCCAGACAGCAGCTGAAATCTCTCAGTAGTTCTTCAGCAACCCTCTGCTCTTCCTCAGTGTAAATGAATATCAGCTGCTTCAGTCCAACATCTACATTAGCAGGAGGATGAAGATGAAACCAGGGTGGACATTTCAGCAAGACAATGATCCAAAACACAGCCAAGGAAACTCCCAGAAGCTTTCAGAGAAAGAAAATCAAGCTGTAGAATGGCCCAGCCAATCACCTGATCTGAATCCAATAGAGAATACAAATTAAGGCTCTGATTTGATAGACGAGACCCACAGAACCATCAAGATTTTGACACTCTGTTGAAGAAGTCTGTGAGAAACTCACACCTGAATAGTACATGTGACTTCAAAAGACAAAGATAATGTCTGAATTTCAATTTTAGTCAAAAACGGGTTAATTTTGAGTTTGTGTGTGTGTGGTGTTTTATTTTCTATGTTTGAAACTTGCACCACGCCAACGTTACAGGAAGTGACTTGGAATATTACACTCCTACTTGTTTACTGTAAGTTTCAGTGTGCTCATAAATATTCATGAGGCCGTGTGTTCTCATCCAATAAGAAAGCACTCGTGTCTGTGAGTGCAGCGTGGGAGAGACGCTTTTCATAGATAAACTGCAAGTGTTGAAATGTCAGGGGTTTGGTGACACTTCAAGCAAGATTGTAGATTGTAAGTGTGTAGGTGTCTCATTGTTCAGTAGTTGCAGAACTTGTTGCTTAAGTATGAAACTATGTGAAAAGGCTCAAATGAAACATGAGAGGAGGAACTGCGGCTGTCACTATAAATAATTGTTGTTGTGATGTATTGTTACAGAAATGATTGCGATAAGTGATACTATTGTTGTTTTTAAGACCATGTTATGCCACTGATTATATAATATATACAGTGCTCAGCTTAAATGAGATGTTTATAGTCATGTAGTGTAAATGAAGGAAATCTATGGGATGGAAAAAGCTAAGACTAGTGTTTTAAAAGATAGTGACAGAGAGTGTATCTGTTACCATCAAGTGTTTGAAGAGCAATGGGAAATGGTTAGAAAAGAATTATGTGAGATATGAGGAAGAGGTTTATAAATGCCTCCATGTTGGTGAGCATAGTAGTCTTCAACACTAATATTCTGGTAAGATTTTACAGTAAGATCCCATTAGTTAATGTATTAACTAGAATGAACAAATGGTTATCTCCGTCCGTCCATCCACCCACCCACAGTGGGGGAAATATGTAAAGAACAGGTCACCATTTTCTCAGAAAACATATTTCTAAAGGTGCTGTTGACTTGAAATTTTCCCCGGATTTTAAGAAATCCATATATGTAAAGAAAACAAATCTAATTAGTTTACAAATTAAGTTATCTGTAATAAAATTAAGTGAAACAGGGAATAGTATTGAACACATGAAGAAAGGGAGGTGTAGTTCAGCAGTGAAAGCCCAGACAGCAGCTGAAATCTCTCAGTAGTTCTTCAGCAACCCTCTGCCCTTCCTCAGAGTAAATGAATATCAGCTGCTTCAGTCTAACATCTACATTAGCAGGAGGATGAAGATGAAACCAGGGTTGACATTTCAGCAAGACAATGATCCAAAACACAGCCAAGGAAACTCTCAGATGCTTTCAGAGAAAGAAAATCAAGCTGTAGAATGGCCCAGCCAATCACCTGAGCTGAATCCAATAGAGAATACTAAATAAAGCTCAGATTTGATAGATGAGAGCCACAGAACCATCAATATTTCTGCACTCTGTTGTAGTCTGTGAAACACTCACACCTGAGCAATGCAAATTAATCTAATAAATATTCTTGAGATCAATATGTTACATTGTTAATTAAATAATCTTAATTAATCAATATACTAAATACAAAACCTTATTAAGGTCAATAAAAGTTCAGTTGGTTCTTTGTTTTCCAGATCTAATGTGAACTATCTGCTGACACTTTCCACATAGCTAAATGTAATGTAAAATGATATTTAAACTCGCACTGGTAGCATTTAACACTGAATAAAGCACATCATCAGTACCCGAGGTGATCATTGTCATAGTTTATGCTGTTGTTCTGCTGCAGAAATAAAATTTAGTGTCTAAAATTTGCCATTGTGGATGGATGGGACAAAAACTCCTTATAACATGGAAAAAAGATGCCTTTAATCATGTGTCCCAATGTCTTGTCGTATATTGTTATGACTTGGTGTTAGCAAATTTAGAGGTTTTTTTTGGTTTAAATAATAACCTGTTAAAGGGATCGTTTTTTTATAGGCAAGGCAAGTTTATTTATATAGCACATTTCATACACAGTGGCAATTCAAAGTGCTTTACATAAACAGGAATAAAAGAAACAAGTATAAGAGAAATAAAAACAAATAATAGAAATGGTAAAAATAGAAATAAAATAAAATAAAAGCTGATTATAAAAGAATTAAAAAGAAGAGAAAAACATAGTAGTTCGATCTGTCGGACGTAGCACAGTGCTCATTCAGTAAAGGCACAGCTAAACAGATGTGTTTTCAGTCTTGATTTGAACGTGCCTAATGTTGGAGCACATCTGATCATTTCTGGAAGCTGATTCCAGCAGCGGGGGGCGTAATAGCTGAAAGCCGATTCTCCCTGCTTTGACTGAACTCTTGGGATTTCTAATCTATTTGATCCTAAAGATCTGAGTGATCTGTTAGGTTTGTATTCAATCGTTAACCAAAAAAAGAAAATTTACTCACCATTTACTCTCCCTCAAGTGGTTTTAAACCTTTTTTTAGTTTTCTTTTTGTGTCAAATGTAAATGAAACCTGTATCTAATGACTTCCATAGTATTTTTTTTTTTTTACTATAGAAGTAAATGGTTACAGTCTTCAGCATTCTTCAAACTATCTTCTTTTGTGTTCACAGACAAGTAAAGGGTGAGTAAATGATGACAGAATTTACATTTTTTTGTGAACTACCCCTTTAAGAAATGTGAAAAGGAAATGAAAACTTCATAGTTGGGCGATGCAGTGGGTAGCGCTCTCGCCTCACAGCAAGAAAGCCGCTAGTTTGAGCCTCGGCTGGGTCAGTTGGCATTTCTGTGTGAAGTTTGCACGTTCTCCCCGCATTCACGTGGGTTTCCTCCAGGTGTTCTGGTTTCCCCACAAGTCCAAAGACATGTGCTATAGGTCAATTGGGTAAGCTAAATTGTCCGTAATGTATGTGTGAATGTGTGTATGGGTGTTTACCAGTGATTGGTTGCAGCTGGAAGGGCATCCGCTGCGTAAAACATATGCTGGATAAGTTGGCAGTTCATTCTGCTGTGGCGATCCTAGATTAATAAAGCCGAAAAGAAAATGAAAGAATGAATGACCTTCAGGGTAACCTTATTATTTTGTGTGTGAGGGATTAAATAGGGTTATTAATATTTATTTATTGGTTATATTCTTTGGGCAGATGGGACAAGCCAGTACATTGAAGGAAAAGAGGAAGAGGAGCCAGATGAAGGGTTTTGTGTGTCCGGACTGCCCTGCGCTTTGGTTCTGATTGGGGTTTACTTACGGGCCACTGGTCAGCCAGTTATGGGCGTCATAAACCAGCCATTCAACCGCAAAGACTCCACAGGGAAACGGTAAGAATGCTTATACTTGCATTGTTTTATTTGCATTGTTTTATTTAATATGTTTTATTTGTTGTTGACTGAGTAACATACCTGCCAACATTTGTCTCTGAAAATCCGGGAGACCGGGGGGAAGGGGGGGAAATTCCAGGAGTTTTCCCGGGAGAAATGACAAAACGGGAGGGTGGCGGGAGATGGGTCTGAGATAGGGGAGACTCCCGGGAAAAACGGGAGTGTTGGCAGGTATGCTGAGTAACCGAAGCACTAGCTGTAAAGGCTCCACCCTCTTCTGGAAAGGGGGCGGGAGCAGCAGCTAATTTGCATTTAAAGAGACGCACATAAAATCAGTGGGGTTTTTTGCCATATGAATATGTAATAATAATGAGTAATGAGTTTTTACGCATTTTCATTTGTTTGATTTGAATGATTTTTTATTTCAATTTATTTTGTTTTATTTTATTTTGAAAAGACAAACAAGATAAACAGTACAAATTAATTTACCCTACTTTTTTGCTCTACTTTAAGGGAGCAAGGGTGCCATTAATTTTGACCACAACTGTTTATATGGGGAAAATAAATTATTATCAATGTTGCTATACGTTGTTTGTGGCCTTTAAACATGGCATTCTCAATGTGCTATAGTAAATATGGTCTTATTTGAGTCACACACACAGAACAAAATGGCAAAACTAAAAAAGGAAGCAAATATTAAATATATATCATGAATACATGAACTATGAATATACTATAAATGCATAAACCTAATAAATGCATCCCTACCACAATTTTTAATTGTCCCCCAATCATGAAAGTCTAGTACTACACCTGACTAAAATCATTGAGTTATAAACTTTGTCATAAATTACTCAACTACTGTGGATTTAAAGGGCTAGTTCACCCAAAAATGTGAATTCTGACATCATTTACTCAAACTTAACTTCATATATAAACCATATATCAGCAGTTGACAATACTTTAAAACACTAGATGTTTCAATTGTTGTAGACTGAGTAACCGAAGCACTAGCTGTAAAGGCTCCACCCTCTTCTGGAAAGTGGGCGGGTGCAGCAGCTAATTTGCATTTAAAGAGACACACGTGAAATCAGTGCTCCTTTTTTACTTTTTGAATATGTATTGAGTTCTTATGAATTTTGATTTGTTTGATTTTAATTAAATTTTATTTATTATTTTTTTAAGACAAAAAAGATAAACAACACAGAATAATTTCTTGGACTTTTTATGTACAATTTTTTTCAAGGCAACAGTGCCATACATTTAGATCACAACTGTCTATATGGGGAAAAAAACTAAAGATTGTTCGTGGCTTATAGACGACATTCTCAGAGTGCTATAATAATTTTGGTCTTATTTAAGACGCAAACAAAACTAAAAATTGCGAAAAAGTAAATATCAAATATATTAACTATAAGTACATAAGCCTAAAATTGCCCCCAAGTCATGCAACTCTAGTAAAGAGCCTGGTTAAAATCATTGTGTTATAGACTATTAGTCCACATTTACTAATATACTGTAAATCAAATCAAATCAAGTCACTTTTATTGTCACAATAAAAGGATAGTTCACCCAAAAATGCAAGTTATAAACCATATATCAGCAGTTGACAAGACTTTAAAACACTAGATGTTTCATTTGTTGTAGACTGAGTAACTGAAGCACTAGCTGTAAAGGCTCCACCCTCTTCTGGAAAGTGGGCGGGTGCAGCAGCTAATTTGCATTTAAAGAGACACACGTGAAATCAGTGCTCCTTTTTTACTTTTTGAATATGTATTGAGTTCTTATGAATTTTGATTTGTTTGATTTTAATTAAATTTTATTTATTATTTTTTTAAGACAAAAAAAGATAAACAACACAGAATAATTTCTTGGACTTTTTATGTACAATTTTTTTTCAAGGCAACAGTGCCATACATTTAGATCACAACTGTCTATATGGGGAAAAAAACTAAAGATTGTTCGTGGCTTATAGACGACATTCTCAGAGTGCTATAATAATTTTGGTCTTATTTAAGACGCAAACAAAACAAAATGACAAAACTATCAAATATATTAACTATAAGTACATAAGCCTAAAATTGCCCCCAAGTCATGCAACTCTAGCACAGAGCCTGGTTAAAATCATTGTGTTATAGACTATTAGTCCACATTTACTAATATACTGTAAATCAAATCAAATCAAGTCACTTTTATTGTCACAATAAAAGAATAGTTCACCCAAAAATGCAAGTTCTAGCATCATTTACTAAACTGTAATTTGTTGTATAAACCATATATCAGGAGTTTAAACTGACAAGACTTTAAAACACTAGATGTTTTACTTGTTTTTGACTGAGTAACTGAAGCACTAGCTGAAAAGGCTCCACCTTTTTCTGGAAAGGGGGCGGGGTGCAGCAGCTAATTTGCATTTAAAGAAACACATGAAATCAGTGCTCTTTTAAAACTTTTTGGATATGATTGGCTGATTAGCATTGTAAGGTGTGCAGTTATTTACAATTAAGTGCACGGCTAAAGTAGTTCCGGCAGATTTTGAGCATATTACAGTTCAAAATCACTACACTCAATGATTTCAGTCATTTCACAGTCAAAGGTGACATTAAAACTAAACTTGTTCAAAACCGATTGTGTTTTTTTTATTCTGTTAAACGCAAAAGAAAATATTTTGAAGAATGTTGGAACACCTGTAACCACTTACTTCCACAGTATTTGCAAGTCAATGGATGCATATTTCCAACATTCATCAAAACATCTTCTTATAATTTAATGTGATGGTTCAGTCAAATATGTAAGTGTATTAAACAATGTGTTGGTTTTATAGATGGAAAGGCCAGCACGTGTGGGGTGTTTCATATGAAGATGTGAACGTATGTTCGCTCGCACAACACAGACGGTCTCATGCACAGAAGAGCGAACATTTATCCGTATTATTGAGCTCCAGTGAGCGGTCCGAGGTGAAGGATGCGCTCGCAAAGCTCTCCAACGGCTCGCTAATGTTCGCATCCGGCGCCGGATACAAAATCCTGTGTGTTTTGCAGGGTCTAGCAGACGTGTATGTGTTATCTGAGGGAAGCACCTTTAAATGGGACTCGTGCGCTCCTCATGCGATTCTGCGGGCTCTGGGTGGTGGAGTTTCTGATTTGAGCGCATGTATGCAGGCTAAAAACACCGAATACGCCACCGAAATCACATACCATCAGCCATCAGAGGACCAGCAGAGTTATGGTGTGGATCGATGGGCCAATCAAGGAGGAATAATCGCATATTTAGACTCCAGCGTCATTGAGAAAGTCATAGCGGTGCTAGCTGGAACGATCTAACTAATATAAGTGCTTATGCAAGTTTGGAACGAAACAATCACACATTAAGGTTTCCTTAGTTAAGTAAAACATAAAGTACATCCAGGAGGTTGTTAGAGAAGAGTAAAGCCTTAGCAGCTCGAGACTGAAGGGTTTATTCCGTGAGAATAACCGTCTGGATGTACTTTAGCATGCTTGATGCATTGACACAAGATATACAAATTAGACACAAAACATTGTTGTAATAGTTTATTAGTTCTTGAATTAAATGCTAAACTGACAGAAATGAAAGCAGCTGATGGAGTATACACTAACCTGCGCATCATTCAGCCACAACTGCAAGGCTAACAAACACGAAACCATTTAAATTAAGTTTACTATGCAATCACTGTATCTGTGATCATGTATCCATGGTTAGTTGAAGAGATTTCATTTCATTTACATTACAAGCTTATGATGAATAGTATGTTTAGTTTATGCTATATTTTATCTTCTTTATGATGATAGTTGTATAATAAGATTTATTAGCATATTCAAATATTAAATTAGAGCTATAGCTAATTAGAAAATAAATCATAATGCTTATCTGCAATGTACAGCGGAGAAAATAAGTATTGAACACGTCACCATTTTTTTCAGAAAACATATTTCTAAAGGTGCTGTTGACTTGACATTTTCTCCAGATGTTGGGAACAACTGAAGAAATCCATCAATCCAAAGAAAACAAATCTAAATAGTTTACAAATGAAGAGATCTGTAATAAAATGAAACGACGTAGGGAAAAAAGTATTGAACACATGAAGAAAGGGAGGTGTAGTTCGGCAGTGAAAGCCCAGACAGCAGCTGAAATCAAAGGGCAACCCTCTGCCCTTACACAGTGTAAATGAACATCAGCTGCTTCAGTCCAACATCTACATTAGCAGGAGGATGAAGATAAGACCAGGGTGGACATTTCAGCAGGACAATGATCCAAAACACAGCCAAGGAGACTCTCAGATGCTTTCAGAGAAAGAAAATCAAGCTGTAGAATGGCCAAGCCAATCACCTGAGCCGAATCCAATAGAGAATACAAATTAAAGCTCTGATTTTATAGAAGAGGCCCACGGAATCATCAAGATTTTAACACTCTGTTGAAGAAGTCTGTGAGAAACTCACACCTGAGCAATGCATGTGCTTCATTCTCCATATGAGAGGCGTCTTTAAGCTGTCAGCACCAATAAAGCCTTTAATATAAAGTATTAAATACATTTCAGTAGTTCAGCACTTTCTCCTTCTGTCATTTCATTGTTATTACACAGAACTCATCTTTCAGATTTGTTTTGGTTTATTTTTATGTTTGTATTGTTTGGGTTTTTACCGAAATCTGATTCAACTCCATGTCAACAGCTCCTTTATTAATATTATCCACAGGAAAAAAGCATCACATGTTTAATACTTATTATACTCGTAAATATTAGCAAGATGTATTTTTGCATTCGATTTTTGTGTCATCCTCGTGATGGTGTGAATGTCCTGATAAAATGAAGTGTTACGGAAGGAAAGCAGGATTATCACACACATACACACACCCAGATTCATGGCCTTTTACGGTGTTTTGTAATATTTGAGTGTAAGAAGTGAGTCCTGAGAGTGGAAAACAGCGGAAACACATCTGACCTGCTGCAGCTTTCATCTCTTAAGTGTCGGTGGATAATAATGAATATGGTGTAAAAACGAATGTACTGTTAAATGTCAAGTGAGAAATTATATATAAGTAAATTAAATATAAGGCACTGATCATATTTAAATGCTGTAATAAAGCCGTTGTGAATTTTTAAACGTTTTCTTGTGCATTTATTTCTTCTTGAACTTGAGATTTATACATTTGGATTGACAATTGGTTTGTTAGGATGGGACAATATTTGGCTGAAATGCAAATCAGGAATCTCTGAGTTAAAAAAAAAAGTACTGAGATAATTCCCTTCTAAATCTGTCCCGATTGACTTCTTAGCAAGGCATATTACTAATCAGTAAATACGTGTTTTTATTTATTTATAGTAGGAAATTCACTAAAAATATTCATGAAAGGTGGTCTTTACTTAATAATACTTTTTTACAGTGCAGGGTGTGAATTACAGGAGGGTTTGGGGGGATTGACCCCCTTATTAATGCTTGATCCAGCCTTAAGGACATCAAAACAAATGGTAATGGGGGGGGGGGGGGGGGGGGGGGTCAGTCCTTTAATAGTAAGACATAGCTTTTTCTAATCTACATCTTAAATATTAATAATTAAAAATGTATCGTATAAATTTACATTGGCCTATAAGGGTTCATATCATTGTGAATGCATATATGCACTGATCAGTACTTTGGAAAATATCATTCAATAGTGTGAAACTGGCAGTTCTAGAGCACCAATAGACATCTTAAGTATCCACAAAACACATGTCTTGTAAAATAGGTGTTTATATCTGCATGTAGCCCAAAAAAAGACATAATTTGTATAGTTTGATTTACAGTAACCTCTTAAATGCACCAAATGTACATTAAAACATTAATAAATTACCTGTAATTTAAAAACATTCAGAAATTTTATTTACTGAGGCATGTAACAATCCCCCCCCCCCCCCCCCCCCCCCCGATCATCAATGAATAATTCGCACACAATTAATAACCCTAGAGTATTGTTCAAATTGACTCCCCTTTGGTTATGTTTGGGGCTGTTTTTACCCCATTGACTTTCATTATAATGCCATTTTTGGATTGCAAAGCCACCATATAATCGTGCATTCTTGAATGTTAGTGTTTTCTCTGTTGGGAAGAGGTCAGATGTGTAATTTTAACTGTTGATCATCAGTTAGCAGTATTACGCTTCAGATAGGCCTGTGCAACAAATGTCTGGGTTTTGTATGGAGTTCCATGGAGTAAAACAGCAGATTATAGTGTTTGTGCATACTTACTTTGTTTTTGTTTACTCCATGTAGATCTGAGAGCTGAGGTGAAAGATTACCTATTATGCCCAATTTTACAAGATGTAAAATAAGTCTCTGAAGTAAGTCTTTATGTAAAATAAGTCTCTAAAATAAGTGTTTGTGAAGTTTAAGCTTAAAATAGCACACAAATAATGTTTTATAACTCTCCGAAACTACCCCTTATAGGCTTTGATCCTAATTGTAGCGTTTTGCTGACTGTTGCTTTAAATTCAAATGAGATTGTGCTCTTTTCAGATGAGGGTGGAGCTACAGATGCCTGTGTGTCAACATAGTGACAGATTCAAAAGCAAGACTAATGTCCTATGCTAGTGAGAGTGATATCATCACAAGTGGGTGGGGCTTCCCCATCTGATGACACATAGAAAGGGAGAATGTCAATCACAGTGTTTCTGTTTTTATCAAGTGTGATTATAAACAAATAGCATAATTAATTTGTACCATTAGAGGCTGATCATATTCACACACTCTTACCACACAACTGTGTTTAAACCCCTTATGAAAGTGATTTTTGCATAATAGCTCTCCTTTGATCATTTTTAAAGCAAAGGGTTTCTGAATTTCTTTTAAGTAAAGTCAAATAATCACTTTTTACAGTGTATTATTTGATCCCATGTTTACGGAAAGGGCTGATGGGAAAAATCAGGAGCACTGATGCCCTTTTATGTGCAAGAGCTGTCAGGAAGATGTGTATTTAGCTTTCGCTTGGCTTCACATCAGTGCCAGTGTGATTATTACAACTAGAAAATCTCTTCACGCTTAATGCACAAATGCCTTGTTTCCTTAAAGGGACAGTTCACACAAAATGACAAGTTACTTAAACCTTTATGAGTTTTTTTTTTAACACTAAAGAAGATATTTTGAAGAATGTTGGAATCCTATTGCTGTTGACTATGTTTCCATTCAAAGATGCAAATTAGACTTAAATATTGCATAAAAATGAAAATATTGCTTAAAACATTTGCGGATAAAGCCGTATTTCGATTTAATGAGTCAAAGAGAACCAAACGTCACTTCCTGATAAACTGGCACCAAATAACAAGACAGGAAAATAGATTTTGCTGTGGTCGGAGAAGCCACTGTGAGCTTTCTTCTTTAATTAATGAGTTGCGCCTCAGAAGATGAAACGCAATGAACGTCTGGTGTAAAAATAGGTGCATGAAAACAAAGTTCCCAAATTATTTCCAAATAATAACTTATTTTGTGACAATTTTCCGTTTTTGGTGAACTACATCCATAATAATTACACTAAACCATATTTATCTTCATTTGAAATTGCTTTAAATGGAGACATGGGGTTAAATATCATTGAGAAAAACAACAATCTGACTACTTATGGCGATCCTTTAAAATCCTTTTATTCATGAAATTGATCATTTGCTTGAAGGTCCTGCGTTAAACAAGCGCTTGACCTAAAAGTCAACAGGTTTTTGTGAACACACGTTTTATGTTCAGCTGTACAGAGGGAAAGCAGTCTGTGTTTTAAAGCAAATGGGGTGGATTGTAAATTAAAAACCGAGTGAAGACATGAGTTAAAGACAGACGTCAAGAATCTGTAGATCAGGAGAGAAAGAGTCGCTCTGGCAAACGAATCTTTTTAAGATGATTCCTGAGCGAGAAAATTGTTCGTCCACTTAAACCCATTTGAGACTTTTAAATCACTTCAGATATTTGATTTCAGTGATTTGACTCAAGGTTTATGTTTCTCACTGTGAATATAATATACAATCGAGTCTCTATTTAAACACTAGAGACCAAATAAATGAACGAACAAATAATGTGAATCGAATCAGTCAAGTGATTCGTTGCGCAGACATGGCGTTTGGTATGAAAACTGTAAAGATTTAAATCTTCAGCTGCAATGTAGGCTATGCTAAATTATTTCAAAGCATATGTGGTGGATTGTTAATTAAATTATGAATGAAGACATGAGTTAAAAACACGTCAAGAATATGATCTGAAGAGAAAGAGTCACTCCGGCAAATGAATCTTTCAACATGATTCCTGAGCGGGAAAAGCGATCGTCCTCTTAAACCCACTTTAGACGTTAAAACAGATTCAGATATTTGATTTCTGTCATTTAACTCATGGTTTATATTTCTCACTGTAAATATAATGGACAAGGGAGTGTCTAGTTCAACAGTAAAGACCAAATACACGAACGAACAAATAACGTGAACAGAATCAGTCAATTGATTCATTGCACTGGCAAAGCGTTGAAAATCCAAACGATTCAAATCTTCAGCTTCAAGGTAAGAGCAAATAATTCTAAGTTTATGGAGAGGATTGTAAATTAAATAATGAATGAAATCGTGAGTTAAAGATAGACGTCAAAAATCCACCTGAAGAGAAAGAGTCGCTCGGGCAAATGAATCTTTCAACATGATTCCTGAGCGGGAAAAGCGATCGTCCTCTTAAACCCACTTTAGACGTTAAAACAGATTCAGATATTTGATTTATGTCATTTAACTCATGGTTTATATTTCTCACTGTAAATATAATGGACAATGGAGTGTCTAGTTCAACAGTAAAGACCAAATACACGAACGAACAAATAACGTGAACAGAATCAGTCAATTGATTCATTGCACTGGCAAAGCGTTGAAAATCCAAACGATTCAAATCTTCAGCTTCAAGGTAAGAGCAAATAATTCTAAGTTTATGGAGAGGATTGTAAATTAAATAATGAATGAAATCGTGAGTTAAAGATAGACGTCAAAAATCCACCTGAAGAGAAAGTCGCTCGCGTAAATGAATCTTTCAACATGATTACTGAGCGGGAAAAGTGTTTGTCCTCTTAAACCCATTTTAGACCACAAAACCGATTCAGAAATTTGATTTCTGTGATTTAACTGATGGTTTATTTTGCTCACTGTAAATATAAGGGACAATGGAGTCTCTATTTCAACACTAAGAGACCAAAAACATGACAAACGAACAAATAACATAAACTGAATCAGTCAACTGATCGCACAGGCATGGCGTTTGATTTAAAAAACAATCAAACGATTAAATACCTCATGGTATGAGCAATTAATCCTAAGCATATGGGGTGGGTTGTAAATTAAATAATGAATGAAGTCACATGAGTTACGTCAAGTAGATCCGGAGAGAAAGTGTCGCTCGGGAAAATGTTCGTTCTCTTATACCTATATTAGTAAAACAGATTCAGGTATTTGACTTCTGTGATTTAACTCACGGTTTATTTTGCTCACTGTAAATATAAATGAACAGTGAAGTCTCTTAAACACTAGAGACCAAATACATGAACGAACAAATAATGTGAACTGAATCATTCAAGTGATTCATTGCCCAGGCATAGGGTTTGATATGACAAAAAAAACAAACGATTCAATTCTTCAAATTCAAGGTATGAGCAAGTAACTCTCATAAACATTAATCCAAGATATCAGAACAATTCTCTGCTAAACAAATGATTTGAAACGAAGAAAAGATTCAATTCACTTAAATGATTCACTTAAAACGATTTTTAATATTGAACTGCTGAATTCTGAGGCTTGAATAACTGGTGAAATGATGATGAGCTCTGTTCAATAGGCCCAGGAACTCTGGGAAATCTCACCCACGTCTTTTTCCTGTTCTCTTTCTAGTAGCAGATGAAGAGAAAGTCATCCCTGAGGTCTGTGTGTGATTTTTACATTAGTCCTAATGTGATCGTATCACTAAACATTCAGCATCTTCCCCAACACTTTCCAGCAGATTCAAGCCTGGCGAAACCAGAAACACGGTAAAACTTCACCTTTAAAATAATGAAAATAAAATATATATAAATGTCATTATTACCTTCATGTCATTTTAAACTGTTTGTGATTTATTTGTCATGTAAGACAAATTTAAAAAAAATCTTCGCTTCATTTCAAAAAAGGTCTACAAATGTTTCAACATCAATCATCCTAAAGGGTTAGTTCACCCAAATATGTACCTCAAGTGATTACAAACCACTAGTACTTTCTTTTGTTGAACACTAAAGAAGATATTTTGAAGAATGTTGGCAACCTGTAACTATCGACTCCCATAGTAGGAAGAAAAATTGTATAGAAGTCAATGGTTACAGGTTTACAACATTCTTCAAAATATCTTTTATTCAACAAAAAATTTGTAAATTATAGCAGGATTTTCATTTTTTGGTGAACTATTCCTTCAGATTTTCCTTTGGGTTTTTTTTATTCATGAGTAAAATAAGGTCTGTGGTAAACAACTCGGACGTTTTGTTGTAGAAAACACCCAGACTTCTTTTAGATAACATCACTACATCAAACTCTGCAGTGTAATTCACATTGGAGTGGAAAGAGTCCAAATACTGTCCATCACAAACCTTACTTTATCAATAAATTTAAATAATAAATAAAACCCATAGGAAATTCTTGATTAAACCAGCAGATCGTGACATCACTTCCTGCATAAACCATAAACACTGAATTTCATGCATCAACCTGGACCAGATCTGAGGAGCAAAGCTTAACTTAAGCTTAAACTTCGGCTCTTGGTTGTTTTTCTGTTCTTCGTGGAGCTTGACATTACACTGAAAGCAAATCACCTGGGAAAGAATTAGATTAAGGTTTAAATCAACATGAGGGTGATTAAAGGGACAGTTCACACCCCAAAACTAAATCTACTCACCTGTCACTTATTTGAAACCGGTTTCTTCTGTTGTACACAAAAGAAGATATTTTGAAGAATGCTGGAAACCTGTAACCATTGACGTCTATAGTAGGACAAACTAATACTTTGGAAGTTAATAGTTCCAACATTCTTCAAAACATCATCTTTTTGTGTTTAACAGAAGAAGAAACTCACTGGAGTGTGAGTAAATAAGAACGTTTTCCACTTTTAGGTCAGCTGTCCCTTTAAAGGGATAGTTCACCCAAAATTTTTCATTTACTCAGTATATAGTCTCTCTCTAGTGGTTGCAAACCTTTATGAGTTCTCTTTCCTCTGCTGAACACTAAATAAGATAGTTTGAAGAAAGCTGAAAACAGGTAAACATTGACTTCCATAGTATTTGTTTTTCCTACTATGGAAGTCAATGGTTACCGGTTTTTGCAGATCTGAGGATGAACTGAAACACACGGGATATTAAACACAGGATCATTACTGCTGATGCCTTTTTCTAATCTAGAGGTTTCTAAAAGGAAATGTCATTATTTGTTCTCTTTTCTTGCTTGAACATTTCCCCTGTTGAACACAAAAGATGTTTTGAAGAATGTTGGAAAGCGGTAAACATTGACTTCCATAGTATTTGTTTTGGATACTATGAAAGTCAAGGGTTATGTGCTTGTAACATTCTTCAAAATATATTCGATTGTGTTCAACAGAAGCAAAAAAAAAAAAAAAAAATGGGGGTTGAAAACCGGTAACCATTGACTTCTATAGTATTTGTTTTTCATACTATGGAAGTCAATGGTTACCTGTTTTCACCTTTCTTCAAAATAACTTATTTAGTGTTCAACAGAAGAAAGAAAACTCAAAGGTTTGCAACCACTAGATTTTCAATTGATTTCCAACATTCTTCAAAACATCTTTTGTGTTTAACATAAAAAGAAACTCACTTGAAAGTGAATAAATAAGGAGTTTTTCACTTTTAAATGAACTGTCCCTTTAAAGAGATAGTTCTCCAAATAAAAAATCCACTCACTCTATACTCTCCCTCAAGAGGTTGCAAACATTTATAAATTTTCTTTCCTCTGCTGAATGCTAAATAAGATATTTTGAAGAAAGCTAAAAACCGGTAACCATTGACTTCCATATTAGGAAAAACAAATACTATGGAAATCAATGGCTATTTAAAGTTCAACAGAAGAAAGAAAATTCATAAGGGTTTGCAACCACTAGATTGCAATCAACATTTTTCAAAACTTCTTCTTTTGTGTATAACAGAAGAAAGAATCTCACTTGAGTGAAACAACAAAGAAATCTTCACTTTTAGGTGCACTGTCCCTTTAAATTTTCATTTACTCACTACACGCTCTCCCTCTAGTGTTTGCAAAGTTTCTTTTCCTCTGCTGAACACTAAATAAGATATTTTAAAGAAAGCTAACAACCGGTAACCATTGACTTCCATAGTAGTTGTTTATCCAACTAAGGAAGTCAATAGTTACCGGTTTCCATCTTTCTTCAAAATATCTCATTTAGTGTTCAGCAGAAGAAACTCAGTTGAGGGTGAATACATGAGGAAATTTTCACTTTTAGACGAACGGTCTCTTTAAAAGGATAGTTCACACAAAAAAATGTAGTTTACTCACTAAACGTTCTCCCTCTTGTGGTTCCAAACGAAGTTTTCTTTTTTCTGTTTAACACTAAATAAGATAGAAGAAAGATGAAAACCGGTAACTATCAACTTCCATAGCAGCAAAAGCAAACACCATAGAAGTCAATGGTTACCAGTTTCAAACATTCTTCAAAACATCTTCTATTGTGTTCAACAGAAGAAAGAAACTCACTTGAGTATAAATAAATACATTTTTTTTCCACTTTTAAGCAAACTTTCCCTTTAAGGGGATTTAAAATGCTAAGTTAAATTTACTCTCCCTCTAGTGGTTGCAAACCTAGTTCTTTCTTTTGTTGAACATTAATTAAGATATTTCGAAGGAAGATGAAAACCTGTAAACATCAATTTCCATAACAGCAAAAACAAACACTATGGAAGTCAATGGTTACCGGTTTCCAACATTCTTCAAAACATATTCTTTTGTGTTTAACAGAAGAAAGAAACTCACTTGGTGTGAATAAATATGGAACTTTTCTCTTTTAGGTGAGCTGTCCCTTTAAAGGGATATTTCGCCCAAAACGTTTCATTTACTCACTACACGCTCTCCCTCTAGTGGTTGCAAAGTGTTTTTTCTTCAGTTGAACACTAAATAAGATATTTTAAAGAAAGCTAAAACCAGTAACCATTGACTTCTGCAGTATTTTTTTCCAACTAAGGAAGCCAATGGTTACCGGTTTCCAGCTTTCTTCAAAATATCTCATTTAGTGTTCAGCAGAAAAAAGAAACTCACTTGAGGATGAATACATGAGGAAATTTTCACTTTTATAGTTATACTCACTATTTATTCACCCCTGTGTGGTTTCAAACCCTTATGAGATTCTTTCTTCTGTTAAACTCAAAAGAAGATGTTTTGAAGAATGTTGCAAACCTGTAACCATTGACTGTAATAGGAAAAACAAATACCATGGAAGTCAATGGTTACCGGTTTCCAACATTCTTCAAAACATCTTCTTTTGTGTTTAACAGAACGAAGGTTTGAAACAAGGACAGCGTGAACAAACGATGACAGAGTTGACATGTTTTTGGTGAACTATCCCTTTAAAAAATGTCATTTTTCAACATGTTCTTCAGAGCGACCACAGGAAATCATTCAGGAGTCCTTCTGCGAGTGCGATTCCAAATGCAGAGTAATCTGTGACGAGAGTTAACCAAAAAAAACAAGAAACATCCATCGTTAACCAGCGTTTCTCTGCGAATCTCCATGTGGTTTTATCATCAGGAAGCTTGAAAAGCACCAACACTGAATCAGGAAACTGTATCCTGGTGTGGTTCGCTCATGTGCGAGAACACACACGCCGCTGCATCCGTGTGTTTTTCTCCGCATTTCAGCGCTGGAACGGTTTGCGCACTTTCTTGCGGCGGCGTGGTGGTTTTGCTCCTTCAGTCCAGTGTTCGCTAGCATCGCTACGCTGGGCCCCGGTGCTAAAAAAGCCAGTTTGAGGAGGAGATCCTGAAAACATAGGAGGAGCTCCAGCGGAGGCTCCCGGGCCGTGATGAGGGGGGTTTCCTGTTGGGAAGAATCCTCCGTTTGCAGACGCGTCACTGGGGGAGCCAGTTTGGAAGAAGCGGCTGAAGAAATCCTGCAGGTCTGCTGGTGACCCACCGCCTGGGCCTGCTGCATGATCTGAGGATGATCTGAAACACAGGATCAATACTGCTATTGATTTTTTTTTTTTCAAATCTAGAGGCTTCTAAAAGGAAAAGTCATCATTTATTCTTTTATTTTTGTTTTATTCCCTCTGTTGAACACAAAAGATGTTTTGAAGAATGTTGGAAACCAGCAACTATTGATTTCCATAGTATTTGTTTTTCCTACTATGAAAGTCGATGGTTACATGTTTGTAACATTCTGCAGAATATCTTCTTCTGTGTCCAACAGAAGAAAAGAATAGGGGTTGAAACCACACAGGGGTGAGTAAATAGTGAGTAAACTTTCATTCTTGGGGGAACTATCGAACACTCCACTTTGTTTTTGGAAATAAGCTAATTTTATAGCTCACTTAGAGTTCAAACTGTTGAGTTTTACCATTTTTGAATCCGTTTAGCCAATCTCGGTTTTTAGCACTTTTAGCTTAGCTTAGCATAATTCATTGAATCGGATTAGACCATTAGCATCTTACTCAAAATATCAATAAATATAAATAAATGTCTTTTAATTTAATTTTTTTTATGTCCTTCACTTGCTAACTTACCTCAGTCTCGTTCCCTCAGAAGTATGTCATTGATTAGTTTACGCAAGTGTCCACTACTGGCAGAGCATCTGGATGGGTTTAAATGGAATGCCATAAACCCTTGAGCACTACACTGTTGTGACATCATTATGACTTCCATAGTATTTGTTTTTCCTACTATGAAAGTCAATGGCTACACGTTTGTAACATTCTGCAGAATATCTTCTTTTGTGTCCAAGATAAGAAAAGAATAGGGGTTGAAACCACACAGGGGTGAGTAAATGGTGAGTAAACTTTCATTCCTGGGTGAACTCTGCCTTTAAAGGAACACTCCATTTTTTTATTTTTGGAAAAAGCTAATTTTATAGCTCACCTAGAGTTTGTAGGGTTTTACCATTTATGAATCCATTTAGCCAATCACTTTAAGCACATTTAGCTTAGCTTAGCATAATTCATCGAATCGGATTAGACCATTAGCATCTTGCACAAACTAACAATAGAAATAAATAAATAAATGTCTGCATTCCTTTCCAATTTTTTATGTCATTCACTTGCTAACTTCCCTCAGATGTAGGTCATTGATTACGTTATGCTAGTGTCCACTACTGGCGGAGCATTTGAATGTGTTTAAATGGAATGCCCTAAACCCTTGAGCACTACACTGTTGTGACGTCACAATCGCATTGCATTCTGGAATATATAGTTGCTGAAGTGGACACATGAAGCCGACTCGCTCCTTCTGTCAAAATAGAGAGTTTGTTCATGTAAGCTTCCCTTGTTCACTTGAAGTGGAGTGTACTTTAAAATAGCACTGGGGATTCCCCTGAGGGAACAAGTGAAGGGAAGTTTGTAAGTGCGTGTCTAAAAGTGGACTTGAACGCAGCACTTTTAGCTTAGCTTAGCATAGTTCATTGAATTTGATTAGACCATTAGCATCTTGCTCAAACAAATAAAAAATGTTTAGATTTTTCCTATTAAAAGCCTGACTTGTCTGGAAAATGATCAAAACTATTTTGATTTGAACGAGATGCTAATGGTCTAATCTGATTCAATGATCTATGCTAAGCTAAAACTGCCCCCGCCACACCAGGAGAATCAGCTGAATGGATTCAAAAATTGTAAAACTCAACTGTTTGACTCCAGGGGAGCTGTAAAATGAGCCTAGTTCCCAAAAGTGGAGCGTTCCTTTCACGAGATAGTTCATCCAAGAATGAAAATAGTGAAAATATAATACTCACTATTTACTCGAAAATAATACGTACTATTTACTCGCCCAAGTGTGGTTTCAAACCCTTATATGTTCGTCTGGTAAACACAAAAGAAGATATTTTGAAGAATGTTACAAACCGGTAACCATTGACTTTCATAATAGTAAAACAAATATGGAAGTCAATGGTTACATGTTTCCAACATTCTTCAAAATATCTTCTTTTGTGTTCAACAGAACAAAGAGAGAAGAAATGATGACAGAACTGTTCACTATGGGTTGGCAAGAGGTAAAATCGACACTTTTACCTCTTCCCAACAGGAAAAAACACCAACAATCAAGAAAGCATGACCATATGGTGTCATGGCTTTGCAATCAAAAAAATAACCTTATAATGGAAGTCAATGGGGCAAAAACAGCCCCGAACATAATGAAAGGGGAGTCAATTTGAACACTACACAAGAGTTAAGTATGTAATCTAGCATTTACCTGTGGCGGCTGGGCCCACTGCTACCTTTAGAGCCGAAGGAGATGTGATACGGCACTCGGTGTGTGTCTGGAGAGATGCTGATCCGCTGACAGCCTGCCCACTCTGAACAACACACAGAGAAATAGTTCAGACATCTGATGCCTGTAGCTTGAAGCTGGATTAGCTAGCTAGCCAGCAATGCTAGGTTTTATTTAGGTCAAGATCAAGGTCAACTTTATTTGTACAGCACCTTAAAACATGAATGTTGAACATGACGTGCTTCATAGACATGGCAAAGTAACATCAATTAAAGAAAAAGACAGTATATAGTACAATAATAATAATAAACAGGCCCCAAAACATCCCACAAACCCTACCAGTGATGTCAAAGACTTTTCCGTCCATGAATGCGAAGTATGTAATCCGCAGTCCCAGCATGCTGGATTCGGCCCACAGGTCTCCCTCCTCAGCACCGTGCCACTTATTACATTCAGCACAGAATCGGGCCTCGCCGGGCTCCCGGTCCATCTCAAAGCGCCTGTGGATGAAGATGAAAACAGATGAAGACGCAAACACAGTTCAAAACACAGGACAGGAGATCCGTATCCGAACGCACAAACCTGAAACATCAGTAATACGCACTTGTGCTTGCCTTCACATTTAGTGCACATCATGGTGTTCATGGCTTCCTTCAGGTCGTCCTGTAGCTTGGTCAGGAACTCGTTCATGGATTTGGAAAGCTCGGTCGCTGCCATTCGCTTCCTGTAGACACAACATAGAAATAAACACGGAGATATTACAGACGTCGCATTATAGCAGACTTTCTAAAAACATTTGATTCTAGGGGTGTAACAGATCACGTCCCACAGTTTGAAACACACGTGACCCGCAGATTAATAACTTTATGTTTTACTTGTGGATTAATCCAACATTTGTAATGATCAAAAATCACATGTATAAAAGCATTCTGGCTTCCCTGTAAACAGTAATGATGACGGAAGAAATTGTGGAGGCACCCAAAGGGTTTCTTAGGTTATTAAAGCTGTTTTCTGTCACTTCTTGTTGAGCCTGCATTAATGCATTCAGTGTAAAGCTGCGCAATTAAAGATTAAATGATCGGGATCTCAATTCAAACACCCACGCAACCTAAATGATAAAATAATGACGATTTGCTGAATGATCCTTGTGTGCGCTGCATTCAAAACCGATTCAGTTCTTACACTTTTCAGTTCATTACAAAGTTATAAACAATCAAATAACACAGACGTGCTGTTTATAGTTCAGATATAAACACTGATGCTTATGGTAAAGGTTGAAATCACCGTTTAATGCAACTTGATGCTGTTGAATGTTGTAACAATTACATTGTTTAACCAGTAGGTGGCGACAAACAACCATCAAAAATATGTCACTGAATAGTACTTAAAAAATGATTCGTCTAGTAATGAAGCATGACGTGATACGAGTGAATTATCGAATCATTGATTGAAAATAAATATGATGTGTTGTACAAGATTATAATGGCATATTTATACATTTATCAGCAACAGTAGCGAAGATCATTTTTCACAATACTGAATATTTAACTTTTTATTCAGGTGGTTATTTCTTGATTTGTAACAAAATGACTGGTTTTAAGTTATGTTTGCAAAAACCAACAGTTTTCTTACAGTACTTTTTTTTAAATAGGCATCACAGTGGCGCAGTGGGTAGCACAATCACCTCACAGCAAGAAGGTCGCTGGTTCGAGCCCTGGCTGGGCCAGTTGGCATTTCGGTGTGGAGTTTGCATGTTCTCCCCGTGTAGGCGTGGGTTTCTTCCGGGTGCTCCGGTTTCCCCCACAAGTCCAAAAACATGTGGTATAGGCGATTTTGTCCGTAGTGTATGTGTGTTAATGTGCATGGATGTTTCCCAGTGGTGGGTTGCAGCTGGAAGGGCATCCGCTGCGTAGAACGTGCTGGATAAGTTGGCGGTTCATTCTGCTGTGGCGACCACTGATCAATAAAGGAACTAAGCCAAAAAGAAAATAAATGAATGAATAAATGTCTCCTCCCTTTTTGCTGATTCGAAAAACGGCCCAATCCATGACTCAAAAACCATAGTGTGATCCGAACTGTCAGATTTATTTCACATTATATATTCTTACAATATTATAATCACACTATTAAGCTTTGGTGTGCATGAAAGGCAAAGCAAACTGATATTTGCAATGCAAGTTTTTTTTGTTTGTTTTTAACAAAGCATACAGGCTGAAAAAATAATATAATAAATATCAATTCAACGACCCCCACCAATTTCCAATTCTGTTTGATGATGCATAGTCAATATTACAGTATCAAATATAAAGAATCAGTAAGGCATTAATTGCTCCAATCTATCAGCAGAAAACTAAACGAGTTCATATTTTCATCCTAGGTTGAGTGAGGGATCGGCAAAGGACCTCGAGCCGGGAATCCAACTCGGGTCACCGTGAGCACTTTGGTGTTATGTGTCGACGCACTAACCACTAGGCTATTAGCACCGACTGAAACCATTTTTTAATAGTAAAATCTTAATTCACTAAGTATAATTAATCATTTTTTACTCCAATTAAAACCACGACAGTCCAGTGTCTCATTCTAATATGCAGATTTCAAGTTATAATTATTTATTTTCTAAATGTGTTATTTACTTAAACGTGGGATGTTGTGATATGCCTGTTCCCAGAATAAATCGGAGAAACCCCTTTAAATCAGTCTTCTGATTTTGGAGTAAGACATTTGATTAATATATTAATGTCAGTAAATGAGTGTAGAGTAGGTCGTTGTGTGACGGCACTCACAGTTCATACTCTCTCCGCGTCTCTGGATTGCTGACGATGTCCCACGCGGCTCTCAACACCTTGAACGCCTCTCCAGCCCCCGGGTGCTTGTTTTTGTCAGGATGAACCTGTGCATAGTTTATTATTCTATCTATATCCAAGGCAACCACACACAGATGTATATATTTGAGAAAATGTTTATCAATTAAATATTAATATTATTGTTTTGAAATATCAAAATGTAACATTACATATTAATTATTTTAAATATTCATATCTATTTTTAAGCGGTTATCATTTACATTATAAATATTTTGCTTTTATACTGTTTTGGAGTTTATATATTTTTTATTTATACAATATTTGCCATTTTTTATTCATATACAGATTCAAAGCAGGTTTGATTCTGTGCACAAATGATCCATTAAACCTTAATCTGTTTCAGAGTGTGTTTTAGTTTCACCTGCACCGCCAGCTGTCTGTACGCTCTCTTCAGCTCAGACTCAGTGGCATGAACATCCACTCCCAGAACATTAAACGGGTCCAACTCTTCTTCAGGGATCTGAAGCACAGCAGATGATGATGAGAATAATGTTAAAATACACTTCAATTATGGTTGTTTACATAATTGTAATCCATTATTAACTATATATTTGTATATATTTAGGGCTGTGTCTCGATTTGAAAAAGAATCGATTCGTTGATTCAAATTCGTTTAGAATCGAGGGTCGAGTTCAAAGTCCGCATTCGATTCCATAACGGTAACTGACTGGAATTTCAGCTGGTATTTTTAGCTTAAAAGAAATAATTAATCATTTGACTTTCAAACTAGGGCTCCACGATACTGGTACAATATGCTATATTGTTGTTGAGTATTGCGATAACAATATGACATTCCTCTCGAATGAACAGTTTGAGATTCAGATGCTAATGGTCTAATCCGATTCAATGATCTATGCTAATAAAAATAATTTTAATAGAACACTCTGCTTAAAAAAAATAAAATAAAAATAAAGACTCATTTTACAGCTTCTATAGAGATAAACAGTTTAGTTTTGCAATTTTTTAATCTATTCAGCCCATGTCAGGGTCTGACAGGAGCACTTTTAGCTTAGCATACATCATTGAATCAGATTAGACCATTAGCATCTTGCTCAAAAATCGTAAAAGAGTTGTGATAAATTTCCAGTTTAAAGCTCGACACTTTTATAGTTACATCGTGTCCTAAGATGAAAAGTGGCTATTTTTCTAGACTGCTAGGACTATTTTCAGATGCTAATGGTCTAATCTGATTCAATGATCTATGCTAATAAAAATAATTTTAATGGAAAACACTACTTTTAAAAAAAGACAATATTTACAGTTTCTCTAGAGTTAAATTGGGTTTTACCATTTTTGAATCCATTCAGCCCTTCTCCGGGTCTGACAGGAGCACTTTTAGCTTAGCTTAGCATAGATCATTGATTCAGATTAGACCATTAGCATCTCACTCAAAATGACCAAAGAGTTTGAATAAATTTCCAGTTTAAAGTTTGACTCTTCAATAGTTACATCGTGTACTAAGATGAAAACTAGCTATTTTTCTAGACCGATATGGCTAGGACTATTTTCAGATGCTAATGGTCTAATCGGATTCAATGACTTATGCTAAGCTAAGCTAAAAGTGCTCCTGCCAGACTCGGAGATTGGCTGAATGGACTCAAAAATGGTAAAACTCAACTATTTAACACAAGGGAAGTTGTAAAATGATCTTCAAAAATAAATGTAGTGATCCTTTAAGACACCAGACAATTTTTTGCATTCGTAAACACTCAAATCACCTACCTTGGCCAGGGCCAGCAGCCTCTGCAGCTCTTCTCCAGGTTGCCACTTCTCCGCTCCCCTGTTCGGAGACTCTGGATTTGAGTTTTCGCTTCCAGCGCCTCGTTTAAAGCTCCAGCCATGAATCCTCACACTCAGATCCGAGACTTTCCTCCAAATCCTGCTGCTCTGAAACGCAAGCCACCATTTCCTTCCCCTCTCTCCCGCCAGCCTTCCAACAACACACTTCATCATCTGAGATCCGGCGCTTAGAGCTACTCGGACAACTCTTAAAGTGGAAAAAAGCGAGTTTCGAGCTTTACAAGTAGACCGGATGATCCCGTCAATTAAAGCTACAGTCGAACACCGGCTCCAGTCCACGATCCGCCTCATGTCTTGCGTCAAACCTGGAATATCGGTGACCTTACAAAGCATTTGAGTGCCAAAATCATACAGTGCAATTCCAGACGACTCCACCAGGAGGCCACAGCGGTGCGTCAGAGAAATAATGAGCTCCACGAACATATGAATGCAGGAGATGCACCAAGGACTGATGAAATCAGACAGGAAATCCCGACACACCATGACCAGGGGGATCCCGTTTTTCCTGCGCACGCGGCTGTTATTGTGCAGGTGGTGGTTGCGTCGTCTCACCTGCTTATGTCTGCTAGATGCAAGGAAGGATTTATGAGGCATGGAGGATGATGATGATGTCCATGATTGGGTTTGTTCATAAAGTCCCATCCCCAATCCGCTCTTCTTGGACTTTCCCTTCCTCCCGGATCCAGCATTCCGGGATCTGGATTCTCCATCGTCTCGTAACTCATTCTTCTCTCCTAGATCCGATTTCTCCTCATCCTCCGCTTGATTGTCAATCAGATCTTCGGTTTTGGCGTTTTGTTCTTCATTCTCATCTAAATCAAAGTCTTCATCAGGGAATTCACAATCAAAATCATCCAGCGCTTCATGTTCACACATGAAAGGTCCGTGATGAGTGTCATTTTCAAAATACGAACTGGCCATAGACACACTGGGAGTCTCACGGTCAGTGTTTTCCTCTACTGTCTCCCAGTGTACAGCCATGTCCTCTTCCATCTTGCTCAAATACCTGAACATTCACTACCTCACGCTTAAGAGACCCATCATGAGCTTCAAGGCGGCAGCAGACTTAAACACGCATGCATTGTGTTTATCATCCGTCTCATATATACAAAGGAAACACCACCGGGGGTCTTCAGCATGTCCAGCATTGCAGAAGATTAGATGTGGACATTTGCGAATCACAGTAGCATTGTGAACACCTGCAAATGAGAAGAAATCTATCAACAACATACTCCACTGAAAATGAACAGCGGAATCAATTACAAGAATTGAGTCACTTAAACATTAATGAAAGTTCATTGGACTTAATAGAAACCAGTTATGTAAACACAAAGGTCGGACGCAAAAAAGTCTGAAAATTCCCCTTTAAATTTCTGATAAATTTATGGCGTTTTGGTGACTGTCGCTTTAAATTCAAATGAGATTGCGCTCTTTTCAAAAGAGGGCGGAGCTACAAATGCCTGTGTGTCAGCATAGTGGCAGATTCTAAAACAAGACTAATGTCCTATGCTAATGAGGGAGAGATAGTCACAAGTGGGCGGGGCTTGCCCCTTTTGAATGACATACCTAAGGAGAATGTCAATCAAAGTGTTTCTAAATTAATTAATTAATTTTTACCATTAGAAGCTGGTTATATTCACACACTGTTGCCACTCAACTGTGTTTAAACCCCTTATAACAGTGATTTTTGCACAATAGGTCCCCTTTAAATCAATGAGTTTACACAATTGAATACAAGTATAACCTAATCAATTATAAGTGTGTAAATACTGCATCTGAACAACATTCAGTTCAAATCAGGGTAAAACTAAACTGCAGGAATTGAGTTTAAGAAGTCCGACATAACAAATGACAATACATGTGCTGTTCGAAACCATAGTGGACCTTATCAAGTGTACTTATTCAAATGCACTGCAGTAGCACCTTAAGGCTAGAGAATACCCATGATGCACTGTGAGGGTTGTAACCAAATAAATTCTCATGTCTTATCAGACTCCAGTGTAAACAATACATCCATACAGCCAGGTTCAAAGTGTCATATTGCGTAATACCACAAAAGAATATTTACATTTTTTATTAAATTGTGTAAATAAAGTTTATTGATTCTAAATAAATCATTTTATACAGTTGAAGACAAAGTTGTTCCCCCTCTGATTCTTTTTCTAATATTTTTCATGCTATTTTTCTATTACACATTTCTTCTGGACATTATTTTTTTTTAATTAATGTGTTGCTTGCCATTTATTTGTAACATATTCGCGTGCAAGATATTTCTACACGTTTATCAGTGTAGTTGCCACAACAGAGGCCAATTGTGTCAATTATAAATAATAATAACAAATCAAAAAGGCTCAGTTAAACTACTTAAGTTATTCCATACCACCGCACACTTTATAAGGTACACCTGACCAACTCCTTGTTAACGCAAATTTCTAATCAGCCAATCACATGGCAGCAACTCAATGCATTTAGGTATGTAGACATGATCAACTGCAGTTCAAACCGAGCATCAGATTAGGGAAGAAAGGGGATTTAAGTGACTTTGAATGTGGCATGGTTGTTGGTGCAAGACGGGCTGCTCAGAGTATTTCAGAAACTGCTGATCTACTAGGATTTTCACGCACAACCATCTCTAGGGTTTACAGAGAATGGTCTGAACAAGAGAAAATATCCAGTGAGCGGCAGTTCTGTGTGTGCAAATGCCTTGTTGATGCCAGAGGAGAATGGCCAGACTGGTTCCACTGATAGAAAGGCAACAGTAACTCAAATAAGCACTTGTTACAACCGAGGTCTGCAGAAGAGCATCTCAACACACCACATCCAACCTTGAGGCGGATGGGCTACAGCAGCAGAAGACCACACCGGGTGGCACTCCTGTCAGCTAAGAACAGGAAACTGAGGCTACAATTCACACAGGCTCACCAAAACTGGACAATAGAAGATTGGAGAAACGTTGCCTGGTCTGATGAGTCTCCATTTCTGCTGCCACATTCGGATGGTCGGGTCAGAATTTGGCATCAACAACATGAAAGCATGGATCCATCCTGCCTTGTATTAATGGTTCAGGCTGCTGGTGGTGTAATGGAGTGGGGGATATTTTCTTGGCACACTTTGCCCTTTTATATAATCCCAATAACCATTAAGATTTCATAACATCATAAAGTGATTTAATGACTGATAGGGTGTTTTGAGCTTAAAACATTCGTAAAATGTATTTTGTGCCTTAAACTCTACATTCAAATTTAATTTAATTAAAAAAAAATCTGGCTTTTTTTGTGGGAGATTTTGATCTTTATCACATGGTTACTTTATTAATTACACAAAAACAAATCATTCACTGTGTCAACAACATATTATTAACGCTAATCGAGTTAATTTACCGTAAGCTTTTTGTTGACTAACTAATAACTAAACATCGTAACTGTTAATGCAAGTAAATCAGCTGATCCTAACGCTTTAAGTCACACAGCTAACTCCATATAAACAAAACTCATATCGTAACATTTAATAGCGCTTTTTAAGCAGCTCTCAGATCAGAGCCACGAGGGAGGAATAAATGTAAACATCACATGTAACTTACTGAACTCTCCGTCCTGATAAAGTGCATTAGCATCGACTCTTCAGCTGCTGCCAACAGATGCTTTATAGACACTGCTCGTGTTTCTCCTCAGTGTTTATGTTGTATGGTCTTTATATGTGTTTGATCTCTTCATTTGCGGTGCTGCTTTAGCGGATATGCTAGCAGAGAAGCAGCAACAGCTAGCTCTGCTGCAGTACTACGTTAGATGAACAGCGTACAGACGGTAAAACTGATCTCGCGTGTAAAATGGGTTTAAAGCAGCTCAGTCCGTCTTCTCACCTATCTTTAGCTGCTTTCACTGTCCTTCTCTCTTCATTCCTGTTCACTTCCGGATACAGCAGCAGCAGCGCGGGAACGTCACTTCCGTTTAAGTTAGCTTTCCTGTCATTCAGATCGTGATCGTGTGTACAAAGCTAAAAGTTTATTTTGTGTTGTAAAATTTACATTCATTTGCAAGTTTACTAAGCAAACTTTTCTTCACTGTGCTAGAAAACCGATTAATATGTATGTAAATCTGATGGCTAATCTAAAAATAAGCTAGCAATGAAATTAAAGGGATAGTTCACCCACAAATTAAAATCCTGTCATCATTTACTCGTCCTTAAAACCTTTATGAGTTTCTTTCTTCTGCCAGACACAAAATAATATATATTTGAAGAAAGCGGAAAGCCTGTAACCATTGACTTCCACTTGTTTTTCATACCATGAAAGTCAATGGTTACAGGTTTTCAGCTTATTTAATAGAGTAAATAGTGAGTAAATGTTTATTTTTGGGTGAACTACCTCTTTAAAACGATTAATATTTGTACATAAAATGTGTACGTGTAGATTTTCTGTATTAAAAGTGCATTGTAATTTCCTATGGAAATGGAAATTTGGGAAATCATGTGTAATAAATTTGTTTGTAAATTAAGGCTTCCTGTTTTTCTGTCTTTGTTTTTCTCTTTCCCATTTCCTCTTATTAAATCAGGTGAAAAATGTTCTTTTCTACATATACAGTATTTTATTTAGCACACTGTACATGCTAGTTTTTGTCAATAAAGCATAAAAAATAAAATTGCAATACAGAAATGAAATTAAATAATAAAAAGACATCACGTTTTTGCTTCAATCATTATTAATACAGTTAATTCGCTTTATTATATACTCTTACAGGCCACTTTATTAGGTACACCTTACTAGTACTGTGTTGGACCCCATTTTGCCTTCAGGTCTGCCTTAATCCTTCATGGCATAGATTCAACAAGGTACTGGAAATATTCCTCAGAGATTTTGCTCCATATTGACATGATCCATGATGTGAATCTCCACCACATCCCAAAAATGCTTTATTGGATTGAGATCTGGTGACCTTGGAGGCCATTTAGGTACAGTGAACTCATTGTCATGTTAAAGAAACCAGTCTGAGATGATTCGCGCTTTATGATGGTGTGTTATCTTGCTGGAAGTAGCCTTTTAGAAAATGGGTACACTGTGGTCATAAAGCAGCAATGCTCAGGTAGGCTGTGGTGACCACAGTGTGCCAAGAAAATATCTTCCACACCATTACACCACCACCACCACCAATCTGAACCGTTGATACTAGGCAGGATGGATTAATGCTTTGACACCAAATTCTGACCCTACATTCCGAAGGTCGAAGTAGAAATCAAGAGTCGGAACACAGAACTGTCGCTCACTGGATATTTCCTCTTTTTCAAACCATTCTCTGTAAACCCTAGAGATGGTTGTGCTTGAAAATCCCAGTAGATCAGCAGTTTCTGAAATACACAGACCAGCCCGTCTTGCACCAACAACCATGCCACGTTCAAAGTCACTTAAATCCCCTTTCTTCCCCATTCTGATGCTTGGTTTAAACTGCAGCAAATTGCCTAGACCGTGTCTACATGCCTAAATAAGTTGCTGCCATGTGATTGGCTGATTAGAAATTGTGTGTTATTGAGCAGTTGGACAGGTGTACCTCCTAAAGTGACCAGTGACTGTATATAATTAGTATAAATGTTTTAGCATATCTTAACCTACATAGTAAAAACAAATTTTCTTCCCAAAAATCCTTCATGAGCAAATAGTTACCTGAAAACCTGAACTTGATTTTTAAATAAGCTTATTTTTGTTGTGAATCTGCTGAAACTGTTTTTGATATTTTATGACTTGTCAGTTTGCATAGATTACTGTAATTATCAAGGTATCTCAGCATTTTATGAGTGAAATATTGAATATGTTTTGTTTAGGAAGTTAGACTGCTTTTAGTGGAAGATAAAATGTAAATAATTTAGTGGAAAGTGAAATTTTGTCCACCATCAGAGGTCTCTGTTAACTCAGAACTCATTCATTTTCTTTTCATCTTAGTCCCTCCATCAATCCGGGGTCGCCACAGTGGAACGAACCGCCAACTTATCCAGCACATCTTTTACGCAGCGGATGCCCTTCCAGCCGCAAACCATCTCTGGGAAACATCCATACACACTCATTCACACACATACACTACGGACAATTTAGCCTACCCAATTCACCTGTACCGCATGTCTTTGGACTTGTGGAGGAAACTGGAGCACCCGGAGGAAACCCACGCGAACACAGAGAGAACATGCAAACTCAACACAGAAAGGCCAACTGACCCAGCCAAGGCTCAAACCAGCGACTTTCTTGCTGTGAGGCGACAGCGCTACC
This sequence comes from Danio aesculapii, assembly GCF_903798145.1. Taxonomy (NCBI): domain Eukaryota; kingdom Metazoa; phylum Chordata; class Actinopteri; order Cypriniformes; family Danionidae; genus Danio; species Danio aesculapii. The sequence goes on along the minus strand of NC_079445.1, from coordinate 2,648,819 downwards.
TACTGTGCCACTGCGTCACCCCTAACTCAAAACTGTAATGTGAAAATAATTGATAAATCAATAAATAATTAATAATAATATTCACTTAATGGTGATTAGAGGTGTCGTCTGCTCCTACAGCACGTTGATAATACATTTATAATTGTATTAAAATTCTGCTTATCATTGTTAGTGTTTATTGTGGTACAGTTTATTCAAATTAGGGGTGATGTTATGAAACATTTATTGATGTGATGTTATAAAACCAGCACTGGATGAATGTCATTATCTCACATTACAGTTTTGTCAACATATATTTTAAATTGGAATATAAATTAGTGTAAAGTGGTCCACCAGGTGGCGCTGTTGCTTCAGTGATTGGCTTTACTTTTGCTAACCTTGAAGTAAACAATTTTAATAAGTACAACATGAATAGTGTGGCATGACCATGGAGTTATGTGCTATCTATCTATCTATCTATCTATCTATCTATCTATCTATCTATCTATCTATCTATCTATCTATCTATCTATCTATCTGTCCGTCCGTCCGTCCGTCCGTCCGTCCGTCCGTCCGTCCGTCCGTCCGTCCGTCCGTCCGTCCGTCTATCTGTCTGTCTGTCTGTCTGTCTGTCTGTCTGTCTGTCTGTCTGTCTGTCTGTCTGTCTGTCTTTAAATGCGCGCACTTAAATTAATTGACAATTCATTTCTTTTCCTTCCTTCTTTTTTTCTTTATATGCGCTCAACAACCAGTGAGAGTGACGTGTGGTGCCGGGGAATCCCGCTGCTCAAACCGCGTCACAGATCTCCGATCCCCGCCTACAGACACGGTGATCTCCGGCGCCCATCCACACACGACCCATGCGTGCTCCTGCATTAAAACCAGACTCCCATCATAACTACATACTAGTGCTGTTTACATGACTGATTTCGACCAAACATGATACGCAGCATGATAATAAAAGGAGCGAATTCCCCGTGTATCCACACCCGGAGAGGAGGGCGCTCCCCCCCAGAGCTCAGCCCGGAGAGGAAGGCTCTTATTCGGTCAGATGGCGTGCCGCAGTCCGCCCACGCGTTTCTCGCGCCCACACAGCAGCGAAAGGAGCGTCATTAACTGAGCGCACAGCAGAACAGAGAGACAACAACACAAGAGTTTCAAGAACATTCACATCTGCAGAATAAGGTCTAGCAAGCACAGAAAACAACACGAGTTAGGGCGTAAAGGTTGAAGTCTAATAACAGAACCAAAAAGTTTGACTCGTTTTGAATTGAGTGGCAGAAGTTTTCGCTGGAGGCTCAAGATTCTGTCTTGAAGACTCTCGAGGTGAGTAGTTCAACTACATTGATGCACGCTTACCTGCATTTTCAGTAACTACTACAACTGTATAGGCTATTTATAGCAGCAGAAAAAGCTGAGTAACACTCTCTGGCTATGATATTTGCTAAGTGGACGATATGCAAGTTAGGAAAAGCAATATAATGCTTTACAACTTGTGCATAGTTTGTGTGTGTGTGTGTGCGTGTGTGTGTGTGTGTGTGTTTGTGTGTGCGTGTGTTTGTGTGTGTGTTTGTGTGTGTGTGCTAACAGTTTTTATACACACTAAAATTGCAGGGTTCTTTTAGTTGGGTTGTATGTGGAAAAACCCAAACATTGGGATAAAATTTGTAATTTAAATATAATTGAATAAACAACCCAACATATATATATATATATATATATATATATATATATATATATATATATATATATATATATATATATATATATAACAAATCTGAATCAGAAAGCAATCGGAAAATGTTTGTATTATATTTTACATTCAATATAACCTTAATAAATCGATGAAACTGAGTTAGTTAACTTGATTAAGGTTTAATAAATGTCTCTTGACGGTTTATTTGTTCTAAAAGGCAGTCTGAGGCTTATATTTATAGATTACAGGAGTCATTCAGAATTAAAGGTAGCTGTTGGCATTACCTTTCCAAACGTACCTCTAGAAATTAGGTACTAACATCTACCTCTGAGGTACCAATTTGGAACCTTTTGAAAACCTCGGAGTATAAAGTACAGTGAGTGTGTATAGTTGATGGAGGCTGTGCTGATGGAGCATTCACAAAAGCTGAATATGTCTCCTGCTGCTACTTTGTAGGGGAATTGAGAAAAACATCCATTATTGCAGATTAAGAGGCTTCATGTTGTATTGTGGGAGGAGCAGGATGAAAATGTCACAGCAATCTTGATTGGAATTAAGATTATGATATGTTACATTTATTTAGTGTTAAATAAAACTGCTTGTGAGTTGTCTAAAGTATCCAAAATTGATTCTGAACTTCTTCAATCGAGTCATCAGTTATTCCAGTGCAAAAACATACATATATATTTCGAAATTCTGCATAGTACCAGTCTTGCTTTGGCTGCCAGTGAATCATGCTTGCTTTAACCCTCAAATACAGTAGTCATAGTTGATTTTGTTTATGACATATTAAGAAGATTTTGTTCTGCTGCCAACGCAAGCTAGCATTGTGCATGACCTTCAAAATGAGGAGGATTCCTGCTTGAACTTACATGGTAAAGCTGATGCCTTTATTACTGTTCATATCAGTGTACTGTTTACAATACTGAGGAAAAGCTGACGTTTCAACCAATCACAAGACTGGGCCATCTGACCAATCGAAGTAGAGTAGGCTTTCAGAAAGGCGGCGTTTAGAGGGACCAGATCATTGAACCAAACATTTCAGACACCAAGGCCATGTTCACACGTACATAGGTATGTTTATAAACAGAGTTTTACCCGCTTTCGCTTTTTAAAACAATCTCTGTCCACGTGAAAATGCACTGGGATGCATGTTAAGCGCACACCGAACCAATAGGTGGCGATAATGACACTTTTATACTGGGGAATTAAATATTTGCATGCATCAAGTCAATGCAAATGTGAGAACAGAGATGGAACGACATGAAATATGCGATGCATTTTCTGTGATTGTGTGGAGCGCAGTAGGTTTTTATATTTGTGTGTCGAGTTTCCTTGTGGGTGTTTAGTTTTTTCTGAACGCAACCTTAATGTACAAGTAGCTAAAACTCAGCAGCAGCAGATGTGCAACAACTTGAATAATAAGGTAAACACAAAATAAAAGTTCCCATCTTCCCGTTCTATTGGGCTCGCGGCTCTCGGCACCGCCAACACTCGTCACCGCTACCAAGCGGACCAATCACAGAGCTTGCAATATTCACCATTGCGATGTGTAGTTACATTTGTTGAGAGGTGCATGTCAGCGTCAGCCACAGCGAGGGCTTTGTGAACGCATGAAGGCTGCACTGGACAATACGCGTGTGTTTGACGCAGAAGTATAAATCAGCCTTAAGGCACAAGAGTATTTTTATAAACTGAGTTTTCCCCGCTTTTGTTTTAAAAAAAATTTCTGTTCACATGAAAATGCAAAAAAGGCACTGGGATGTATGTTAAGCGCACACAGATCCAACAGGCGGTGATAATGGCACTTTTGTGCCAGGTTCACACCAAACGGTGAATTAAAGGTGCTGTATGTAAGTTTGACACCCAGTGGTTGAACTAGGTATTGCACTCCTGGATCAAAACAAACGTAAGCGCGGGTTGCCAGATTGAGGACAGCAGTGAATGATTTAAACTCTGTTCTAAATAAAAGCAACTGCACCCGATAGAGGGAATATTTTTCACATTAAAAGGAGTTTTTGTCCTAACCAAACCTGAAATTGATATATTAGAAACCGCTTTTATTTATTAATAACAACCGAATAAACTGATCAGCTCAGGTACACCTCATGTGCTTTATTCAGTGTTAAATGCTAATAATGTGAGTTTGAATGTTATCTTAGATGACATTTATTGCCATATACTGAAAGCAGCAGATAGTTCACCTCAGATCCTGAAAATAAAATAAACTGTTTGAAATTAAGTTGTATTGTTTTGAAGATTATAAACCCTACCATTTTGTTGGTGTGCAGTGAGTGCACTATTCTGTGCTTCTGAATGGCTGTATTTACATTTCTGTCGTGTTTCGTCTGGTGCAAACAGCCAAATTGCTCATTGTCATGTAGCATGTTGTTAGGACACGCAGTACAATGTAACATGCTCATCCAATGTTTACACTCATAATATTTATATAGTTTGCTAATTAATAACCTCATGTGGAACTCTGAATCAGCGTCTCATTTCGGAGTCTGCTACTGTCCACCGGAGGTCACATTTCGGTCACGGATGCATGCTTTCAGAGCCTTTCTGAATGAATGAATGAAATACGCAGTTTTCCACCAAGGCAAGCCGGCGTGCTGAAATATAATTGGCTAAACTGGCATTGGGCGGGTTAAAAGAACCAAAACAAAGACAGACGTTCCAGCACGGAAAACACATTTTCAAAGCAGAATTTCTGACTTCAGCATTGTTTTTCAGATAAACAAGAATGTTCACTGAGCATGTTTCTGAAATATCTGCAAACATATTATGGTATTTTATGCTTTAGAAGAGTCAAAAACTTACACACAGCACCTTTAAGTATTCGCTGTTTTCACTTTTATGATTGGCCTACATTGCTGGGCTAACATCACACGTGAAAGAAATTCCACATGTTCACAGCAAACGCATCGCATATTCTGCATCGTTTGCACCATGGGATGTTAATCCGCCTCTGTTCTCACGTTTGCTTGATTTAATTCCCCTTACTTATTTCCCCTTTTAGTGTAAACCAAGCAAAAAAAAGTGTTATTATCTCCAACTGTTGGCTTGGCATGGCCTTAGCATGCATCACAGTGCATTTTAGTGTTTTCATGTGGACGGAGATTTAAAAAAATTATAAAAATAGAAAATTAAAGCGGGGAAACTCTGTTTATAAAATTACCCATCTACATATGGACATGGCAGAGCTGATGCTGCAATGGATATTATGACAAAGTGTTTAGGAGACCAACAAAACTAAAACTAAACAGCTCATATTATCGCAAATAATTCCAATAGTGTCCAATTACCAAACAGATGTGATAAGTGGCATAATGTACTGTCAGCTGGTCATTATGTCAAAATAACCCATGAATCGTGCGGCGCTGCGAAAAGGGGCGGGATTAAACAAGATGATTAGACATTTAAAAAAGCCAGCGATTGCTCCATGTTTTAAATTTCTGTCCAGAGAGGTGCTGTTCTGATCCTCGATTGGTCTCACGCAGTCAAGCGATGCGAATTCGCAGGTCAGAGTTCATCAAGCTTGAACTTTGCACTACAGCGAACTGCAAAACTTACGGCATGACCCTGCGTTTCCGGTCTGATGCATTCGCGTGCGTATGAATGGAAGTCTATGGGAGGAAAAGCCCAGTGTGACCGCAGCTTTAATTTGGATTATTTAGCAGATTTGTCTGGCTCACTCTTTTTCTCATAATAGTCCTTTGATTATGCATTTAAAGGAATCGTTCACAGGGCATTTAGTGTGTGTGGATTGTGATGGCTTATATTGAGGCATGGCTTGTGTGGAATTATTTGAGTTGTTGACAATAAATTGACAGTTTCCATCACCTAACGAACATCTACTCCTTCATGTTGATGTAAAGAGAGTAAAAGGAAAGATGACTGAATGAGTTTTAATAGACTAGCTATTAATGGTAACATCTGCTAAATTCAGCTTTTCTGCTAGCTTTTGCACATGGTTTACAAAATCCCAAAAGTGCGAAGCATGTGAAATGTAATATATTGATAGTATATTCAAGCTCAATTCATTTTATTATTTAAAACTGCATGTTTAGTTTCTGATGATCAGCAATTTCTGAGTTTCATTTACCACTGTATAATCCTTATTGTCTTGTCTTCATTTTCCTCCACTTTGGATTGAACGGCAGCTCATAAGACTGATAAAAAGTTGTGAAATTCGGCACGTAGATGCACACCAAACACAGCAAATTTGGAGTCTCTAACACTAATCCTCTAGCACTAGCAACAGCTCAGATGTACACTCATGTTTATGCTAATAATAGTCTGAAAGGAGTAGAAACACCTTTTTTTTTTTTCAGATCACTTGCTCATGCTAAGCTGATTGCACACACACACACTCCATAACTGAACCAGCTCATCCTTTAGACAACCCCAACTAAAGTTATGAAATAGTTTAATTCATACTGATCTCTTAAGCGTTTCAGATTAGTGGGTTATGTGCACACAGACTTTTTATTATCAGCCAGCCTCATCGCTTCCGGTGAATTGTCATCCCATACAAAATCGCTGTGTTTAAGATCTGATTTCTTTAAAAATGTGCGATCTTCACTGCCTGGCTGAGATACGATCAATAACTGTAAAAAATATGGACGACGCGACAGCATCTTTTCCCATTGAACGCTTCGAATGCAAAACGTCTCAAGATGGACACAAACTGTTGCAAAAAACTGCTGAAATTGGAGCATGGGCATGCGCAGAAGGACTGCCTGATGGAGCCAGAGGCGAAGCCACAGAATCAAGCTTCCAACTAAACGCTTGTACGTCAAATCGACCACGCCCTAAAATTATTTAACTTGCAACCTGCGTCATTTATGCAGCATAGCAATAATTCCCCTATATTTGCACATTTGCATTGATTTTGTATGTAATTTACACAATCAAACACTTAATTCTGCTTTTACCAAGAATCCAGCCTTAAATAACATCTAAATAACATCTAAACAACATCAAAATAACGTTTAAAATGTTTAAAAATTCACATTTCTCAAAAACTACTTCAAACTTTCAGTATATAACTCAATACAAACTCCTTAATCAACTTCAAAACGTCAATATGTACCAACACTAGTGGAGAGGAAAGAGTGTGTGACCTACAGGTGGTTTGTCAAGCCCACTCACCTTAATGAAGCACATTCAGAATTGACAATGTTTTCCTATAAATATGGAGTGTTTCTAAGAAAGTGTCTGGTGCATATGGAGAGGAAAGGAGTGTGTCAAGCCCACTCACATGCGTGAAGCACATTCAGAGCAATGCCACCCTGTGGTATAAATACATTTAAGAGATTGATATAGACTGATACTGTGCATGCATTTTCCTGTATAAACGTCCTGTACACTTTTCAACAAACTTGCGTAATTTATAAATGTCTGAAAGGTGCAGAATGTAGGAAACCTAGTGGTTGACATGGGTATTGCAGTCTAAATTCAAAGTATTCAGTTTCTGGCAAGGCAAGCTGAAATATAATCGGGAAAACGGCCAGTGGCCTGCTTAAAGAGACCAAAGACAGACATTCAAACATAAAACGCACATTTTCAAATAAAATAAGCTGACTTTAGCATTGATTTTCTGATATTTTTGTGTAGGATGTTTCTCAAATATCTACAAACATATTATTGTATTTATTATGCATTCGAAGAGTCAAAAAGAGTCATACAGCACTTTTAAATTACAAATTTTTGCAGGCGATGCATCCTTTCATGCTTATTTTATGTCTTGTAATTGGCCCCGTAATCGCTGCTTGCAGCTATATTTTATTACTATTATTTAATTAATTTATTATATTAATGATTGATTATGTGGGAATCTCGTTACAGCTAATCATCAGGATGTCTCTACCACGAACGCTGGGCGAACTGCAGCTCTACCGAGTTTTACAACGAGCAAACCTGCTGATGTACTACGACACCTTCATCCAGCAGGGCGGCGATGATGTCCAGCAGCTGTGCGAGGCTGGAGAAGAGGAATTTCTTGAGATTATGGCTCTAGTGGGCATGGCCACAAAACCCCTGCATGTGCGGCGATTACAGAAAGCACTGCGTGACTGGGCATCAAACCCAACGCTATTCAACCAGCCATTGACCACCAATGTGGCTCCATGTGGAGTTCCTCTACTTAGAATTGACAGTGCTGGCAGTGCCAACTCAACAATAATGGGTGCAAGAAAATCTATAAGCAACGGTCAACCAGGATCTCCATGTGAACGAGAGGATGTTGGATCCTGCCTTACGCCACTTAGAGAAAACAGTCCGAAAAGTCCCTGTTCACAGGCATCTCCAGTACCTCCAGACCACCACCTATACAGGGAAAAGCTGTCCCCAATGGACCCTCACTGGCTCAGCCCTGAAATATACGGATCTGCAGATTTAGATGAAGATCAACCCGTTCCTCCTTTACCCTTCGCTTGCCATTCTCGCCTTTTAGGTCCACCAACGCCAACATCATCTTCATCTTCATCATCCGCTTTGGCTTCTCCGTGGCCTGGAGGTCAGCTGGATCCGGACACTATTAAAGCTGTGGAGGACAGCGTGGATCGGCTTCTGAGGACCATGCCGCAAGCCGATCAGACCGAGGTCAAGACGCTTTTGAGACTCAATAAGAAAATGGCCAAGACCGTGGGACACATTTTCAACCTGGAAGCTCAGGACAAGAGCAAGGAGGAGGAGATCCGCAAATACAGCCTGATCTACGGACGCTTCGACTCCAAGAGGAGGGAAGGGAAACAGCTTACACACCATGAGGTTTGTCCGGGAACATGTTTTGAAGTTGATTAAGGCGTTTGTATTGAGTTATATACAGAAAGTTTGAAGTAGTTTTTTAGAAATGTGAATTTTTGAAGATTTTAGACGTTATTTTGATGTTATTTAGACGTTATTTAGACATTATTTAGATGTTATTTAGACGTTATTTAGACGTTATTCAAGGCATTTCATGTTTCTTGTGAACCCCGCATTATTCGTAAATTATTCTAGTTGTAAAGTGTTAAATAGGAAAATTATTAACTCTCTTTTTTTTGAATGAGATGCTAATGGTCTAATCTGATTTAATGGTTTATGCTAAGCTAAAAGTGCCATAACAAATGTATTGTAACCTGATGTAACCATAACAAAACTGCGGCGCAATGATATTACGCAGGTAACAGCACTGCGTAATATCGTTGCACCAGCTGCTGCCATAGTACAGCAGAAAAGATCCTTTATTATTATGACAGAATGACACAATAGTTCCTAGTATGTAGTATGTAATGAGGGTATAGTTCCTAGTCATATCAGCCTAGAAGATAGCAACTTTTCATTTTCCGTCAGTCTTAGTACACGATGTAACTACACAGGAAACAAGCTTTAAATAGGAAAATATTTACAACTCTTTTTTTTTTTTATGAGTGAGATGCTAATGGTCTAATCTGATTCAATTATTTATGCTAAGCTAAGCTAAAAGCGCCATAACAAACTCAACGTAACCTGATGTAACCATAACAAAACTGCGGGAGCAATGATGTTACGCAGGTAACAGCACTGCGTAATATCGTTGCACCAGCTGCTGCCATAGTACAGCAGTAAAAATCCTTGATTATTACGCCAGAATGAGAGAATAGTTCCTAGTATGTAGTATATAATGAGGGTATAGTTCCTAGTCATATCAACTTAGAAGATAGCAACTTTTCATTTTCCGTCAGTCTTAGTACACGATGTAACTACAGAAGAATCAAGCTTTAAATAGGAAAACTATCTGAACTCTTTTTTTTTTGAGTGAAATGCTAATGGTCTAATCTGATTCAATGATTTATGCTAAGCTAAGCTAAAAAATGGCCATAACAAATGTAAAGTAACCACAACAAAATTTAAGCAACAAAACTGCGGGCGCAATGATATTACACATGTAACAGCGCTAATATCGCCTGCTGCTATTTTACAGCAGTAAAGATCCTTAATTACTATAGCAAATGAGAGAGTAGTTAATAGTATATAGTATATAATGAGATTATAGTTCAACTTCCTAGTAATATCAGCCTAGAAAATAGCAACTTTTCATTTTCCGTCAGTCTTAGTACACGATTTAACTACAGAAGAATCAAGCTTTAAATAGGAAAATTATCAAACCTCTTTGGTCATTTTTGAGCGAGATGCTAATGGTCTAATCTAATTCAATATCTATGCTAAGCTAAACTAAAAAGTGCCATAACAAACGTAACATAATCATAACAAAATTTTAGCTGCGCAGTGATATTACACAGGTAACAGCACTGCGTAATATTGTTGTATAGTAGTACAGGATAGTACAGCAGCAAAGATCCTGGATTAATACGCCAGAATGAGAGAAAAGTTCCTAGTATATAGTATATAATGAGAGTATAGTTCCTGTTCATATCAGCCGAGAAATAGCAACTTTTCATTTTCGGTAGTTACACAATGTAACTACAGTAGAATCAAGCTTTAAATAGGACAATTATCAAAACTCTTTTTAAAATTGAGCTAGATGCTAATGGTCTAATACGATTTAATGCTTTATGCTAAGCTAAGCTAAAAGTGCTCCCACTAGACCTGAAAATCAGCTGAATGGGTTAAAATATGAAGTGATTTTGAGTCTTAATTAGGCCATACTTTTACTCTATATAAAATCCAGAAACTGTTTTGCCCATGTCCCATCTAAAGGGTTAATGGTGCCAACTGATGATCAACAGTAAAAATGAAAAGTTTTACCTCTTACCAACAGGGGAAAACACCAACGATCAAGAATGCATGATTATATGCTGTCATGGCTTTACAGTCAAAAAATGTCATTATAATGGAAGTCAATGGGGCAAAAACAGCCCCGAACATAACGAAAGTGTAGTCAATTTGAACAGGACACAAGGGTTGTGCTGTAAAATGAGCTTATTTCCAGTCACAGAGCTCAGATGACCATTAAAGGCCTGGTTCTCTTTTATTTCCTCTTTCAGATGCTCATCAACGAGGCGGCGGCTCAGTTCTGCATTCGGGACAATGCTCTGTTACTGCGCAGAGTTGAACTCTTCTCCCTAGCACGACAAGTGGCCAGAGAATGTGCCTACACCTCTACATTTAAACACCACAGGTCAGGAATCACTTCTCTTATGAGTACACTTTATATTTCACTTTAATAATATATTGCCAAATACCAGTTAGCGTTTCTGTGTGGAGTTTGCATGTTCTCCCCATGTTGGCGTGGGTTTCCTCCGGGTGCTCCGGCTCCCCCACAATCCAAACACATGCGCTATAGGTGAATTGGATGAACTAAATTGGCCGTAGAGTATGACTGTGTGTATGGGGAAACCCACGCCAACACGGGGAGAATGATGACATAAAATAAATTGAATTTCATTATATCATTAAATTCTGAACATACACTCTCGTCCTATTTGGTGTGTTTTCTGTTGACGTCTTTGATGTATGAAAGAGCTTTTGGAGCTCCATTTTGGCAAAGATCCAAAGAAAGCTCTTGGAGGAGTTCAATAAAGTAGGTTTTTCTGGAAATTAAATCTGTGGGCTGCTTTTGACTTGGCACGAGCCCAGGAAGCAGAAGGAAAAACAAGGATGCCAGTGGTTCACAGCTTTTCTCACTCCCCCAGAAACCAATTATATATTGAATTAATTTAACAGGAAATTGATAATGTTGTATTTTTGTTATTATACACTATATGTTATTCTAATAATTTTGCCATGTCTTCCACAATAGCTGCCTTTGTTTTATTTATTTGACTAGGGTGCTTTTATAATATCTGGCAACCTTTCAATCTTCTACAGAGTGTTAAAAATGGAAATGATTGTTCTTTATATTTTAGAAAGGTTTTGCATACAGATGATAATGTTGTTAAAAAGATCACTATTTACATGTATTCACCAAGCGGCAACCTCCCGCTCTCCCTCGGGAAGTCAATACGGAAGTAACTGAAACTGCAATCCATCAAAATTCCGCTAGTCCTGGCTCCATAATAGAGCAAATTGCAATTGAGCCCACTGTTAGAATGGCCAACTTTACAGCAGAAAAAAAGGTGCTTACAGCCTGGTACAAAGAACGATTTTGGTTCATATAGCTATTATTACCCTCCATGACAACTGTGAGGGGGTGTATTTTTTTATAACTCATCCATTTCCTTTATATTAGGTTATATTAAGTTTGCATAATTAAGGGCGTGGCCACTTGAGTGACAGCTAGGTCTCGCTGGTCGCCGTCACTTCACCTCAGCTGAATCCGGCAGATTAGCCACTGATCTCGGCATATTCATCGTATTTTGGTTTTGTTTTATGTGGCTTTACACAGTCAGCTGCCTTTTGGCTTTATTTCTTACAATTATCAGATGATATGGGATGCTGTGTGCATTTAATTGTGCTCACAAACCATTCATGTGGCCTCCGTTTCCCATGTGAGTATGTTATATACTTATACACCATCTCTATAAGTGTATTTGTTTTATTTAAGATCATTTATCATTAATATTTTTCTTTAGACCCGTAAAGCACTCCAGAATGTGACAGATTGATTAGCTGTAGGCTCTAGAACAGTCATCTGAAGCGTTATCATACAGTGTTATGCTGGAGTTCATCAATAGTCCTGCATTTACTAACACACACTATATTTAAAGTATTTGGAAGTAATTTGCGTTTTCCTCCTGTAGAAAACGTCATAAGAACAATGTTTAGTGGCTCAATGTGTTACTACAGTGTTTTTAAAAGTCTAAACACTTTATTGATATAGTGTACAGCCAAGCACATGTGGTCAGAACACAAACGAGTCGCAGGTAATAAAGTATCAAGCGTTTCTCCCAAAGTAAAGTCTGTCTGCCAGGTCTAAGCAGAGTGCCAGCAGGTGTCTGTAGCTCCGCTCACTCTCCGCCTCTTTGCCCTTGTTTGGTATCCCGCCGTGGGTGCGATGACGCGCGAACAAAAGGGCGACGGTTGGCCGTGCCTACTTGTAGCTTCTTTTGCAGTGTTCAGAAACCTATGGGTGGCGTCACGGACACTACGTCCATATATTTTACAGTCTATGGTATTCACACACAAAAAAAGACTAAAAACTGTATTCTCTACGCCAGGTCAGACACTTTCTGATTGTTAAGATCACAATAAGATCATTTTCAAAAACCTAAACTTTGAAAACTTAAAAAGTCTGTTTTTACACCCTCAAAACAGTCATCATGAACAGCCGAAATGTATTAACAGTTTCAGTCATTTCATAATTAATGCTAAGCTTATTTCATGACATGCTATATCTGTTATTTTTGTCATCTCAGGACGTACTCAGAGGATTGTTCTGCCTCCGCTGACTGTGCTGCTCAGAAGAGAATCAAGCTTGATGTGAGTAAATCAAGATATCGACAGTTCATATGTTTAACTAAACTTTAAGAAAGATTAGAAATATTCATCAACATTAGAAATGCACAGTTTCACGCAGCGGATGCCCTTTCAGCTGCAACCCATCACTGGGAAACACCCATACACACTCATTCACACACATACACTACAGACAATTTAGCTTACCCAATTCACCGATACCGTGACGCCCAGTGAATGATTTAGAAGTCATTAATCTGAAAAAAGCAGTTCTGGCAACGAGGAATACTGATAATAACTGAATTTATAGAGAAAAATAAAGTATTCAGGTAAGAGATAATGAACTGTATGGAACTAGAGAGACTAACTTATATCCTCAATGGCAAGCAGAAGGACTTTTACCATCTTGAACCGTGTATGAATATTGTGTAAATTGTGTGTTTGTAAACGGGTACTTTTTTTAATTGTATCATTATTATTTTTATTATTTTATCAGTATTTATTTTTCAGTGTTTCAATATCTTGTTATTTTTATTATCTATTTATGTAGTTTTTATTTAATTTTTTAGTTATGTACAATAAATGCGTACATATTCTAATTAAAGTCAGAATTATTCACCCTCCTGTGAATTTTTTTCTTCTAATATTTCATAAATGATGTTTAACAGAGCAAGGAATTTTTCACAGTATTTCAGATAATATTTTTTCTTCTGGAGAAAGTCTTCTTTGTTTTATTTCTGTCACCATCCTGCACTTTGTCTCCATTCCCCTAGAGGTCCCCGTGTTTCCCCTCTACCTTTCTTCTTCCTCGTGTGTCCTTGGTTACTTAATTTTGATCACCTGTGACTTGTTCCAGCCTGTGTATTTCAGTTGTCACTTTGTCAGTGCTCCTCACTCGGTTTTTGAGTCATCCTTGGTGAACTTGCCTTGCGTTCCCTTAATCTCCTGAGCTACGTCTAGTAAGACTGTTTTATTTTCCCTATTGCTGGCTGCCTTATTGTCTATTTGTTTTCTCCCCTCGTGGAGTTTTCTCTACATGTTTATTATACTGTTAAATATTTTGTATTCCTCATTCTGAGAAGAACCTAAGTTGTCTGTTTTGCTACCTCATTTTGGAGAAGAATCTAAGTTGACCTTTTCTTTTTTAAATAAATCCTTGTTTTCTGGATCCCGTCTTGGAGTGTTTTCGTTTGGGTTTAATTCAACTTCAGTGGCTCAGTGGTACACACGTCAGTCCCCACACCAGAGACTCGGGTTCAAGACCCGGCCGTGACAATTTTGGCTTGAATAAAAGAAGTTTAATATTTTTTTTTAAAGCCATTTTAAGGTCAATATTATTAGCCCCCTTAAGCAATATTAGTTTTGGATTGTCAACAGAACAAACCACTGTTTTACAATGACTTGCCTAATTACCCTAACTTTACCCTAATTAACCTAGTTAAGCCTTTAAATATCACTTTAAGCTGAATACTAGTATCTTAAAGAATTTCTAGTCTAATATTATGTGCTGTCATCATGGTAAAGATAAAAAATTGAGACAGGAGGAATGAAGTGTTTGCCGTTTGCAGGTCACAGATTCTGACAGGCTGTCGAAGGATCCAGCGGTAAACAGTGACGTCAGATCTACAGCAGATGACAACAGTCTTTCTGGAGAGAGTCTGGACAGTTTAACACAAGGTGAGATAACATTTACTCTTTGATTTGCATCCATGGTTGTTATTTAAATGTAATTTCAAAAATGAGGGGAGAGGAGGGGACGTGGCATCAGATATTATCCAGTGAGTTGTTTACTGGAGACTCAGACTGAATGGATCATTTGAATAAGTGAGTTGTTTAATTAGCATATAGACAGCCCTGAATGAGAAGCAGCCTTCGACCTGCTGACGATAATGTCAGCTAAGACTAAGAGGAATTTTAGATGAAGGACAAATGTACAGTGACAGGAGTCTCCATAGACTGACACATTCTCTCACATTTCTTTTCACATTTTCAGTTTTTCCACAGAGATGACTTTAGTCCTGTTTTGAATCTGCCACTATGCTGACACACAGGCATTTGTAGCTCCGCCCTTCTTTGAAAAGAGCACAATCTCATTTGAATTTAAAGTGACAGTCACCAAAACGCCACAATTAGGATCAAAACCTAAAACGGGCAGTTATAACAGTTATAAAACATTATTCGTGAGGTATTTTGAGCTGAAACTTCACACACACACACACTCTAGGGACATCAGAGACTTCTTTTACATCTTGTAAAAATTTTACATCCTGTAAAAAGGGGCATAATAGGTCTCCTTTAAGGTGTTGTCTATAGGACGAACAGTTAGACAATATAGGGACTTATCAAACACCCAGCACAATAAGGCACAAGGTGTGTTTGGCGCGATTTGTTGCTATTTTTAGACAAGCGCAACCCTAATTTTGACGTTTTGCGTCACGTTGTTTCAATAGCAAATCTATATTTTGCTCATGGGTGTGCTGGTCTATAAAGGAGATGTGTTAAGGCACATTGTTGGTGTGTTGCTATTTTGAGGAACTGTATTTATGAACTTACTACATAAATATAAAAACCACTGCCTCCATTCTCACCTCGGGGGGCTTTTTCAGTTTATTCATGACAATTTGCAATTATAAAATGTTGTTGTTGTTGTTGTTGTTGTTTGTTATTGTTGTTATTATTATTATTAATATTATTTATTATATGTATATTTATATTTATTGTAATAAACACAAGTTTAGATTTGTCCACATGTGGGGTTTTGGAGACGTCTGCATCACCATTTGGGGTATAAGAACAGACGTGTGTTTGGATATAACTCAGTTTTTTTACCACACTTCATTATTATTGTTCATTTATTCCTTTGCTGGAGATTAGAACTGAATTTAGAAATAGTTTTGACACAAATCTTTAAGCTTAATAAACAAAAATAAATATGTAGGCTAATGGATATGAGTTCAGGGGAGTGAGTTTCCACCGTTTCCTTACTCCACCAAAGTAAAGGAGTAAAGTAAAGAGAAAGTAAAGAGGCCGATTGGAGGAGGCTTGTTCTTTATTCTCGCGCTGCAGATGCTCTGTTGAACTGTTTTCTCGCTATTGAAGCGTTCAGTTTTTACACGTACAAAGTCCGCCATGTAATTTCCAAAATGTAACTTCCCACCCATCATGGTCCTTTTTTCATTATGTGAAATGTCATTTCATTTTGTGCCATGTCATAATTGTAAATGAGATTTTATGCACGCTGTTATTCAGTGTTATTTGCTCATTTTTAATGCAAACTAAATTATGAACACTTGACAAACACGTCACAATCAGTCTTTATCTTGTCATGACAACTTGACGTCACCAAGACAGCTTGTTATAAATCTGTCATAAACATGATTGTTTGTCGTGAGACATTATAATTGTGTCATGATGATTTTTCTGAACACGTTTTGTCTGTATTTGTCATTACAACGTCTCATTAAAAGTGTCATTACTCTGTTAAATCATCTTGAACCGCGTCATTAATATTTAATGATATTTTAATGACAAATTCAGCTTCTACCACCGTAGTTGAGGTCAAAAAATATATTATTGACAGCGTTATAAAAATAATGGCTTCATTGTGATGATCATGTTTATGACTGTTTTATGACAAGTTTTTTTTGTCTTGGTAATGTCAAGTTGTCATGACAGACAAAAACAGCTTGTGATGTATTGGTTTATGTCAAGTTTTCATAACAAACAATGTCATCTTCACATTTAATGTCATAACTGAGCGAGTGACACTTAACGACAGTTGTTATAAACATGCATAAAATCTCATGCACATTCATGAGAGGTGATGTCATGATTATTTCATGACAGTCTTATGAACACCCCTACAAGTAAAGTGTTACCAAATGGTCACCTAAAAAGTGTGTTCGTTCACTCACTCGCTCCCTCATTGCCTCAGGGTTCACTGTTTGTCTATCTCTGTGTGTGTTGATAGATCTGAGTCCTCAGTGTCAGGCGTCCTCGTCCCCTCACCCCCTCCCCGAAACCGGCCTCATCACCTGGAGTCGGACGCTCATGCAACAGACACTCATGGATGAGGGCCTCAGATTGGCTAGAATGGTGTCACGTGACCACGCCAGCAGAGTCAGCCTAGGGTCAGAAAAGAGACAGATTTCAGGTGAATACTAGAGTTCTGTCATCTCACATATAACATACAAACATAGTGATTTAGTTAGCTCACATTGCTAGTTTTGTGGTGAACAGTTCATCTGTGCATGTCATTAAGCAAAAGACAATAGTTTGCTCTTGTAATCTTCAATTGAAATCTGAAAAGGCACTTCCTGTTTGTTTTCAGTTAAAATCTCAGATTACGTCAGGGTGAAGTAATGGGCGTGGCTAACATACTTAACCACGCCCCTCCAGCTGTCATTTGACAACAAACAGAAATGGTGAGGAGGAGGAGTCTGTTAGGCTGTAATAACTCTCCCCCAACACTTTTCTCCATCTATCTGAATGAAACGCCCACTTTACTACATCCAATCAGCTCGCAGTAGAGAAAACCAAGCCACGCCCACTGCTTTCTCATTTAATATTCTATTTCTCTAGGAGCTACGTCACAATACGGAAAAAACAGTTGCAGCTTCTGGTTCATGTGGACTTTTATGCAAATACTGTATTGTTTTAAAAACCACCCTATAGTAAAGTACTTGAATTATGGGCCGATCACACCGAACGCACTTTTAAGCTTCAAAAACGTGAAGCTCACCACGCTGCCTTTTTTGCTGACAAGAAAAAATGAAGTGCAAGTGCTAGACAACGGCTGAATCAGCTGCGTATTGTGCGTGAGCGCTGCTGTTGATATTGTTATAACTTTAACATTTAATAATATTGTGATATTCAAGATTTGTGAAGTCCTACAGCTCCGGATAACTCGAAACGGTGACCACTACTCTCTCCTCCATCTTTAAAAGTCTCTGTAGTCGTCTTGACACCACACTGTGTTTTCACCCACAATGAAAACTCCGCCTCTGCTTTCATTTGATTGGAGAATGAAAGAGACTCTGCTGACGTAACGCTCTTTTTCCGCTTAGAGTTGACTTTTTTTTTTAACTGTGAGCACACAGCAGGCAACGGTGAGACACAGCAGGTGGAAAAACACGAGGCACGCAGGACGCATAAGCGTCGCGCAATACACACGGCCGTTAGTAAATCATTCAAAAAAGGCGCCTCTCAATGCAAAAAGCTCGTTCGGTGTGATCTAGATGTCTGCATTCCCGCGGCTGTACTGTGGGAGCTGTCTTAGGAGATTTTTGCAGCGTGGGAATAAATTTCCGAATAAAACGCCGTAGCGGTCAGTAACTCTAGTGTAATTTTTAACGAGACGATCTAACAATATAACGTTCCCGAGTCCCGACGTTATTTCGCAACAGCTTATCTGTGATTTTCTCATTGTTATTGAGCACTGGTACAGCCAGACTGTTACACATGATGACCAGTGCTTTCTGCACGTGCTTTTTATTCGCACAGCTTGTCACCATCTGCATAACATTCCTCAGAGGAGGAGGCTTTACCATGGCAGAGCAAGGTGAAGATGCGCTGTCCTTGAAGGACGTTCAGCTTGCATTAGAAAACAGTCAGTTTACTGTTACCGTACGTTCACACCGAATGCGGCGAGAGCGTCAAAGTAGCCGGAAGTCATTCATTTTCAATGAGAGCCGGCGGCGATAATCGGCGAGGAGCAGCGTTGACGCGTCTTCGGCGGTGTGGGCGTCGAGGAGAGTTGAAATCAAGTCAACTTTATGGTATTGAGCTGACGCGGTTCGGCAAGCAATCAGAATGAAGAAGTCCACCGCTTGAGAGGAGTCCAGAGAACACAGTCACTGTAAATCTAGGTTCCGACCACAGTTGTTCCCAAGGGTTTGATTATTGCGGTCGCCGGATTTTCAATTATTTACAATATTTTCTTACAGGAACATGCATTAAATAAGTTACTGGTGAGTTACTGATATGCATTAATGCTGTATATATTTATCTTTTAAAAAGCGGGAATCTCATGCGACTGTACAAAACAGTATTGCTGCTTCAGGATATTTCAGACATATGGACACACTGGATAATTAAGTGGAGTAACACCACATGCAACTTGATCTTCCATTGTTAAATGAATTTGATAAAAAGTGCGCAACATTTTCACGCTAGAAAGCATGTTTTATGCAGGAATGTCACTGATATGATATGCTGCAACGGCTCCTTTAAATATGAGATCAATGTAGCGAATTTTGACGCTCTCGCCGCCGGAGCTAAAGGAAGACAGCGTTGTCGCCAGAGCGACCTTGGACGCTCTCACCGCTTTCGGTGTGAACGCACAGTCAGGAAACCCACATCAGGCAAGTCTGATGTATGGGAATCATGCGTCCTAGATGCAAATGAAAAAAAAACTACCCTTTGCCCGATGTGATAATACCTCAAAGTTTTACCCTTTAGCAGTCAAGGGGATCGCACACTGGATGCGCCATGAATTTTAGAAGTCTAAACATAAATTTCTAGGGTAAACACACTGGCGCTGCAAGTCAGCAGCTGTCTGCGGCGCTCATCTACGACTAAGGACTCTGTTACCTCCACAGAGTGCCATCTTAATAATTTCATTTTAAGTAACATACAATTGTGCGAATTTTACTTCCGCATCTGGTGTGCGACCAGCTGGAACCTCAGGTTTAAGGCGGCAGTCATGTCTCATCACAAAGGGCCAAACAAATCTGACATTTAGCCTACAATCCTTGCACAACCTACAGTTTTATCTGTCATCTCCCTCTTTTGGTTGTACCCAATTTAAACGTGAGATTTTGAAAACCAGATCTAAATTTAGCGGGAACGGTCGGGTCCGGTAGATAATTGTTTTAAGCAGGCAGCAGGTGAACAAAGACTGAATATACGGCGGGAGCGGTCAGATGCGGAATTAAACCTTGCGGTAGCGGAACTAAAAAAACAGTCCCGTGCAGACCTCTAGTGTGATCTGTTGTGGTAATTCACTGTTGTGATCTAGTCTTAATCTGTTGTGGTAATTCTACAGTTGCTATAGTAACACAACAACTATAGTAATGTAAACAAATGATCCAATACTGTAGAAAAGAATACTGTAAAAATATACTTTATTTTTTGGATTGTTTACAGAACAAACCAGTTATATATTATATATACTGTCGCAATATTACTTGCCTAATTACCCTAACTTTATCTAATTAACCCAGTTAAGCCTTTCAATGTCACTTTAAGCTGTATAGAAGTGTCTTGAAGAATATCTAGTCTAATATTATTTACTGTCATCATGGCAAAGATAAAAGAAATCAGTTATTAGAGATGAGTTATTAAAACTATTATGATTAGAAATGTGTTGAATTCTTCTCTCCGTTAAACAGAAATTGGGGGAAATATATACAGGAGGGCTAATAATTCGGACTTCAACTGTATATTGCAGAAAACAAAATACTGGGATGTCAGTTTTGTCTTATATCGTGCAGCACTAGTGGTGTGTGTGTGTGTGTGTTGTAGCTGGTCTTCACTGCTGGCGTGAATCAGACAGAATGAAAAGGCGAGATGTGAAGAGGACGAGTGTACGGGCGGAGGGGGCCGCAGGAAGTGATGCGTGGGTGAGAAACCGGAGCCCCTCGTCCCCGTCTGACGTCAAAGCGCATCAGTGTGCATACAGATGGAGGGATGGATGGATGGATGGAGAAAAAAGAGGGGGTGAACGAGTGGGAGGGAGTGAGAAGGGCGTCGCTTTGACTCACAGAGACGGAGTAAAAATAAACCATGTGGGCAGAGAAAGGATGCAGTGTCTCTCTCTCTCTCTCTCTCTCTCTCTCTCTCTCTCTCTCTGTCTTTCTTTAATGAGCAAAAACTAATGCTTCACTTCAGTCAAACTCACAGAAATGAGCTGTGTGTGTGTGTGTGTTTGGATAATTTGTTGTTCATTTCATTGCGCTGTCAGTCATTTTGTGCTCATTTCTCTGCGTACAGTTGAAGTCTGAATTATACATACTGTATATTTTCCCCCAATTTCTGTTTAACGGATAACATAATATTTTTAATAACTCATTTCTAATAACTGATTTATTTTATCTTTACTATGATGACAGCACATAATATTTGACTAGATATTTTTTAAGATACTATTATTCAGCTTAAAGTGACATTTAAAGGCTTAACTAGGGTAAATAGGCAAGTCATTGTGTAACAGTGGTTTGTTCTGTAGACTATCCAAAATAAATATTGCTTAAGGGCTAATAATATTGACCTTAAAATGCTTTATAAAAAAATTAAAACTGGTTTTATTCTAGCCGAAATAAAACAAATCAGACTTTCTTCAGAAGAAAAAATATTATAGGAAATACTGTGAAAAAATTTCTTGCTCTGTTTAATGTCATTGGGGAATATATATATAAAATACTTTTTACAAATAATTAAATAAGTAAATTTAATTTAAAACATTTATAATTATTAAAAACAAAAATAAAAAACAAGCAGCAGTCTAACCAAACATGCACCTTATAACCAGTGGTGTAAAGTAACTAACTACTAATACTCAAATTACTGTAGTCGAGTAGTTTTTTCGCAGGAATTGTAATTTACTGAGTAGTTTTTAAAATGTGTACGTTTACTTTCCCTTGAGTACATTTTTAGTTCTGTATCAGTACTTTTACTCCACTACTGTTCTTCAACCTGCACTCACTACTTTATTTTCTCTTGTCTGTGGGGATTAGAAAAATCAGTCCTGCGAGTCCAATCAAATCACATATAGACGGTAAATAGCATCATAATGAACTACCGCAAGACATGGGTGATTTATAACTGCAGAAAACTGTTTGGAAGTATTCAAAGCGTCCAAGATGTCCAAAGTCTTTACACACATTGACCCAGAGACTGTTTAGATACATGTCACTGATGACAAGATGACGGATGTTTACTGTATGATGACCGAAATGGCCTTAAACACCCAGCCGGCACAAGACGTCAACATGACGTCAGATTGACGTTGTACCCTAACGTCATGGGGACGTTGCGTTTTGTTTGGAAATGAAAATCGAGTTGACGTCAGAACTCAACGTCAGGTCAACGTCAATGTTCAACATCCAACCTAAAACTAACCAAATATCAACGTCTAATGATGTAACAGCTTGACGTTGTGTGAACGTTACCACTATAGACATTTATCAGACGTTGGATTTTGGTTGTCATACCTGATGAATAAATGTCAGTATTTGACGTCAATATGATGGTTTTAGATGTTAGGTCGACGTTGGATTTTGGTTACTTTTTAACATCCTAAAATCGACCAAATATCAACGTCATTTGACGTCATTATTGGACATCAAAATAACGTTGTCCTTAGACGCTGGCTAGACGTTGAATTTTGGTCACCTGACGTCACAACCTAAATCTAACCTAATAATAACGTCTTATGACGTTGTGTGCCTGCTGGGTAATAACTAAATGCACTACAGAATAATACGTTTACACACATCCACACATTACATGTAAACACATCAGCTTTTAACAGTGTAATACTCACTACTCTTGAGTACTTTTGAAATGCCTACTTTTTACTCATGCTTTGAGTAATATTCACAATACTTTTACTTGCACTAGATTTTTAAGCAAATAATGGTACTTTTACTGGAGTATGATTTTTCAGTACTCTTTCCACCACTGCATATAGAGTAAATAATATACACCATTACGTTTTACTTGATCAAACTCAAAACATTGAAGATCGAGTGGAAAAGTAAGAGTAAAATTGTCCATGAATCATAAGAGCCCTACTTTCAACTCCTAATAAGATACGCAAGGAAGAGGCCCCAGATTTCTTCAACATTTTTAGAAGCATCTGCCCTAGCAAAACGAATTCTTTCAAGCTTAAGAGCAGCAACCATTTCAGTCAGCCATTTATGAAAAGTAGGTGGTAAAGAGAACTTCCAATCCATCAAGATCACCCTTTAGCCACCACCATGCCAAACATAATAGACATTTGCTGATTTTGTGACCATGCTAACACCAGGTCAGAGCATCCAAACAAGGCTAATTCAATATCTTGACTAATGTTTTCTCCGATACGTTCCCTCTGAACTCTTGCATCTGTCACATTTGGGAAAGAAATTCACATGAGGGCTATTTATTTTGGC
Organism: Danio aesculapii; assembly: GCF_903798145.1. Lineage (NCBI taxonomy): Eukaryota > Metazoa > Chordata > Actinopteri > Cypriniformes > Danionidae > Danio > Danio aesculapii. The sequence continues at coordinate 2,625,665 of NC_079445.1, read as the reverse complement.
TTCAACCGTATAATAAAAATTGACATCTGATACTGTTTCCTTGACCATCCTGACAAACATTTAAATGTAAATGAAAATGTTGTTTATTGTGCTAGAGATGGAGGAGAAGGCGTCCGAGAGGAGAGGGCCGAGTACCAGAAGCTGCAGTCCAGCAAACACCAAAGATGACCCATAATAACCAGCGGTCGCTCAGTCTCCATGATGATCTCAGGTCTCCATGATGATCTCAGGTCTCTCCGAGCCATGTGTGTGTTCACTTCACTGTTCATCAGTCCTTGGTAAAGCTGCAGTCAAAAAATAACAATGGACATCTGCATTTGTTTGATGTGCTTTAAGGTAATTGGTGATTGTTTATCATACATTAAAGGATCACTGCACCTTTTTGGGCTCATTTTTGAATCCATTCAGCTGATTTATGGGTCTGGAACGAGAATGTACACTTCCTGACAAAAGTCTTGTCATTGATTTCAGTTGTAAGAGCAACAAATAATAGCTTAACTTCTAGTTGATCATTTGGAAAAGTGGCAGGAGGTGGATTTTACCCATGAATCATCTGTTGAGCTGCATCCCAATCATCACAAATACTGCAGAAGACCTACTGGAACCCACATGGAGCCAAGATTCTCTCTGAAATCTGTCAAGTTTGAAGGTAAACTCATGGTTTGGGGTTACATTCAGTATGGGGGCGTGCGAGAGATCTGCAGAGTGGATGATCAACATCAACAGCCTGAGGTATCAAGACATTTGTGCTGCCCATTACATTACAAACCACAGGAGAGGGCAAATTCTTCAGCAGGATAGCGCTCCTTCTCATACTTCAGCCTCCACATCAAAGCTCCTGAAAGCAAAGAAGGTCAAGGTGCTCCAGGATTGGCCAACCCAGTCACCAGACATGAACATTGTTGAGCATGTCTGGGGTAAGATGGAGGAAGCATTGAAGATGAATCCAAAGAGTCTTGATGAACTCTGGGAGTCCTGCAAGAAGGCTTTCTTTGCCATTCCAGATGACTTTATTAATCAGTGATTTGAGTCATTGCAGAGATGTATGGATGCAGTCCTCCAAGCTCATGATGGAGTCAGACACAATATTCATTCTGTTTCCTCTGCAGCATGACCACATATTCTATACTGGACATTATTGAAGGTTCAGTGACAAGACTTTTGTCTAAGCAAAGTCAGACCTTACTGTCCTAATTAGTTAAAAATCAAGGTATGATCATATTTTATTGTGGTAAAACAAGCGTAATCTAGAGGCCTTTGCCTTTCATATAAGCCACTTCTGATTCCAAATGATCAACTAGAAGTCAAGTTATTATTGGTTGTTCCTAAAACCTGAATAGGCAACAAGACTTTGTTAGGTAGTGTAGTTCATAACCATAACTGTTTCAATGATTTATGCTAAGCTAAAAGAGCTTTTTTTGAGTTTCTTTTGAGCACAAAAGGAGAAGTTTTAATGAATGTTGGAAACTAGTAGCATTCATTTCCATAGTAATGTTTGTTTACTACTATGGAAATCCAAAGTCATCAGTTTCCAGTGTCTCTCTCTTTCTCTCTGTAATGAGCAAACACACTAATGCTTCACTTCAAACTGACAGAAATTAGCTTGGAATGGAATGGAAATCAATGGTTAACAGCTTCCAGAATGTCCAGTCTTAGTACACGATGTAACTACAGAAGAGCCAAGCTTTAAATAGGTAAATTATTGAAACTCTTTTTACATTTTTTTTGTATGAGATGCTAACCCTACTGAAAAAAAACAGCTTAAACCAGCCTAAGCTGGTTGGCTGGTTTTAGCTGGTTGACCAGCCTGGTTTTAGAGGGGTTTTGGCCTGGCTAAGCTGGTTTTAGCTGGCCATCTCCCAGCCTGACCAGCTAAGACCAGGCTGGAAATGGCCAAAACCCCTCTGAAACCAGGCTGGTCAACCTGCTAAAACCAGCCAACCACCCTAGGCTGGTTTAGGCTGTTTTTTTCAGTAGGGAATGGTCTAATCCGATTCAATGATTTATGCTAAGCTAAGCTAAATTGTTTCCGTATGACCCAGAGATGTGCTGAATAGATTCAAAAATGGAAAACTCAAGTTTAATTCTAGGGGAGTTAAAAAAGTGTGTTCCTTTTCCTTCAGTTGGCTAGATCAAATATGGTAGACATGGTACAAATCACAAACACTGGTGAAAATACTTATTCGGGTCAAACTGTCAAGATGTTGAATCTCCACATCGGTGGTGTGAAGGGTTGGGCGATAGACGATGATATTGTCCATCGCTGATGGCTGATAGACAACACGATGCTGAGGCGTGTTTTACTGACCAAGTTTGTGGACACCATTATAACAACACAGATCACTCTGCCTACTCATGCCAGAGTCCATCGGAAAAGTGATTGACAGGTGGTAATTTGTGAGTAACTTATCTTTATTTATGATTTGGTTATGGGTAAAACAAAGACCATGTGGGTCAGGTAGTTGAAACGGTAGGCTACAAATAATTAATTCAATATGAATGAATGAATTATTCATAAATAATTAATTCACCTCCGCCTATGACGGCGATGCCATCGTCCATCGCGATTTTTCACATTAGACATCGTTCGATGCCAAATTGGTCGACACCACCCAACCCTAGTGGTGTGATTGACAAACGCACAGAAAAACATCCGATTAGTTTACTCAACCCTCATACTTCTGCGGCAGCACATTTCAAAAGCAAAACTTACTGACTGCAGCTTTGATATCTGTATACGTCTTACAGTGTAAAATATAAAACAAAGGTCTTTGTATTGTGTGATTCACAAGTTTCTGTTTATTTACAGTTGTGAATTGCATTATGGGATGTTAATCTCTGCTATGTTGACTTTTGGTTGAAAATTCAACAGTTTAACAAAGTGACTTTTATTAACATTTTAATAGTCGCTTGAAATAATATAATGTATAAGGCAAGTTTATTAATATAGCACATTTCATACACAGTGGCAATTCAAAGTGCTTTACATAAACAGGAATAAAAGAGACAAGTATAAATAAAATAAAAACAAATAACATAAGAACAGATGAAAACAGCGTACAGACAGTTTTTCCATATTCCAAAACACCGGCGTATCATATTTTCTCACTTTACTCCTGGACTTTCCCCATTCTGGTGATCAACCACCCTCTGTGGACTTTTTCGGTACCTACTAATCTATTGGACGTCTCCAACAGATTTAATTTTTCACCTAGAATCGAAAAGTTAAGCTTTTTGGCTCTAATTACCCCCCAATTTCAACTTTCTTCTGGAAGTAAATCGCACAGATTTACTAATTTACTGATTTACCCTGATTTCTATCCCCTCCCGGGAGTAGATCGCTTTAGTTAGCCACACGTGATAAAAGGTATTGATCTCAGCCAGACGCCAGGGATTTTAACCCCCAAAACAGTTATCTGTGGCGAGTCAAGCCTCGGATCTCACTTATTGTAATTACGCTGCTATCCCACAGGGACAGATCTACCAGTATGGTGATGGCCCAAGTTAATTATTGTAACTGCCCAATCTGATACAATCTGATAAGAAATAACATATAGAGAAATAAGTCTGTAAAAGAACAGAAAATGCACTTGCAGGTTTTTGTAGCGTAATATCCAACACCAACCCAGACAAAATAGCACTTTAAACTAATACAAATGTTAACAAATGTCACTTTTTTACCGTATTTGAAGGTTAAAAGTTGTTAGGAGAAAGATCAAGTTCCCATAATGCAATTCAAAAGCATAAATAAATAGGGAAAAATTAAAACATGAATCAAAAAATACAGAAAACTGCTAATTTACTGATATTTTCTACAATGTTGAAACATCTGAAGGCATTTCATGGAAAACTAATATATGACTTTGTATGGTCAAGACGTACCAATAGAAATGGTGCTAATTTGGTGTCAAGTAGTTTAGAAAATGAACCTGCATCTGTATCTGTTACCTGAAGCTTCATTCATTTATTAGTCTAGATGACACGCTACTCTTCTCAGTTTGTTGTTTGGATGGATGTTTTGATCCAACTGATCACAATGCTACAATAAACATACACTATATTGCCAAAACCTTTGGGAAATCTACCTTTACAAGCATGTCCTGAAATTTAATGACATCCCAGTCTTTATCCGTAGGGTTTAATATCGAGTTGGCCCACCCTTTTTAGCTTAAACTCTTTAGAGATGTGTGTCTAGAACAGCATATGTGAGGTCAGTCACTGATTTGATCCTGGCTCACAGTCTCTGCTCTAATTTATCCCTGAGGTGTTCATTTGGGTTAAAGTCAGGACTCTGTGCAGGCCAGTCCATTTTTTCCCACATCAAACTCACTCATCCATGGACCTAGGTTTGTTCACTGGTGTGTTTTCATGTTGAACAGAAATCCCTATTCCCAATCTATTCCTATAAAGTTGGGAGCATGAAATTGTCTAAAATGTCTTGGTATGCTGAAGCATCAAGAGTTATTTTCACTGGAATTAAAGGCACGGATTAGTATGATTCAGTTTTAGGGGCTTTTCCACCGTGTTCTGTACTTAAGACCTAGAACTTTTTTCTAGTACCACATCAGGTGAGGATTCAAGCAGGTTGTACCATTACCAAAACATGACATGTGCACACTGCTGATCACCGATTGGTCAGAGATGTTCAATTTCACTAGTTTGTGGCTTGTTTCCAATGGTACGGCCAATTGATTTCTTTATAGTCAACTTTGATAAGAGGTATTGATCCACTTTAGATGTTGACTACTATAATGCTTGATTTTATACACTTATCCCTATGGAAGAGATTGAATTCAGAGATTTGGAGGGCTGTCCCAAAACATTTGGCTGGCAATATAGTGTATAAACCGCTGAAATACTTTATAGTGTACAGAGAGCAAACCGTTTTATCTTTTGGATTTTATTAAAGTGTGAACTCCTGAACTCGTGGACTCTTGGGATCCCTGACACTAGTTCCTCATGCAGTGAATATTAATAGAAATTCTTAATGTTTGTACATTTTTTTTGAGATTTCGGAAGAAATGAAAGATAGGACAGTTATTATTCTCACTGTTTAAAGGTCGAATGCCTTTAACGGATTTGTCTGTAATCAGTATTGTCCATTATTACAAATGCATTTGTGGCCTCTTCAATGACAGATTATTTATTTTGTTAATTCCTCAATAAATTATATTGCCTCACATTTATGTCTTTAGATTGTTACTTTTATTTAATAACAACTTGCTCACTTTTTTTACACTAAAGGGCTCCAATTTTGTCTGTTTTTACAAGATGTAAAGTAAGTCTTGTGTCTCCAGAATGTGTCTGTGAGGTTTCATATCAAACTACCCATCAGATTATTTATTATACTCAGGGACTGAGGGAATTGTAGCTATTCTTGCACCTGTGCCTTTATATGCAAATGAGTTGGTTCTCCCCGCCCACTCTTATGATATTTCACTTCAGATATGGATTACCAATGTCAGGATAAACACAGCATGGATGAGAGGGCCTGTCTCACAGTCTAATTCAGCCCAAGTTCATTTGGGTTAAAGTCAGGACTCTGTGCAGGTCAGTCCATTTTTTTTACACACTAAACTTGCTTATCCATGTCTATATGGACCTAGATTTGTTCACTGGTGTGCTTTCATGTTAAACAGGACTCCCTAGCCCCAAACTGCTCCCATAAAGTAGAGAGCATGAAAATGTCTAAAATGGTTGATATGCTGAAGCATCAAGAGTTATTTTCATCAGAACTAAAAGTATAAATAACAACTTGCTCACTTTTTTGCATTAAAGGGGTCTTGTGTGTCTCCAGAATGTGTCTGTGTGGTTTCAGGTCAAAATACCCATTAGATCATTTATTATACTCTGGGTCCGAGGGAATTGTAGCTGTTTTTTGTGCCTGTGCCTTTAAATGCAAATGAGCTGGTTCTCCCCGCCCACTCTTATGATATTTTGCTTCAGAGAAGGATTACCAGAGGGGTTTCCTCCGGGTGCTCTAGATTCCCCTACAGTCCAAACACATGCGCTATAAGTGAATTTAAATAAACTAAATTGGCCGCAGTGTATGAGTGTGTATGGGTGTTTCCCAGTACTGGGTTGCAGCTGGAAGGGCATCCGCTGCGTAAAACATACTGGAATAGTTGGTGGTTCATTCTGCTGTGGCGACCTCTGATAAATGATAAACGAACGATTACCAATGTCAGGATAAACACAGCAAAAACAGACACAAATACCACAGTAGATGAATTCACCACACACAAATGCCATTATAATGTTCGTGCGCACACGTTTAACACATTGTGCTGCTTTTGCTCATCTACTCACAGCAAATGTGACAAGATGGCCACCAAACGGGTAAATATGCTGCTCTATAGAGATCATTAGCTAAGCTACTGCACAAAATAAACCTGAATTAATGTCCTCAAAGCAGGACTCCTGTTGTGTGATTGAAGCATCATTGTTTATAGTTGTGTACACTATGAAGCTGTGGTTATGAGTTACGTAGCTTGAAAAGAGTATAGTTCAAAATGCTATAAAAACTACCAAAGTGTGTCACCTACTGCTCATCGAAGTGCTGTTTGATCACAGAGAGTTGGAACAGATCTTTTAATCCAAGTTTCTTTGCAAATCCTGTCTTGTGGGCATGATTATAAGCATCACTTTGGAGACACGGTAATAAAAGTCAATATTGGTGGGCTTGGAAAACCATACTGCTACATTACGTTGAAGTCGGCCTCAAAATCGCTGTTTTTAACATCAGGAAATCTTAAAAAAGAGTCGTGTTGTGTTTCTATCACTCCAATATGACTGCGTGGACACACTATACCGACAAACATTTCTGTCCAAACCGCTTCCGAAAGATTTTGCTTGATAGCTGCCCTTTAAATAGTCACAGCACTGCATGTAAAAATGCATATGTAGAAGTGTATTTTTAATGACGGTCTCCTTTCTGACACACTGATCCAACACCCACACATCTCAGCAAAGCAGACGGATGAAGCCTGTGATTCACTGGCTCGCATTTCATCTTCATCATCATCTTCCTCAGACTCACAGATGGAAAACCTGTCTGAGACGATTTCATTTCTGTTCAGTGCCGCTAGAGGCACAGAAACTCACCTTTGCTGGATTAAGTCTACACTCACCGGCCACTTTATTAGGTACACCTGTCTAGTTACCGCAAAATTGTAATCAGCCAATCACATGGCAGCAAGTCAGTGCATTTAGGCATGTAGACATGGTCAAGATGATCTGCTGCTATTTAAACTGGGCATCAGAATGAGGAAGAAAGGGGATTTAGGTGACTTTGAATGTGGCTAGGTTGTTGGTGCCAGAAGGCCAGGTCTGAGTATTTCAGAAACTGCTGATCTACTGGAATTTTCATGCACAACCATCTCTAGGGTTTACAGAGAATGATCTGAAAAAGAGGAAATATCCAGTGAGCGACAGTTCTGTGGGTGCAAATGCCTTGTTGATGCCAGAGGTCAGAGGAGAATGGCCAGACTGGTTCCAGCTGATAGAAAGGCAACAGTAACTCAAATTTTGTAAACAGCTGTTGCTAGGTGACGGCCACTAAAGCACAGAGACGTCCGCATATCACTGTCATTCTGCTTTTACTGAATCTTTTGTTTGTGTTACCAAAACCACAATACAGAGAGCCACTTCCATCTATTCATTCATTCATTTTCTGCCGCTTTTCCGGGGCCAGGTCGCGGGGGCAGCAGTCTCAGGAGAAAACCCCAGACTTCCCTCTCCCCAGACACTTCCTCCAGTTCCTCCGGGGGGGATCCCGAGGCGTTCCCAGGCCAGCCGAGAGACATAGTCCCTCCAGTGTGTCCTGGGTCTTCCTCAAGACCTCCTCCCGGTGGGACATGCCTGGAACACCTCCCAAGGTAGGCATCCGAAACAGATGCCTGAGCCACCTCAGCTGACTTCTCTCAATGTGGAGGAGCAGCGGCTCTACTCCGAGCTCCTCCCGGGTGTCAGACCCTATCCATAAGAGTGCGCCCTGCCACCCTTCGAAAGAAACTCATTTTGGCCGCTTGTATTCGAGCTCTTGTCCTTTCGGTCATGACCCAAAGCTCATAAGACGCACACAAGTTTGTACTACAGTTGGCGGTTCACTTACGTTATTTGGTGCGCATTAATATCAAAAGTGAACCTGACCAGAGTTTGCACGAACCGTACCCCAGACCACCTCTTTCAGGCGCGCTCAAATATTTCCCAAATGATGTTTGACAGAGCGAGGAATTTTTCACAGTATTTCCTGTAATATTTTTTCTACTGGAGAAAGTCTGATTTGTTTTATTTTGGCTAGAATAAAAGCAGTTTTTTTAAGGTCTTTAGGTTTAAAGGTTTATTTAAAAACATTTAAGGTCAATATTATTAGCCCCCTCAAGCAATATTTGTTTTGATTGTCCACAGAACAAAGCATCGTTATACAATGACTTGCCTAATTAACCTAGTTAAGCCTTTAAATATCACTTTAAGCTGAATACTAGTATCTTGAAGAATATCTAGTCAAATATTATGTGCTGTCATCATGACAAAGATAAAAGAAATCAGTTATTAGAGATGAGCTATTAAAACTATTATCTTTAGAAATGTGTTTTTCCTTCCTTTAAACAGCAAGGAACAGGGGCTAATAATCCAGGATGGCTAATAATTCTCACTGTATATATATATATATATATATATATATATATATTATGTAATGTGATTAATCATGAGGAATCATGTCACAGCATTAACTTTCTTTTAATACAAATTGTTTGTGATGGAACCAAAGCTGAAACAGGAGATGAGAAATCAAATGAAAGTCGCTCTTCTTCCATCATGTTATGCGTCTCTGTTTGGTCAGAGAGAAGTGTTTCAGCTCTTCTTCTTCAGTTCATGTGTGTTGTGAGGTGACGCAGAAACTCTCCGCGGGTGGTGGTGTGTCCCGGAAACACAGCGTGACAAAACTCACACACCTGCGACTGAAGCGTCACTCCAGACATGACCAGACCTCCAGCCTGACTGAGCAGCTCACTGTCCAGGAAAGAGGACGACCAGGGCCTCTGAAACACACACAGATATATATGAAAAAACTGGCTACAATAGAGCCAGATTCCACCAAAGTCTCCTGAGGTGGAGGAGGAATGGGAGGAGATAGCGGTTTTTATATTTATATACACAATAATATATATATGCATTTACATCTTAATCCTTTCATTTGACATATCTAAAGATATTTGTGTGCTGCTGTGCATCCCTGTGTGTGTAATAAGCAATGAGTAAGCACATTTTGGAGAAGGAATGGGAGGAGATAGCGGTTTTTATATATTTTTACATCTTAATCTTTTCATTTTTAAAGATGTTTGTGTGCTGCTGTGCATCCCTGTGTGTGTATTAAGCAATGATTGTGCACGTTTTGGAGAAGAAAATAGGAGGAGGTAGCAGTTTTTAAAATTATATACACAATAACATATAGATTTTTTTTACATCTTAATCTTTTCATTTTTCATTTTTAAAGATATTTGTGTGCTGCTGTGCATCCCTGTGTGTGTAATAAGCAATGAGTATGCACGTTTTGGACCCGCATAGGCGCATAACACTGACATTTATTTCATTTCCCGTCAGTTTTACTACACAATGTAACTACAGAAGACTTGAGCTTTAAATAGGAAAATTATCAAAACATTTTTTTTATGAAATGCTAATGGTCTAATCCATTTCAATTCATTATGCTAAGCTAAAAGTAACCCTGCCAGAACAAGAAATCAGCTGAATGTATTAAAAATGGTTCAAGTCAACTGTTTAACTCTAGGAGACTTGTAAAATGGACAGAAAGTGGCACAAATGCGTTTACTATTTAAACAATGAGTCGCAAAATGTGAAAATGACACTTGCATTGGGGTGAAAACAGTAAAAAAACTTCTGAAAATGCTTCTTGATTTAAACAATTTTAGATATTTGGTCAAAAAAAACACGTCAAAATCTCTAAACTTCTTTTTTTTTTGCAGTGCATGGATATTATCATGTTTTGGGTGAAATAGTTTGGAGGTTATATACACAATAATATATATATATATATATTTTTTTACATCATAATCCTTTCATTTTTCATATTTACAGATATCTGTGTGCTGCTGTGCATCCCTGTGTGTGTAATAAGCAATGAGTATGTGCGTTTTGGACCTGCATAGGAGCATAACACTAACACACTCTTTAAATATCAAATAAAACACTGCACCGTTGACTTTAGAGCAGCTTTTAGTTGGTCAATGGTGCCGTCTATTTCACCATTTCTATTGTCTCAAAATAGCAACGGTTAAACAGCGACGTCTCTCATGCCTCAGTGGTTTCAAGGCGTCCTTTAAAAACAGCCAAATCTTGTGCTCTGCATAATATCACTCTGCTTGGTCAAGTCATGGTACAGCAGCAGAGTTTCTTGACTACTACGGCAGAATAGTATAGTATAGTTTCTAGTAATCTTGGCCTAGAATAGAGGATTTTTTTTAATTTTCCGTCAGTTTTATTACACGATGTAACTACAGAAGACTTGAGAAAATTATCAAAACATTTTTTAAAAATGAAATGCTAATGGTCTAATCTATTTCAATTCATTATGCTAAGCTAAGCTAAAAGGGACCCTGCCAGAACAAGAAATCGGCTGAATGTATTATAAAATGCCTCAAGTCAATTGTCTCTAGGAGACTTGTAAAATGGACAGAAATGGGCACAAATGCATTCACTATTTAAACAATGTTGCGCTGGGGTGAAAATAGCAAAAAACTTCTGAAAATGCATCTTGATTTAAATTTTATTTTAGATATTTAGACAAAAAAAACATGTCAAAATCTCTAAACTCTTTTATTTTTTTTTGCAGTGCGTGGATATTATCATGTTATTGGTAAAATAGTTAGGAGGTTTAAGCAAAGTGGCCTAAAGTGAACAACAATATGGTACAAACCCGCAGCCTTTGTGGAGTCTGGTTCTCGTAATATTGTTCCTCAGCTTTCCTCAGGTCATCCCAGGCATTGCTCGCAGGCATCTGGACAGGATTGTGGAAAACTGCTTTATCGTGGACTCCCTGTTTCTGATCCGGCACGTCCATGTTAAGATGTAGTTTGTCTAATCCGCTGTCTACCTGACCCAGACAATTAGTAGCTGGACAAACACACAAGAAATTTTATAATTAAAAGCAACATCAGTGCTGATGGCTTTGAATAACAGGGTTCCCACTTTAAACCATCACATTTCCTGACTTTCATTGACTAAAGAGCTGAATTTTCATGACACAATGAATAGAAAATCAGGCCATTGTGCTTATATATTATTCATTCATTTGTTTGTTATCATTTGGATGAGTCCCTGATTTGTCAGCGGCCACTACAGAAGAATAAACCACCTTATATAATAATAATAATAATAATATATTTGTAAGAGCCATAATTTGATTTAATATAATTTATTAATAGTGCTCAAATTCACGTACAATTTACACATATTGATATGCTTAGTTCTGTACATTTGTTGATTTAACCCCTACTCCTTTGTTTGTAATGGTTTGCTCCGCCGTTATTGGACTGTTTTAAGTTATATTACCAAATAGGAAAGCAACAGTTTGTTGACCGGAGTTAGGAAAATTCAGTAAACATCTTTAAATGGAAAGAAACCAGAGTCAATGAAATTCTGTTAGTACAATATTATTAAAATAATATGTAAAAACAATAACATAATATTAAAAATGTTTTAGCTTGAATTATTTTGCAAGGTTTTAAATAGCCATATGAGAACAGCAATGGATAATTTACCATTTAATTCATGAATAATTTCATCATTTAATGTTTGCGTCGCTGCAAAGTTAAATATGATAGCAACTTTTGTTAAAAAGCTTAACAAAATGCCTTTTATTGATATTTTTAGTAGTCTGAAACAGTATATAATGATAAATCCTTAAAATAACTCATGGCAGAATGAGAGTATAGTATATAGACATATTGACCTAGAAAATAGCAACTATTCATTTTCTGTCATTATTAGTATACAATGCAACTACAGAAAAGTCAGGCTTTAAATGGGAAAATTATCGAAACTCTTTGGTTGTTTTTGAGTGTGATGCTAATGGTCTAATCCAAATTAATGACCTATGCTATGCTAAGCTAAAAGTGCTCCCGCCAGACCCAGAGATTGGCTGAATGGATTAAAAAATGGTTAAAATCAGCTGTTTAACTATAAGGGAGCTTCAAATTGAGCCTATTTAAAAAAAGAAAAAAAAAATGTGGAAAGTTCTTTAAAAGCTTTCAGATGATAAATCTCATACTCTGAAGGTCGAGCAGGTTTTCTCCAGCAGGATGTCTCTGAGATTCATAGCACTGTGTTTTCTGATCTGTGTTTTTTCCTGTGCACTGGCATGGGTTTACAAGGTTCCTTGTTGAAGCTGTTGCCGAACCTGAAAGTGAACATGCAGGTCGTTTAGATCAGTGTTTCCCAACCCTGTTCCTGAAGGCACACCAACAGTACACATTTTCAAGCTCTCTCTAATCAAACACACCTGAATCAACTCATCAGAACATTAGAAGAGACTCCACAACCTGACACGAATGGGTCAGATAAGGGAGACATACAAAATATGTACTGTTGGTGTGCCTCCAGGAACAGGGTTGGGAAACACTGGTTTAGTTCATTCATCCCATTGTTAATTGAAATGAGCGTACACCAATTCCCATGCAAATCTTGTGATCTGTAAAAAAAACGAACTTGACGAGAGAACATGCGCAGCTGTAAATAAACTCTAAAGCCCCGGTCAGACCACACGAATTTGTCACAATTTCGGCGCGATTTCCTTGACGAAATGTGTAATGTGGCATAGTTCACGACAACCGGTAATATGCCTGTGACGCTTCACGACACTATAGCAGAAAGCCTAGCATGTTTAATTTTTTTCTCGTCCCGTGGGTGACAATCAACAAACACACAAACCCAAACAAAAATAATAGGAAGGGGAAACACGGATGGGTATCCAACACAACGTCAACACTAGTACAACAGCACAAGAAACACAATCAACGAAAACAACTCAACAACAGGAATAACTTTATCACAATCTCAAACAACACGCCAACAAAACTCGCTCTCCCGCCCTACGCCCGTTGTTCTCTTTTTAAAGGACGCCCTGGATAACCTCCTCCAATCCCAGGGCACGTCGCCTGCATAGTTAGGGCGGGGCCTGCAGGTGGAAAGAGGGAGAGAGAGAGACAAACACACACAAACAAACACACCTGCCAACGCAACACTGTGCAATAGGAGCACATAATTTCTCAGTTATATCATTTTAAATCTGCCATTAATGTGCTGCTCAGGTAAAAAAAAAAAAATAGGCTGCATATTTACTTATGGGTCACGGGTGGATAAGATCAATCATTGATTATGCAAACTTTAACTACCTTTTCTAAAATGTTAAGGTGTTTTAAGCAGTTTATCTGACAGACTGGCACAAATATGCAGACGTCTTCATTCTCACAACGAGTTTCTGAGTTCTCTCATCCTTCCAACAGAGTTTGTTCTTCCGAAGTAATCTGGGAGCATGCTCAGTGCTGCGAATACATTGAAAAAGTATCTCCTGCTTATTCAAATTAGTAATTAAAAGTGAAAATAGTTTAATATAGGCTTCTCTGAAACGGAATATTTCACTTTCATTTTATTTAGGCTAGATTATTCCTTTATTTAACAAACCAACACCAACAATTCGTGTTTTGGCAAATATAGCGGACTTGTTTTGTAGCGCATCACCTCAAATGTTATTCGCTAATCTTGTTAGATAACTGGCCAACAAAAGATGCATTAAAACTAAGTAAAAAATTATTGCAAATGAAATTCTTATTTTAAAAAGATATTTTTTCCAAGAAAAATATACAAATTATATTTTTGTTTGTGCCCCTCCACTCCTCAACTATAAGGGTGGATGTTTTGTTTCGCTCTCAGGAAAATAAGGATTTAATGAATGCTCCACTGTGATTGTATCACAAATCTGAGTTATTTATTCATTCATTTATTCTCTTTTCAGCTTAGTCCCTTTATTAATCAGGGGTTGCCACAGTAGAATGAACCGCCAACTTATCCAGCCGCAACCCAACACTAGGAAACACCCACACACTCTAGCACACACTACGGCCAATTTAGCTTATTCAATTCACCTGTACTGCATGTTTTTGGACTGGTGGAAACCGGAGCACCCGGAGGAAACTCACGCGAACACGTGGAGAATGTGCAAACTCCACACAGAAACGCCAACTGACCCAGCCGAGGCTCCAACCAGCGACCTTCTTGCTGTGAGGCGATTGTACTACCCACTGCGCCACCGTGCTGCCCCAATCTCAGGTATATATTTGCTTATTTTTTAACATGTCATTATTTTAAAGATTATGTCTTAAGCATCTGAGTTTGCCTTGCTGCTGCTTATGTGCTTTCATTTTGTCCGTCTCACTCGCGGCAAGTTCAGGTGAGGGATTGTTTAATACAGTGTTTCCCAACCCTGTTCCTGGAGGCACACCAACAGTACATATTTTGGATGTCTCCCTTTTCTGACCCATTAGCTTCAGGTGTTGGAGTCTCTTCTGATGTTATGATAAGTTGATTCAGGTGTGTTTGATTAGGGAGAGGTTGAAAATGTGTACTGTTGGTGTGCCTTCTGGAACAGGGCTGGGAAACACTGGTTTAATAAAAACGTTTGGTCCTAACCATGTCGTAACGAATGCCCTTAAACATTGTAGTTATTAGTTTTCAGCAAGCATCAGTGTTTATTGAGATTGAATTAAGATTAAAATAATTTAAATTGAGAGAAGAAACATTGGTGTGGAGTTTGCATGTTCTCCCCGTGTTGGCGTGGGTTTCCTCTGGGTGCTCCGGTTTCCCCCACAGTTCAAAGACATGCGGTACAGGTAAATTGGGTAGGCTAAATTGTCCGTAGTGTATGAGTGTGTTTAGATGTTTCCCAGTGATTGGTTGCAGCTGCTGCGTAAAACATATGCAGGATAAGTTGGCGGTTCATTCCGTTGTGGTGACCCCAGATTAATAAAGGGACCGAGCCGAAATTAAAATGAATGAATGAATAAGAAACATTGTTATAGCATCACTTGTGACTGCTTTGGGAAATAATACTCGTCGTAGACGTCCCGGGATGACTGATCGTGAAGAAACGTGTAGTCTGGCACATTTGTCACCCACGACAAGTCGAGATTTTATCAAGAAAAATAAATAAAAATATCGCATAATCTGAAATAGTGACTTCCGTAACCGACAATAAAAATCAGGTGATCTGACCGGGGCTTAAGTAAAGATAATTCACTTACATTTTGACCTAATTAATCCACCATATGAGCCATGATCATTAATAAAGTAATCTATTCTAGTGTACGTTCACTTTTAAGAAAGTTTCTATGTTCATTTTATAAATCAGAGCCCAGATATGGAAAAATAAGAAACTAATAGGGCGTCCTAACTTTTTCACACTCATGTGCATCTCTGACCTTGCTGTCGCTGTAAAGCGTCGGAGAGATGCTGAAGCATTGCTGCTTGTTTTAAGCAGAGTGACTGGAGACGCATGAACTCCTGATACAAGGCAGCGTACGCTTCCTCCATCCTCAAGTCCTTGAGCTTGAAGATTTAAGATCAATGACGTCTGTGCAAAAAGGAAAAAAGAGAGACATCTAGTATTATAACTGTAAACATACAGTAACAACAAAAATACACCTAATAAAAGCACTCCTGCAATGTTGACTCTGGATTATAGTAGCTAGTTGCTATTTTACTAATTAAGAAATGTACATGAGATCATACATGGCTAATCTGCTTATAATTTGGTGACATCAAAACTATAACATCTGATAATTTGTTCTCTTGACTTGGGATAAAAAATACACACTGTCAAGATTTATACACTACGTGGACTTTATGAGATGACACCAACCATCTGAGAACTGAGAGGACAACAAACACTTAATACACTTCATTTAACGTATTATTATTGCATGCAAATATTATTTCGTTTGGAAGGATACTATAAACTGTATAACTACAGGTTAATATACTGTCTATCCTATACACAACTTTGAACTTTTCAGATTTTGACTGTAATGCTATGATGTGCACTTTTCGGGACGATGATTATTGTGAAAAGCACAATGAAAGTCAACTTGAATTGAATTGAGAATTGAATTATTTCAGAAGTCACTATGAAACACTTCAGTCAACAGATGGAAACCACAAGAGCTCAAACTGAAAGCACACATTTCGCTACACTGTATACTGTACAGTTTGTATCATCACTAGAGCAAATTATAAATCTCAACCTCAACCACATCCTCAGCGCCCTGACTATTAAATATTAATACACAGAAACATATCCAATCTCTTACAAAAATAATGGTTTATTGGTATAATTTTGGTTTGTTTTTGTAGCGCATTGTCCTAAGGTAACATGGTAAAACTATGGTTAAACTAATTTTGACCTACCATAGTCGATTATGGCAACCACATATTAAGCTAACCATAGTGTTTACCATAGTAAAACTGTAGTTATACAAATGAAAGTACTACAATTTTAAAACTAGTTTTAAACTACTTTTAAAGCTAATGTTAGTTATATAAATGAAGTACTACAATAATAAAGCTGTAATTAAACAAATGGAAGTACTAACGTTACAATAGTACATCTGTAACGTTAGTCCTACAAATGTAAGACGATGCTTACTACAATTTTACCATAAAAATAACGTGGTTAATTTTCGTGAGGGATATATGACTATAATATATCATCAATACTAAGAAACGTTGCTTTCTCCATCTGTTTAATTGTCCGGTTTAATGCGTAACGTTATTATTATAATAATTATTATTATTTTGTTGTTGCGGTAACACACAATAAAAGTGTGAAGAGACCAACATATTATCGCAATCTACATAACAAACTAACATCCTGTGAACAAATACATACAGTTGAAGAGTCTGACGAACCTGTGCTGGGGGAAAATCCGTATAAGCTTTTAAAGTTAGTTACAAATATATGTCAACAGTTTTACAACAGTGACAGGAAATCAAAACAGGAACTCGTCCATGAACCGCCCCTTTCTTCTCCCGGGTCAGTTTAGTAGTAGCACAAAAACTGCACATTTCGTGATTTTGATTTATTTATTTATTTATTTATTATTAAAATCCTGCTCTCCAATGCTGCTTTTTTTTTGTTTGTTGAAAATAAAATAAATTAAAAAACTTAAAATTTCCCTACTGAAAAAAACTGCTTAAACCAGCCTAGGCTGGTTGGCTGGTTTTGGCTGGTTGACCAGCCTGGTTTTAGAGGGGTTTTGGCCATTTCCAGGCTGGTCAGGCTGGAAAATGACCACCTAAAACCAGCTTAACCACCTAGCCAGGCTGGGAGCCCAGCCAAAACCAACTATGTCCAGCTTAAACCAGGCTGGCTTTATAAAGGCGGAATATGTGAATATACTGCAAAATGTCATTTATTCTTGTGTTTAAATCTTTATTATCAGCATCATTACTTTAGTCTTTAATCCACTCTAATAATGATACTTTATAAACAATTCTTATATGCTGATTTGATGCTCAAGAATCACGATTAAAGTTAAAACAGTGTTGAAAATATTCTTGCTGCTTCATATATTTAATAAAATGATTTATGAAAGTGTTTTTTTTTTCTTTTTTATTTATAAAATAAATATTAATTTGTTTTAAAAAGTGTTTTATTTTATAAATATATTTCTGTTCATTCTGAAAAGTAATAAAAAGTTATATTCACATATATAGTATACAGGTATTCTAAATTAATATAATAATTCACTATGTGGTAGTAACCTGTATGCAGAATCTGCTCAATTTTAATGTATGATTTCAAAGGCAATTAGATTTTTTTAATTAAAATAATTAATAAAATAATAATAATATTAACAGTTTAAAAGCGAAATCAATTAACTTGAAATAAGTTGTAAAATAGCAGTATACTAAATGAAAACAAAACCGTTCATGTCTATGATATCTATGCACATTTTTAAGATCCTGCATTTCTTTAATCACTTTAAAAACAATATATTTAATGTTGTCCTCTTACATTACATTTAATGAAATTAAGTCAATTTTTCTTTCTTAAGACAGTTAAGAAATGACAAAAAAGTTAATATTATGTTTAAAAATGATTCTTTAGATTTTCTATTCATCAAAGTTTCCTAAACGCAATGTATATAATTGTTTGCACAAAAATATTTAGTACTGTTTACAACACTGACAAGACATTTTGAACATGAAATCAGCAAATGAGGATGCTGTGACACTAAAGACTGGACCAAATCTGCTTTTTTTTCTTCTACTTCTACAACAGAAAGTTCATTTTACAGGATGATAAATACACAATTCTGAGCCATTAATCAGTCTTGATTTTTGTCTGGATTGAATGTTGATTGTAGCGCCTGCCGCGACCTCTGGTGGTCATACAGAACGTACAACGATTTCCTACTAATGTTATGTTTATGGATTTTCTTAGAAAATAATTAAGCAAATATATTTGTAAATGCTTATATATATATATATCCCCCCCCCCCCCCCAAATATACCAAAATGTATTTTATATAGTATTTTATATAATTTTTATGTATTTTTACTTGTTTTTTAAATATACTTTAGGAAATAAATATTTATGTATTATTTATTTATTTATTTATTTATTTATTTATTTATCTACTATTTATTTATTTTTAATTGTTTTAAAAAATATGTGGACCACGCTGGACCACAAAACGAGCAATAAGCATCTTTTTTAATAATTGAAATTCATGCATTACATGAAATGTAAACAAATAAGCTTCCTGTTAATATATACATTCTTAGAATAGGACAGTATTTAGATGAGATGAGAACTATTTAAAATCTGCAATTTGAGGGTTAAAAATATCAACATATTGAGAATGTTTCCTTTAAAGTTGGCTAAATAAAGTTCTTAGCACTACATGCTAATCAAAACGAGGTTTTGCTAGATATACAGTGAAACATTTACAAAAATATCTTCGTGGAACATGGACATGATAATGGCATAAAAAATTCATTCATTTATTTTCCTTCAGCTTAGTCCCTTATGTATCAGGGGTCGCCACAGCGGAATGAACCGCCAACTATTCCAGCATATGTTTTACACAGCGAATGCACTTCCAGTTGCAACCCAGTGCTGGGAAACATCCATATATACTCATTCACACCCAAACACTACAGACAATTTAGTTTATTCAATTTACCTATAGCGCATGTATGAAGCCAGATCAGTCTCAAAAATAATACATTTACAAAATATAATTCATACATCGGCTTAGTCCCTTTATTAGTCTGGGGTTGCCACTGCGGAACGAACTGCCAACTTATCCAGCATATGCGGATGCCCTTCCAGCTGCAACCCATCTCTGGGAAACATCCACACACACACACTCACTCACACACATACACTACGTACAATTTAGCCAACCCAATTCACCTGTACCGCATGTCTTTGGACTGTGGGGGAAACCGGAGCACCCGGAGGAATGCGAACGCAGGGAGAACATGCAAACTCCACACTGAAACGCCAACTGACCCAGCCGAGGCTCGAACCAGCGCCCTTTTTGCACTACCTACTGCGCCACTGCGTCGCCCCTACTGTATATTTATAAAACAATAAATTATTAATAGAGTACTAAGGCTATATTTTGTAAATAGGCTACTCACAAATAAATGACCATACAGAGAAACAGCAAAAATGGTGCAAATATACGCTAATATATTAGCATAAACTCATAAAAAATTACGTTGGCTGTTTGTTCAAACTACTTCTTTAAAATAAGCTGAAACAACACAATTCTTGAGGTTTTTTTGTGACAAACTTAATTTTTTAATGTTCAGTCCACTTAATTTTGTAAAAACTAATGAGCTAACTTAATTCCTTCATGTTGCCCCAACACAAATCAGTTGTGAGGAGCCCAGCATTTTAACAGTGTACGCTCACTGTTTTTTTAGCCAACGTAATTGTTTTATGTTCAGTTAAGTTAACTCAATCGATTTGTGTTGGGACAACATGAAGGAATTGTGTGGAACCCAGCATTGTATAGTGTATAAACACGCTGTAAACGTGTATACTTGTGTATTTCTTTTGGACGCTCCAGTTCGGTTGGCGGCAGTAAAAGTAAAGCGACCCGCAGCAGCCAATAGAAGTGAAGAAGAGAAAGAAACGCTTGTGGCAGATCCCAGATCAGCAGCCAGCCCGGTGTGCACGTCATCAGTTCATCAGCGCGTGTGTGTGCGGCGAATTTAAAGCAAAAGGTTTGTTATATTTTTAATACATTGTGTGAACTGTGATCGGTGTTTACATCGACACACCGCATGATTGTATAGCTCGATGGTGTTTGTTAAATATAACCCATTCATTCAGAGTTTTACCACAGCAGTCTCATGTTGCGGTTATTTCTCAGTAACGTTATATATTATTTTTATGTGTGTTTTTTATGTTATGTATAGGTGGTTATGGAAAAGCAGTATCATATTATTATCTTCTGTGCATTGGTGTCTGTGCACCTATTACTAGTCCAAGGAGCCAGACAGGGTCAAGACGTCAAATGTGGAGGTATTTATGCCTTTTTAATCCTTTTTCTGCATGACTACAATAATATATTTTATATATTTGTATTGTGTATGTTTTGCAGGACAATTAGCCATCATGTTTTGTTCATAATTTCGCAAAAATAACTCTTTAAACTACTTAAGGTTGGAGGATTTCATGCATTAAAGTGTAATGTAGTGTAATGTTATGCATTAAAGGGGATCTATTATGCATAAATAACTTTTATAAGGGGTTTAATTATAGTTATGTGGTAACAGAGTGTGAACATAACCAGCCTCCAATGGTCAAAATGAATTAATTAAACTATTTATAATCACACTTGATTAAAAGTGTCTGCAGACACACTTTGGTTGACATTCTTACTTTGTACGTGTCATCAGAGGGGGAAAGCCACGCCCACTAGTGACCATCTCCCTTATTAGCATAGACAGCCCTGAGTGAGAAGCAGCCGTTCACCATTAGAGTTTTAACTTAGACTAATTTAGACATCTTAGTTTTAACAGAGGTAACATTATGATGCATAGGTATTTGTAGCTCCGCCTCTTTTTTTTTAAAAGGAGCACAATCTCATTTGAATTTAAAGCTACAGTCACCAAAATGGCACAATTTGGCTAAAGGGGTAGTTTCAAAGAGTTATAAAACATTATTTGTGTCATATTTTGAGCTGGAACTACACATAAACACTCCAGGGACATCAGAGACTTATTTTACATCTCGTAAAAAGGGACATAATAGGTTCCCTTTGAAGAATCTAACAAGGGATCTGAGAATCCTTGTAGCAAACTTATGTGTGTGTTGCTTCAAGAAAGCAGCCATTCGTTTGTGTTGTTATTTTCTTTTGTTTATATTAATTTATTCTTCATTTAATTGTTTTATTTAATCATATGATCATTAGTCATTTATATAATTATCATTTTATTGATTATTAGTTACTGATTTGATTATTAATTTTGATTATTATTATGTCATTTGATTGTTTTTATTATTTTCTTTTTATTTTCCTATAATTGTTGCTTGATTATTACTTCATTTTTCCATATTGTTCTAATCTTATGATTGTACGATAGTACGAGATAAGTACAAGATAAGAGAATGTCTCCATTTCAAGGTCTGTATTGTCTCTGGACAATGTTTTGAAGCAGTCATTTTCCATTGCTGTTGCTTGTGGTATAATAATAATAATCATACGCAACTTAGATTATTCAATAAACTCTGCTCTTTCTATATCATCATTACTTCGTCTCCTGCTTATGCTCCTCTCTGGCTTTCTTAGTCAACTTCTATATTGATAGGAGACTGTTAATTCAGTAACCAGTATTCATAATTTGAATACTGGTTAACAGGTTTGGGTATTGGGCGGCTCCGCTGGCTTTTGGTCTGGATACCCAAAGAAACAGACATTTTCTGACAGGATCTGGCGTCCAGGGCTAGATCTTATTTATCTGGTGTGAAGAGTGTGATCTAACTCCTTTAAAACATGTCCTGTTTAATTAATTAATACTAGTGCCTATCACACATTTTGACCATGATTTCCTAAAGACTACCACCGAAATATGGTTCAGAGTAAAAATAATTAATGTCAATAATATTTAGATCAAGACTTATTTGATGACCCAAGACTGTTTTAGGACCACAGTTTGACCCCAAAATACTCTTTATTTTGTAATTTTACATCTTTATGTCTTGTCACGGTCTTTCAAACCGATAGGTTTACTCATTTGTTAGCAAGAAGACCATATTAATTTGAAGTGCAATCAAATTTATTACTAGCACTTTTTTAATACCTTGTAAAAATTAAATACAGGTCAGAAAAAGTGGAGTCGCTTCATTTTTACATAAATATATTACAGTGGAACATTATTTTGATGTTTTATTTTCACAAATGTTATTTAAAACAGACAGTTAACTTGCATGAAGTATGATTTTTATGTATATAAATCACTTTTTGTAAATTTAATATGTCAAATAATGTTTTGTTAGCTTTTCAATATGATTTTATTAGTTAATTTAGGTATTTACTAACATGAACAATCCTGTACAGCATTTATTAATCATAGTTTAACATTTACTAATGCATTAATTACATTAGTTAATTACTGTAACAAGAAACAAAACAATACATGACCATTTTCAGTAACCAATATTAACAAAGAAGATTAAATATTCAATTCAATTCACCTTTATTTGTATAGCGCTTATACAATGTAGATTGTGTCAAAGCAGCTTCACATAAAAGGTCATAGTAAATAGGAACAGTGTAGTTCAGTTTGTAGTGTTTAAGTTAAGTTCAGTTTAGCTCAGTTCAGTGTGGTTTAATAATCACTACTGAGAGTCCAAACACTGAAGAACAAATCCAACGATGCGCAGCTCTATAGATCCCGAACCATGCAAGCCAGTGGCGAAAGCCTTCAAAAAACTTCACTAATTGGCGAAAGTGAAGAAAAAAAACCTTAAGAGAAACCAGGCTCAGTTGGACACGATCATTTTAATTTCTCCGCTGGCCAAACGTCTTGTGCAGAGCTGCAGTCTCAGTGGCGGAGGCTGGAAGCTGGCCTCAGCGAAGACTCGTCTGTCTCTGGAGCGTCACAGGAATCAGTCTCATGTTCTCCACTCCTCCATGACCACCACAGTAGCTGCTCAGGATACGGCCTGGTCCAGGATATGGAAACCTTGGGATCATCTCGTCGTTGGTCTTGGGTCGAATCAGTGACTCTGCATAGTCGGAGGGCCTCGGGAAGAGTATCCCCAGGTGGAAATGGAGAATAAAGAGAATAATTAGCGTAGCTGCTGTTCATAGTGTATATCAACAAGATGCATAACCTGTGTGAAAGCCCGCTAAGTGGTGCACTGAGTGTATGCTTTACTAAACAGATAGGTCTTCAATCTAGTTTTGAATAGGCAGAGTGTGTCTGAGCCTCGGACGTTATCAGGAAGGCTATTCCAGAGTTTAGGAGCCATAAATGAGAAGGCTCGACCTCCTCTACTCGACTTTGCTATTATAGGTACTACCAGAAGCCCTAAGTTTTGAGATCTGTAATACTGTAATACTGAAATACTGTAATATATGTATTGTTCTGACTAACATGATCTAATGGAGGGGTGCCCACACTTTTTCGTATGAAGGGCCAAAAACTAAATATCATTGAGAGCAATGGGCCGAAGGTAAATACACCAAACTATATTAAATTAAATTTCTTTGTTTATAATATTTAAAAAATAAATTGAAAACATTGCTTCAGATCGTGTTAACTAATGCAGTATAATATTTTATTTTATTATAACTTATTACAATAAAAGATAATCACATTTATAGCACAGTGGAGTTCAATGCTGAAAACATCAGTCAAGTAGAAACTGCCTTTGCCTTCATTTGCTCACTGATGTCTCTAGATTGTCCTCTATCTGCCGGGTGACAGTGTGAAAATTAAGAAAAATCTGATTCATTTAATAAAAACATTTAATTTACATTAATGTAAAAGATTACCTTAAATTAGAAATGACAGTCTTCATTCTCCCTCTCTTCTCAGATGTGATGGTGGGCTAAATCAAAGGTTAACATGGGCCAACTTTGTCACTCAGGCCCTAGTTTTGGCATCTCTGATCTATTGGAACCTTATTGAATAAAAGATTGTGGATAATTCTTTCAGAAATTTATTGTGCATATGTCTTTTGTTATATTTTCCAGCATGCAGGGCGTTAGTTGATGAAATGGAGTGGGAAATATCGCAAATCGATCCCAAGAAAACAATCCAGACTGGATCATTTAGAATCAATCCTGATGGCAGTCAGTCAGTACGAGAGGTGATGATGGATTTTTATTTCATGTTTACATTAATTGTGTGTTACTAAGGATGCAACCATAGGATTTTTTTTTACCGATACTGATTTTAACAAAAAAACATCACCTGGTACTGATACCGATATTTACCGATATTGGTCCATTGCTTACAGTACTATACAGATAAATTTTTTATGGATCTATTTAACATTCAGCATTTTAAAAGAGACACAAGTTTATTTAAGAAGATATTTAAGAAATTGCAGATATTTAAGAAACATACTAAGTGAACATGCTTGTTTATCTGAAAAACTATGCTAAAGTTAATGATTCTCCTTTATAAATGTGCGTTCCGCGTTTGAATGTCTGTCTTTGGCCTCTATAACCAGCCCACTGCCAGTTTACCCAAATGTATTTCAGCACCCTGGGTTGCCATGACGGAAAACACAGCATATTTAATTTTCAGTCATGAAGGCTGCCTCAATGTATGTGAACGCAGCTGAAAATGCGACCTACAGATGACAGCAGCAGCCACGAAATGCGAAACGCAGATTCAAAGTTATGAAAATCCACATGAGGTGGTTTTTAATGTGCAAATCTTACAAGCATAAACATTAGCTGAGAAGCTTAAAGTGTAAGTTTGATGTCACCAATCTGGCAACCTGCGTTTGCGTCAGATCAGAGGAGGAGGGGTCGAGTGAAAAAACCCTCTTCGATATTTTTGAATTTAGACTGCAATACATATCTCAACCACTAGGTGTCCCTACTGCACTGTCTAGCTACTGTCATATCGGCAATAATATGAAAACGTCTGATACAACGGTTAATAATCTGATATCAGACGTTTTCATATTATTGCTGATATGACGGTAGCTGGAAGGTGCAGTAAGTGGTGTTGACACCTAGTAGAGCTATATATTGCAGTCTATATTCAAAAACATCGGCGAGCGTTTTCATTTTTATTTTTTCACTCGATCTCTCCTCTTCTCTGAAGCAAACGGAGGTTGCCAGATTCATGACATCAACCTCACACTGCATTAGCATCCCAGATAATGTTTATGCTTATAATATTTGTATTATTTGCTAATTAAAAACCACCTCATGTGGATTTTCATAACTCTGAATCTGCGTCTCATTTCATAGGCTGCTACTGTCATCCGTAGGTCGCATTTTCAGCTGAATTCACATACATTAAGGTAGCCTTCATGACTGAAAATTTAATATGCTATGTTTTCGGTCAAGGCACTGAAATATAATTGGATAAACTGGCAGGGGGCTGGTTATAGAGGCCAAAACAAAGACAGACGTTGCGGACGCACATTTTCAAAGCAGAATATCTGACTTTAGCATCGTTTTTAAGATAAATAAGCATGTTCACTTAGTACGTTTCTTAAATATCTGCAAAAATATTATGTTTTTATGCTTTAGAAGAGTAAATACTTGCATACGACACTTTTAAATAAACGTATTGCGATATTTTTATGCTTTTATGCGATATTTTTATGCTTTGGAATAATTAGCCTCCCCACGTTAGGCAGGCCGCAACCCTTTCTGTTTTTAAATCAAGTCTTAAAACCCATTTTTACTCTTTGGCTATTAATACCATATGAGAGTCACGTGTCTGTTGTATTTGTCCTTTGTTTTAAATGGTGTATGTGTGTACAGCACTTTGGTAAGCACTTGTTGTTTTTAAAAAGCGCTTTATAAATAAACTTTGACTTGACTTGACTTTAGTAAATGAATCAAATATCTGCGACTGATACATTGGTGCATCCCTAGTTTTCTACTTTGTTTTCCATCTTCAGGTCCCGTACTCTCGCTCAGAGGGTCATCTACTTGAGCTGATGGAAGAGGTTTGTGAGAAGATGAAAGATTACGGCGAACGCGTCGATCCTGTTACTGATCGGAAGACATATGTAAGACACACATCCCGGGACGGCACGGCTATGGATCTCTCTGATGTGGCCTTTGACTCCAGAGTCAGCTCCAGCTTAAAGTTTGCTGTAAGAACCCGTTTGTAATGTACATATTTATGGGATTTAAGCCAAATACATTTACATTTAGTCATTCAGCAGTCGCTTTTATCCAAAGCGACTTACAAATGAGGACAAGGAAGCAATTTACACAACTATAAGAGCAGCAGTGAACAAGTGCTGTAGGCAAGTTTCAGGTGTGTAAAGTCTGAGAAGCAAAGCATTAGTAATGGGTTTTTTTTGAGAGAGTACAGTTAGTGGTATAGCCAGAGAGGCAGTTACAGATTAGGAAGGAAAGTGGAGACTAAATAGTTGCGTTTTTAGTCGTTTCTTGAAGACAGCAAGTGACTCTGCTGTTCTGATGCAGTTAGGGAGTTCATTCCACCAACTGGGCAGATTGAATGTGAGAGTTCGGGAAAGTGATTTCTTCCCTCTTAGGGATGGAACCACGAGGCGACGTTCATTCACAGAACGCAAGTTTCTGGAGGGCACATAGATCTGCAGAAGTGAGAGCAGATAAGAAGGAGCAAAGCCAGAGATCGCTTTGTAAGCAAACATCAGAGCTTTGAATTTGATGCGGGCAGCAACTGGCAGCCAGTGCAAACGGGTGAGTAGCGGAGTGACATGTGCTCTTTTGGGTTCATCAAAGACCACTCGTGCTGCTGCGTTCTGAAGCAGCTGAAGAGGTTTGATAGAATTAGAAATAAAATGAACAAAACTTTTAGTAAAAAAAATACATTGAAAAATAAGAAAATGTGTATGAAAATAAAAAACCAAAAACTGAATAACAAAACAAAATAGCTTGCAAATTGTGTTGTCATGTCAACATATATACCGTTTTTTAGCTATTTAGTTGATTGCTTTTTCTCATTTTTCAGTCCCTCCAGGATTGCTTGATAAAATGTATTGAATGCATACATTTTGTACATATTCTTTTTTATATATGTGTGTTTTCACAGTGTGAAACAATTGTGGAGCAGCATGAAGATGAACTGATTGAATTCTTTGCACATGAAACGGACAATGTAAAAGACAAGCTCTGCAGTAAGAGGACAGGTAATGCTGTAAATCTTAGACACGATTCAGTATTTTACATTACATCTGTCTCTAGGGGATTAGAGCAGGGCTTAATTTGTGCCGGAACACTCCGGATCCGGCACCTCTGAAATGTAATCCGGAACCCCATTTTACCTATCCCCCTCCTTGAACACCCTTCTCCCCCGTCCTCTGTTCACTTTCACTTTGTTCCGCGACTCCCCAACCCTCTTCACTATTGTCCGCGACACATCTCCCATCCAACACCCCGGCACCCAACCCCCTCCCAGATTCTTCACTTTCGTCCTTGACAAGACCCCCACGCCAGCCCAAAACCAAACCCCCGCTCTCCACTTTCCTCTACATCCTCGGGTAACATGCCGGATCTGTTACCCCGATCTGTTTCTGGACATCGCAATTCACAAATTAAGCACTGTATTAGAGGTTATTTTACTTGAACAAACATAGTCACATAAAGAGTGCGTATGATTGTTGCTTTATCATTTTACAAAATGGGGTTTAAAAGGTTGCCAAACGTCACTGGTGTCCTCGTAATGAAAATATCGTAGTCCTTTTCAAATACCAAAAACTCATTTACATTTAAAAAATTAAATGTCTGGATACAGTGAACAGCATGAATGAGTACACCCCCTCTGACGAGGAATATTTTCAACCCATTTCTCAGTGACTTGACGATATTTTGGTGCATATTATTCAAATAATTATTACTATTAAATCGTTATATTCATCAAATAATAGTGTGGTCACACCAAGATCTTTAAGGATATGAAGATAATACATTTAAATTCAAATGAGGTGTTGGAAAAAACTACAAAACTTTAACAAAGTTTCAGAAAATTATGGTTTGTTGGGTTTTTATGGTTTGCGTATTTACAGTATATATCTTTTATTAAGAAAATAATAATGTCACTTTAGAGCTAGTATTTGAATGACTCTCTAGCGTAATGGCTAAAGTGATGACAAAACAGGTGATTTTGGTTGCGGAATGTCAACCACCTTTGCTCTGCTCAGTATGACAGGCTGATAGCCACCGATGTGCTGAATCTCTGATATGATAAATATTTAAAATAGGCACTATCCTAAAAAAAAAACTGCACCGTTGCCATCTAAACAACTACATTCTCACCTAAAAAAGCCTCAAAATCTTGTCCAACAGCTGCAATATTTGTCAAACTGTAGAGAGTTTATTCCTAAGTGTGCCTGTAAAATATTTAAAAAACTTTGACCAAATTTTTCTCAGTTGTTTCAATCATATATTTTACAAAACCATGTATGATACTGTGTAAAATATTTACAAGGACATCTAGAAGTGTATTGCCAACTGCTTTTTCACATTATTATTATTATTGTATATTCCCACAGATCTCTGTGACCACGCGCTGAAGATCCATCATGACGAGTTATAACACCAGTCTGCAGCTTCACCATTGGAGAAAAATCTGTGAGGAAGCTGAGCATATGTAATGTACTGGACCCCATGGGTTACTGTTGACCTGGTCAGCTGTATCAATGGCTTGACTGTTCATCGTCATCAATTAAAGCTGACTTTCTACAGCTGAAGCGGGATCTCTTCACGAGTCTCTCCAATGGCGTACTTTTATATTTAAAACCCATTTGAGTGCACTTAGTGTTTAGTTTAGAAAACGGCTTGCAGATATTTATTAAAAGCGCAGAGGTATTATTAGTTTGTCTTTGTGTCCTCACATTTCATGAATCTGACCAGATTAATGGGATTTAAAGGGATAGCTCGCACAAAAAGGAAAATTCTGTCATCATTCATTGATGTTTGAGAGAGTTTCTTCTGTTAAACAAAAAAAGGAGATACTTTGAAAAATGTTAGCTGTCAAAGGGGAGCTATTATGCAAAGAATACTTTTATAAGGCGTTTAAACACACTTGTGTGGTAAGTGTGTGAATATGATCAGCCTCTAATGGTGCAAATTAATTAATACTATTTGTTTATAACCACACTTGATAAAAACAGTCTGCTCAAACACTTTGATTGACATTCTCCCTTTGTACGTGTCATCAGAGGGGGGAAAGCTCCGCCCACTAGTGACCATCTCTCTCTTATTAAATCTTCCACAATGCTCACATGCTGGCATCTGTAGCTCCGCCCTCTTTTGAAAAGAGCACAGTCTCATTTGAATTTAAAGTGACAGTCACGAAAACACAAAAATTAGGATCTAAGCGCAGTTTGAGACAGTTGTACAACATTATTTGTGTGATATTTTGAGCTGAGACTTCACACACACACACTTTGGGGACATCAGAAATACATTTTACACCTTGTAAAATAAAATACCTACATAATAGGTCCTCTATTTGACTTTGTATTTGTTTTTCCCTCAGTGGATATCAATGGTTTCCAACATTCTTCAAAATATCTTCTTTTGTGTTTCAATATAATAGTGAAACTCATAAACATTTGGGACTAATTAAAGACAAATAAATAGTGAGTAATTTTGTATTTATCATGTTTGTTTGTTGGTGTTTTTTACCAATTAAGTCATTCCTGTTTGATGATACACTCACAATATGTGCAAAGCTCAAGTGTTTTAAGCACAATTTATTGCTGTAGTATTGAGATGTGGTCAATATTTAGCATCAAATGTGATAAAAAAATAGTAATAATAAAATAAAATCAAGCATCAAGATGTACCTAAAGAAATGTATGACTAATTACTACTAAATATGGTATAAAAAATATCTGTTAATTAACATTTGGTGATTCATAAGTGTTTTCCATTTATTTATTGTTGTGAATTGCATTATGGGATGTTGATCTGCGCTCTGTCGACTTTTAATGTTGAAAATTCAACTCTACAGTTTAACAAAGTGACTTTTATTGACATTTCAGTAGTTTAAAATAATATAGTGTATAAGAAGTAATATATAGAGGAATAAGTGTGGAAAATAGCCGAAAATGTGCAGGCAGTTAATTACAAGGTGTTTGTAGCGTAATATACAACACCAACCCAGGCTATATAGCACTGTACACTATTAAAAATGTCAATAAAAGTTACTTTTTTATGGTTAAAAGTTGTTGGAAGAAAGATCGAAATCCCATAATGCAATTCAAAAGCAGAAATAAATGAGGAAAAATAAAAACAAATCACAAAATACAGAAAACTGCTAATTCACTCATTTATTTTTACAGGAGGGTGAATTATTACATTATTTACAAATGTCAGTATATTACAATGCATTTAATATTTGGTTATTGTTGGGTGTCCAATATAAATATCTTCTAAATGTGAATGTTAATGATATTGTGATATGTGATGGATTGGAAAATCATTTTTATATGGCCAGAATTGTTATGTTCAGTATCTTATATATATTTTTGTGTCTTTCTGTTTGTAAGTTCTTACTTTTAAACAGTAAACCGCTTTCTATACCACAATTTCAGTGGAAAAAGCATTAATACAAGAAAAAACAGTGCTTTGAATTATGACTTTTAATATTAATCTCACTTTTACACATCCCTTTAATATTTTACCTTTATTTCTTTCCGTTTTATATTCTTTTTCTGTCATTTATCTGCTTTTATTTAATTATCTATACCGTTTATCTATTTATTTTTCTAGTTTCAGGTTTTCACAAGCAAAAGCAATGGGAACGTCTGCATTTTTAAGGCTTTTTTTTCATCCCAGTTGTGAATTAGTAATTTCTGATTGCATTTTTATACAATAAAGCACTTACTGTCAGATGTCAAAGTATAAGCAAAGAATATTTAATAAACTCTGCTTTCTTGCACATATACATCTTGCTTTAGTATTTTATTTTCGCTAAAGCCATTTGAAACTTTAAAGTTCACACTTTGTGTTGGCGTCAATAGCCTAGTGGTTAAGTGTGCCAACATATAGCACCATCACGGCGACCCGAGTTCGATTCCCGACTTGAGGTCCTTCGCTGACCCTTTCCCTCTCTCTGCTCCCAACTATTTCCTGTCAATTCTCTGCACTATTCTATCCATTAAAGGTTAAAAACCCCTAAAAAATTATATATATATATAAAAAAAAAAAAATAGTTCACACTTTGCTTGCATTTAAAATGATTTCTGTGTATAAAATAAATGTGTAAAGGAAAACATCCAAATTAAGTGCATCTTATAAGCAATTGAACAGTTATATTACTGTTTATAAAATCTCTAAATATATTTTATTTGTTCTGCACTGAGCCAAAAATCTCCAATTCAGTGCCACTTACATGCACCTTAACAGTTTAATAAATATATATGTTGTTTACATCTTTAATGAAGGATATGAGAACATGTAAATGCTGAAAAATTAGATTTTAAGATATTTTTCTATACAAAAAGAGGACGTTTCTGTTGAAGATAATTGATTAATGTGCTTTTTATGTTTTAAGTTTTAATGTTTACAAAAAATAAATGAATAGATTGTTAGACATCTGGTAATCGATTAATGTGGTATACGTTTAAATCAGGCTTGACTCAGTGCAATGCAGTCTGAGCTGCATCCAATGATTTTTAAAGGGCTCAACTAACCCCACCCCTAACCCTACCCCTCACCATTATCTTTATTATTATGTTAATTATTATTATTTTTAATAAACATTAGTAACCCTGGGTATACATACAACATGATGAATACGAACGAATACATATTCATGGGACAGCTACACAAATGTAGGCGTAGGAAAGGTTTAAATAAAAACAATAGAAATAACAATCACTTAAAAAAGACAATAAATTAAAACGAATAAATATATGAAAAATAATAATTAACAATTGAATATTATTATGTATTTTAATAGTATTAAATGTTTTAATATTAACAGACTATTTACATTTACGTTTCTGTGGAAGATATTAGTCAAACACCAGCGCTAATTTCCCTTTGAGCAGCAGGTGGCGCTGTAAACCGGCAGCAGGTTCATATTACAGCGCAGCTGCACGAGCGGATCCTCTCACTGATCACCGGTCATTATTAACGCTCGAAGGAAACTTTATTTTGTCAATTATTACTGAATTGTCCGTCTTCTGTCCCAATCAAGTTCCAATGAGGAAACAGCGACCTGACTAGTGTGAGGAGATGGGGACACTAAACATTAGCGAGCAGGTAAACGTCGTGTATTTACGGTGCTTATATCAACGTGTCGTTCACTGAGGGCAACTTTAAAGGGGTAGTTCACACCAAAATAATAAAAAAAATCTCATTTAAACACCCTTGGTTTGTTTTCAAATCTTTGTGAGTTTCTTTCTTCTCTTAAACGCAAAGGAATGATATTTTTAAGAAGTGTAAACCGGTAACCATTAAATTTCATAGAAAAGACTTTGGAAGTTTCCAGCATACTTCAAAGTATCTTCTTTTGTGTTCAACAGAAGAAAAACACTTGTAAAGATTTAAAACAAGTAAAGGGTGAGTAAATTCTGACAGTTTTTTTGATTTGGGGTGAACTATCGCTTTAACTTTATGTCTTATTCTGTGTCTATTAGTTTTATTTTCATTTTAATACTCGTGTTATAATATAATATACACAGCCAGTGTCTGTAAAGCTAGTTTTTAGGTGTTTTTTTTTTAGTTTTCAAGTTAAAATGTAAGGTTATTTTGTGTTATTAGTTGTGATGTGCTTGTTATTTTTTATTAAATGTGATAAAGGCTCATTTATTTGTTCATTCATTGATGGAGAGCATTATTTTTATTTACTACACATATTGTTTGAGTGTGTTTACTTGAAAGTTGCTGTACATTTACATTGAAGCAAACTTTAAAGTAAATCTAACTTAATTTGCGTAGTCCTGTCCTTAGTAATTACCGTAATTATCCTAAAAACTAAGTTACGACTGAATTAATTGTATTATTTGTTATTCCTGTTTATATTACAGAATCTTTGATTGTTTTGATTCTGAACTTCCATTTAAAGCACAAGATAAATAACAAATTATTGAAATGGGGTGACAAAGTGGCTCAGTGGTTAGCACTGTCGCCTCACAGCAAGAAAGTCACTGGTTTGAGTCCCAGCTGGGTCAGTTGGCATCTCTATGTGGAGTTTGCATATTCTCCCGTGTTGGCGTGGGTTTCCTCAGGGTGCTTCGGTTTCCCCCACAGTCCAAACACATGCGCTATAGGGGAACTGATCAACTAAATTGGCCATACTGTATGAGTGTGTGTGTGAATGTGAGAGTGTGCGGGTGTTTCCCAGTACTGGGTTGCAGCTGGAAGGGCATCTGCGTAAAACATATGCTGGATAAGTTGGTGGTTCATTCTGCTGTGGTGATCACTGATGAATAAAGTGACTAAACCGAAGGAAAATGAATGAATGAAATGATTAAAATATTAGACGTACTGTTTGATAACATTGCCTTTAGTTCAATATAACTGCAACCAGATGCTGAACAAGACTCTAAGGTGTTATTTTCTTATGAAATATACGTTTTTTCTGGAAACACAGAAACAGTTTGGTGTATTAATCAGTCCCCCTGAGGTTTCGCATGTCTAATGATAAGATTTTTGTGTATTTTCACAGCAAAACACAAAGATTGAAGCAAATGGCGTCGAAAGTTTTGAGAAAAGCTGTCACAAAATCAGTCATTTTAGGATGGAAATATATGAAAAAGTGTCCATTAAAAATCCCCCATGGGCTGATTAATAATAGTGTTGGTCTCTCAGTAAACAGTGCGATTCTTTTAGAGGATTCTGGCATGATCTGCTCAGTCAGTCTGTCTTTTCTCAATGGGATTCTCCTGCGCTCATTGAGTTTGGTGATGTTTCAAACTATACAATTAAAAAATTTCCACATCAGTTACTTCAATTATTTGCAAAGCTTGCAGAATTAAAAGTGTTTGTTCAGCACATTTCTAAACATAATAGTTTTAATAACTCATTTCTAATACCTGGTTTATTTTATCTTTGTCATGATGACAGAAAATAATATTTGACTAGATATTTTTCAAGATACTAGTATTCAGCTTAAAATGACATTTAAAGGCTTAACTAGGGTAATTAGGCAAGTCATTGTATAACAGTAACAATAATAATTATATTGACCTTAAAAACATAATAATATTGACCTTAAAATGGTTTTAAAAAAATAAAAAACTGATTTTATTCTAGCCCAAATAAAACAAAAAGACTTTCTCCTGAAGAAAAAATATTATAGGAAATACTGTGAAATTCCTTGTTCTGTTAAACATCAAATGGGAAATTATTTGTTAATAATGTCTAATAATTTTGACTTCAAATATATATATATATATATATATATATATATATATATATATATATATATATATATATATATATATATATATATATATACACACACACAGATATATGCTTCAAAACAGTGACAACGTTAACTCTTTCTCACGTCCACCATTTTGGATCGAACATACTGATGATGACATCACTTTCGGCTTCAGCTTCTCATCAAAAGTTTCTCTCTCTTCCAGTCTCTCCTGGTTCAGGCAGTGTTCAGCCAGAATGCTGAAATGCTGGAGTTTTTATTGGAACAAAATGAAGACGTCAATGAATTGGTATGTGCTTTATCTTATGTTACTTGAAGGAACAACTTGATTTTATTATATTGATAACACTTGACAATAAGGTTGTATTAGTTAATGTTACATTTATTACAGTGTTTATTCATCTGTGTTAATATTAGTTAATGGAAATACAGTTGTTTATTATTCGTTGCGGTGCATTAACTAGCACGCATTTGGATTTTAATAATGCATTTGTAAATGTTGAACTATAATCAATAAATGCTGTTCATGTATTGTTCATGTTAATAAATGCATTAACTAATGAAATCTTAGTGTAAAGTGTGAAGAATATCTTTAAATTCCAATCCTCTCTTTATTTATTCATAAAAATGGATTATTCCACATGGCTGATGCATGCTTATTAAGTGCTAGAATGGTAAAACCTGCACATATATATGCACAGACATTGTAAATGTAATGTAATGTCCAGTTGTGTGTTGTTACAGGACCAAGAGTGTCGCAGCGCTCTGCATGCCGCTGCGTTTGTGGGTGGTGCTCATATCATGGACCTCCTCATCAGTTCAGGTGAGAGATCTGGAAATTCAGAGTGGTGAATTCAGAAGTTGTGAATTTAGGTTAAGCTGTGCAGCAGAGCAGGTGGTTGTTTTGTAGGCAAACATCAGTGCCTTGAGTTTAATGCGATTGGCTTTTAGTAGTCAGTGTAAACTGGTGAACAGAGGTGTCATATGCGCTCACTTCTGCTCATTGAATATCACTCTTTATGCCATATTCTAGATCAGATGCAGAGGTTTGATAGTTCTGACTGGAAGGCCTGCCAAGAAAGTGTTGTAATAATCCAGCCTTGACCGAACAAGAGCTTGAGCAAGGAGTTTTGTAGTATATTCCTGATCCTCCCAATGTGTTGTACAAGGCAAATCTGCAGTGGTGGGAGGTTTTAGCAATGTGTTCTGTCAAGTTCAGCTGATCATCAAGTCACAGCTCCAAGTTCCCAGGATGACCTGGAACATCTGGACCTCTTAAAACTGAGGGTTCACATTTGACATTGGTGGTTTCATAAAGACCCTTTAACCAGGGTGCAAATTACAGGGTTTAATGCTCGATTGTTAGCCTAGAGCACAATCTGTTGTTAAAAACAAGCCTAGAGCACAGTCTACTGTTAAACACTAACCTAGAGTGCCATCTGCTGTTCAAAACAAGCCTAGAGTGCCGTCTTCTTTTAAAAACTAGCCTAGAACGCTGTCTATTGTCAAAAGCTAGCGTAGAGTGCTGTCTGTTGTTAAAAACAAGCCTAAAGCACTGTTAAAAACTAGCCTTGAGCGTCATCTGCTAGTAAAAACTAGCCTAGATCCAGTCTACTGTTAAAAACTAGCCTAGAGCGCTGTCTGCTATTACAACCAACATAGAGCGTCATCTGCTGTTAAAAACTAGCCTAGAGTGTCGTCTGCTGTTAAAAACGAGCCTAGAGCGCTGTCTGTTGTTAAACATTAGCCTAGAGCACTGTTAAAAAGTAGCATAGAGCGTCATCTGCTGTTAAAAACTAGCCTAGAGTGCCATCTGTTGTTATAAACTAGCCTATAGCACCGTCTTCTGTTAAAAACTAGCCTAGAGCACCATCTGCTGTTTAAAACGAGCCTAGAGCGCCATCTGTTGCTAAAAACAAGCCTAGAGCATCTTCTGCTGTAAAAAACTAGCCTAGAGCGCTGTTTGTTGTTAAACATTAGCCTAGAGCACTGTTAAAAAGTAGCATAGAGCGTCATCTGCTGTTAAAAACTAGCCTAGAGCGCCATCTGTTGCTAAAAACAAGCCTAGAGCATCTTCTGCTGGTAAAAAACTAGCCTAGAGTGCTGTCTGTTGTTAAACATTAGCTTAGAGCACCGTCTGCTGTTAAAAACTAGCCTAGAGCGCCATCTGCTGTTAAAAACTAGCCTAGAGCACCATCTGCTGTTAAAATCTAGTCTAGAGCACCATCTGCTGTTAAAAACTAGCCTAGAGCGCCATCTGTTGCTAAAAACAAGCCTAGAGCATCTTCTGCTGGTAAAAAACTAGCCTAGAGTGCTGTCTTTTGTTAAACATTAGCTTAGAGCACCGTCTGCTGTTAAAAACTAGCCTAGAGCTCCATCTGCTGTTAAAAACTAGCCTAGAGCGCCATCTGCTGTTAAAAACGAGCCTAGAGCGTCAACTACTGTTAAAATCTAGCCTGGAGTGCCATCTGTTGTTATAAACTAGCCTAGAGCGCCGTCTGCTGTTAAACACTAGTCTTTTTAAAAGCTTCTTCTTTACCTGTAAATACATGTGAATTTTGAAGCGGAAGTTTGACAGACATTTCCTTAATCCACTGTAAATGAACAGATCTTTTGATTAAATTGTATAGATTTTAATTGATCTTGAATAAATGGTTTACTGCAGAATCTTGTGTTTTTCTGTTGTTGTCTGTGCTCACCTGTGCTTGTAGGTGCTAATGTTAATGCTAAAGATCAGGAGTGGTTGACTCCTCTGCATCGAGCTGCTGCTTCACAGAATGAAGTAGGTTCAGATTGATTCCATGTTGTATTTGATGTGTTTTTTACTCTAATTTTGCATTATTTTAATTCCAGGTGTCTGTGGGCCTGCTGCTGGGAAAGGGAGCAGATGTGAACGCACAGGACAGATTCTGCCAGACAGCGCTACATGTAGCTGCAGCCAACAGAGCCACTAAATGTGTGGAAGTTTTACTTTCTCACGTGAGCAGTTTAAATGCAGTGGATCGTTTTGGGAGAACAGCTTTACATCACGCAGTTCACAGCGGACATGCAGAGGTACAGCAAGAGCTGAGGCACAATATAATGAACATATCATTGAGGAAATATATGACACTTTAATGGCCTGTTCACCAGAGCCATTAGAGCGCCATCTGTGCTTAAACACTAGCCTAGAGTGCTGTCTGCTGTTAATAACTTGTCTAGAGTGTTATCTGCTGTTAGAAGCTAGCCTTTAGCGCCATCTGCTGTTAAAAACTAGCCTAGAGCGCCATCTGCTGTTAAACACTAGCCTAGAGCGCCCTCTGCTGTTAAAACTAGCCTAGAGCGCCGTCTTCTGTAAAACTAGCCTAGAGCGCTGTCTGCTGTTAAAAACTAGCCTAGAGCGCAGTCTGCTATTAAACACTAGCATAGAGCGCCATCTGCTGTTAAAACTAGCCTAGAACGCCGTCTGCTGTTAAACACTAGCCTAGAGTGCTGTCTGCTGTTAAAACTAGCCTAGAGCGCTGTCTGCTGTTAAACACTAGCCTAGAGCGCCATCTGCTGTTAAAGACTAGCCTAGAGCACCGTCTGCTGTTAAAACCAGCCTAGAGCGCCCTCTGCTGTAAAACTAGCATAGAGCGCCATCTGCTGTTAAAACTAGCCTAGAGCGCCGTCTGCTGTTAAAAACTAGCCTAGAGCACCGTCTGCTATTAAACACTAGCCTAGAGCGCCGTCTGCTGTTAAAACTAGCCTAGAGCGCCGTCTACTGTTAAAGACTGGCCTAGAGCGCCGTCTGCTGTTAAACACTAGCCTAGAGCACCGTTTGCTGTTAGTCTAGAGCACTGTCTGCTGTTGAACACTAGCTTAGAGCACTGTTCGCTTTTGAACACTAGCCTGTTAAATCTAGCCTAGAGTGCCATCTGTCATTTAAAAGCTAGCCTAGAGCACTGTCTGCTGTTAAACACTAGCCTAGAGTGTCGTCAGTTTTTAAAAACTTGCCTAGAGCGCCATCTGCTGGTAAAAACAAGCCTAAAGCACTGTCTGCTTTTGAACATTAGCCTAGAGTGCCGTCTGCTTTTGAACATTAGCCTAGAGCGCTGTCTGCACTATTGAGGAATTATATTATATTATATTATATTATATTATATTATATTATATTATATTATATTATATTATATTATATTATATTATATTATATTATATTATATTATATTATATTATATTGCCCATTGAGGAATTATATGAAACTTTAGTGGCCTGTTCACCAGAGTTGTGGTGATAAATCAGACATTGTTGATCTCAGGAATTAAAATGTGATATCACATAGCACTTCTCTTTATAACTAATCGATAACGTCCTCAGACAGTGGCTCTGCTGCTGAATAAAGGGGCCAAAGTGAGTGCCAGAGACATAAAGGACCGGCAACCGCTCCATCTGGCCGCTTTTCTAGGTATGCAATCGTCTGTCTTTGATTTCTGTAGCATACATGGGACGTAATATACAGTTGAAGTCACAATTATTCGCCCTCCTCTGATTTTTCTTTTTTAAATATTTCCCAAATGACGTTGAACAGATTCAGGAATTTTTCACAGTATTTCCTATAATATTTTTTCTTCTGGAGAAAGTCTCATTTGTTTTATTTCGGCTAGAATAAAAGCAGTTTTAATTTTATTAAAGCCATTTTAAGGTCAATATTATTAGCCCCCTTAAGCTATATTTGTTGGATTGTCTACAGAACAAACCACTGTTATACAATGACTTGCCTAATTACCCTAACTTTACTCTAATTAACCTAGTTAAGCCTTTAAATGTCACTTTAAGCTGAATACTAGTGTCTTGAAGAATATCTAGTCTAATATTATGTGCTGTCATCATGCCAAAGATAAAAGAAATCAGATATTTAGTTATTAAAACTATCATGCGTAGAAATGTGTTGAAAAAAAATCTCTCTGTTATACAGAAAAAATCTACATGAGGGGCTAATAATTCAGGAGGGCAAATAATTCAGACTTCAACTGTAGACTTGTGCTCAAAGTATCCGATGTGACTGTGTGATCAGGGAACATGGAGGTCGTGAGGCTGTTGTTGGCGTTCAGAGCTGATGTGTCCTGCAGGGATAAACAGGGCTTCAGTCCTTTACATGCGGCGGCTCTCGGAGAACACACCGAAGTGCTCAAATACCTGCTGAAACACGGAGCACAGGTCAGCAATCTGAAAACACCAGCGATCATTTATGTGTGTGTCGTATTAATAAATTGTTTTCTTAAGAAATGTTTTTGTTGGAGTCAAAATTATTAGCCCCCCCTGTATATTTATTCCCCTAATTTCTGTTTAACGGAAAGAAGATTTCTTCAACACATTTCTAATCATAATAGTTTTAATAACTCATTTCTAATCACTGATTTCTTTTATCTTTGCCATGATGACAGTAAATAATATATGACTAGATATTCTTTAAGATACTAGTATTCAGCTGAAAGTGACATTTAAAGGCTTAACTAGGCTCATTGAGATAATTAGGCAAGTCATTGTATAACGATGGTTTGTTCTGTAGACAATGGGAAAACTAATATAGCTAAAGGGGGCTAATAATTTTGAGCTTGAAATGAGTTTAAAAAATTAAGAACTGCTTTTAATCTACCCAAAATAAAACAAACAAGACTTTCTCCAGAAGAAAAAATATTATAGGAAATACTGTGGAAAATTCCTTGTTAAACCTCATTTGGGAAATATTTGAAGACGAAAATTTTGACTTCAACTGTATATGGAACAACATTAATGACAAAAGTATTTGAAATAAAAAGCTTGTTGAATAGAACTGACTCAGACAAATTATGCACTGAATTAACACATGAATTATCAGGGTTTGTTTTTTAGGTCCTGAGATTTTCTGTATTTCATATACTTTTGTCATTAATTTTGTTCCATATATCAAATATCATTTTTAATAATTGCTTGACTATGATGGCAGCAATATTGGGAATCACCACTCAAGACTATAATCTAAGAAAATCCCAGTCTGACGCTAATGCTTTTTCCTCTTGTATCATACCCAGGAGACTTATTCAGTTTGAATGGAGATGCTCCTCACCTCCAACTTTTAAACACTGGATTAAAGAGTTTATGTATAAAATACAATTAGAAAAACTGCTTTAATTAGAATTACAATTAGAAATAGATGTTTTATGAAAAGGTGATATAAGAGATTATTTTAAAACTTGGCAACTTTTTATAACTTTTGTGGAGAACTGTGCTGTGGAGGAATATAGCTAAATGTAATGTATTATTATTATTATTATTTTAAGTCTGAGTGTTATTTGGGGTTTGTTTGTTTGTTGGGTTTCTCTTAGTGTTGTTTTTCTGCCTAAAAAAAAACGAAATGAAAAGATCAAAACATTTTTTTAATCTAAATGTATTTAATGTATTTAAATATTTCCTATGTAATCTTATAAATATTTCTTACATAATCTTATTTAATATATTTGTATAAATAAAAAATCTTAAAGGGATAGTTTACCCAAAATTTAAATTCACTCACTATTTACTCTCCTTTAAATAGTTCTGAACCTTAATGAGTTTCTATTTTCTGTTGAACACCAAAGAAGATATTTTAAAAAATGTTAGAAAACTGGTAACCATTGACTTCCATAGTATTTATTTTCCTACTATGGAGTATGGTAAACATATAGTAGGATAATAAATACTATGGAAGTTCTTTGCTCACCTATTCATTCATTTTCCTTTGATTTAGTCCTTTTATTCATCAGAAGGTCGCCACAGCGGAATGAACCGCCAACTTATACAGGATGAGTTTTACACAGCGGATACCCTTCCAGCTGCAACCCAGTACTGGAAAACCCATACACTCATTCACACTCATACACTACAGGCAATTTAGTATATCAATTCACCTATAGCACATGTGTTTGGACTGTGGGGGAAACCGGAGAATCA
Organism: Danio aesculapii; assembly: GCF_903798145.1. NCBI lineage: Eukaryota > Metazoa > Chordata > Actinopteri > Cypriniformes > Danionidae > Danio > Danio aesculapii. Next base: position 2,584,097 of record NC_079445.1, on the reverse strand, counting down.
GGATAAAAACCCACACCAACAAGGGGAGAACATGCAAACTCCACACAGAGATGCCGACTGACACAGCCCTTGCTGTGAGGTGACAGTGCTAACCACTGAGCCACCGTGCTGTCCCTGTTCTTTGCTCAAATGTTTGCAATATTTTTCAGATGCTCTTCTTTTGTGTTCAACAGAAGAAAAAACTCTTGGTTTAAAAACGTGAAGATGAAATGATGAGTTTTTCTTTTCTTTTTTTTTTGGTGAACTATCCCTTTAAGACTCTAATTGAATTGGGATGCAACACAGAGTCTAAAGTAAAGATTTCAACTCTTGTTTCCAGATTGATGAGGTGGATGGTTCTGGTAACAGCGCTCTCCACATGGTGTGCAGTGCTGGTCTGGAGTCAGTAGTGTGTGATTTGGTGAACTGCGGTGCGGATGTGAGCCGTCCGAACCTGCGCGGCTCCACACCTCTGCATATGTGTGCTGAATCTCCCGATGGAGCCCTGTGTCTGGAGCTGCTGGTCAATAACAGAGCACATGTTAACATTCCGGTCAGACACGCATGAACGCTGAAGCAGCTTTAACAAACACTTGCTCACACTTTATTTATTTTTTTTATTTATTATTATTTTTTTTTTGGCGTGTTTTCAACTTCTGTTTAGTGTTTTTTTTTTTTTAAAGATTTATTTATTAGATTTTTTTGACAGTTAACAAAGTAAAAAGAGACAATAACAGTACAAACAGAAAAAAATATATATATATAACAGTACAACATTGATTAAAAAAATAATAATAATAAACCACTATAACCCTCATATTGTGCGACACACAGTATATGACATGCATAAACACTATATGATGTGCATAAATCAATTTTCAAATTGAGCATATAAACAGGTCTGTACCAGACGTTGAGGTTGACAGCATGGTGTATTGAGTAAAATAAACAGTAATAATAAAATAAAATAAAATAAACAAATAGAAAAAATAAAAAAGAAATTTTGAAATAAACAAAAAAACAAGAAAAAAAAAAAAAGCGAGAGAAAAGGGAAAGTGTATTAAACTAAATAGGCTGGAGGGTAGCACATTCTTAAAACTTGTGGTTCTATGTCAAGAAAAAGTTGTATGTTTGTGCTATATCAGCAGCACTAATACTCAACTGGAAGCACAGATCAAAACAAAAATGCAAGAATGGCAACCCTTCACTCCACAGTAATTGCCTCAAGTCTCAGAGATTTGACATGTTCCAAAAAAGGCAACCAAATATTAGAAAATTTGACCACTGAACCTCGAAGACTGTTTAATTTTTTCTAATTTAACAAAAAATAAGGCATCTTTAATCCACTGAGTATGGGATGGGGGTTGAGAAGACTTCCACTGCAACAAAATGCACCGCCTAGCTAATAATGACAGAAAAGCTATTAATTCAGAAAAATAAAATGGTAACTCACAGTCAGGGGGAAGAACTCCGAACAGGCCAATTAACGGAGAAGGATCAATATTAATAGATGTAATTGCTGAAAATGCTCACACTTTATTTTAAAGTATAATTCCTGCTATTAAATAACCATGAACTATAGCTATGCCTCCATGTAAAGATGTGCAAAACTGGAATAGCACATAAAACATTTGCAAATAAAGCAGCGTTTCCATCCAATAATTCAAAGGGAATAAAATCCTCAATTCCTGATTAACTGGTGCCAAATTTCAGACAGAAAAAATTCAGTTTTGTGCAGTAGGAGAAGCAACCGTAGGCCTTCTTCTTACGAGCTGCACCTTAGAACAGTGTTTCCCAACCCTGTTCCTGAAGGCACACCAACAGTACACATTTTCAACCTCTCCCTAATCAAACACACCTGAATCAACTCATCATAACATCAGAAGAGACTCCAACACCTGAAGTTAATTAGTCAGAAAAGGGAGACATCCAAAATATGTACTGTTGGTGTGCCTCCAGGAACAGGGTTGGGAAACACTGCCTTAGCAGATGAAATGAACACAATGCGGTGGTTTTTGAATGGCGAGGCGCTCTTTGGGAGCGCAGACAGATGCTCATTAGATTAGATTAGATTAGATTCAATTTATTGTCATCACACATGTACAAGTACAAGGCAACGAAATGCAGGTTCTGGAAGTTCTGGAAGGAATAATAATATAATAATAATAATACTGAACCACTGTGATGACAGGCTTTGGCTGAGGGATTGTAGAATGAGCAATACAGCATTTTAGATGTTGAATTTATTCATTCATTCATTCATTTTCTTTTCGGCTTAGTCCCTTTATTAATCTGGGGTCACCACAGTGGAATGAACCGCCAACTTATCCAGCACGTTTTACGCAGCGGATGCCCTTCCAGCCGCAACCCATCTCTGGGAAACATCCACACACACTCATTCACACAATCACACTCATACACTGCGGACAATTTAGCCTTCCCAATTCACCTGTACCACATGTCTTTGGACTGTGGGGGAAACCGGAGCACCCAGAGGAAACCCACGCAAACGCAGGAAGAACATGCAAACTCCACACAGAAACGCCAACTGACCCAGCTGAGGCTCGAACCAGCGACCTTCTTGCTGTGAGGCGACAGCACCACCTACTGCGCCACTACATCGCCCACAATTTATTCAGTAAATGTGATTCATCGTAGCACCTCAGTTTTGTGCATTCATTTTAGTAAGGTGCATCTTTAAAATGGATGTGCATCTTGCCATTTTTTGAATGCGATAAAAATAGGTGTTTGGAAACCTATCTCAAGACTTTTGCCTCAATATTTCACAATCTGCTGCTTATTAATAATTAGTAAGGTAGTAGTTGGGTTTAGGTATTTGGTAGGATTTTGAGATGTACAATAAGGTCATGCTGAACATGTAAGTACTAATAAACAGCCAATATCTTAATAATAAGCAGGTAATAATAGTAACAATTGGTACTTAAGGGCAGTGCTTAATTTGATCTTGCCGGATCCTGTTCCGATGTCAGATATTCGCGTTTTGCATTCCGGTATTCATTTTAATGGATCCAGCAATTACTTGTGCATGGTGAATACTAATGAGCTTCTGTGTGTAAATGTCTGTGTGTGTGTGCGTGTGTGTACGTGTTTTTGTGACATATCAGGACACAAATCTGTATAATGACATAGGTATGACACAGGTATTACAAAAAGGAGGTGAAATATGAGGACATTGGTGACATCCTCATTTCTATTATAAATCCCACAGGATGAGGTTAATGAGAGAGTAAAGCTGCACACTGTCTCCTGTGATGGTTGGGTTTAGGGATAGGGTGGGGTGAGGGCAATACAATATATGGTTTGGACAGTATAAAATGAATGGAAACCTATGTAATGTACCCCCTTTTCACAAAAACAAACGTGTTTCTGAAGACTGTTTTTTATCAAGTGTGATTATAAAAAATGTAATTAATTAATGTTTACCATTAGAAGCTGGTTATGTTCACACAAACCTTATAAAAGTGCATATAAGGCCCCCGTTAAATTAAAGTGTTACCAAAAACTTGATTATCTTTAATTTCTCTGAACTTTCTTTTATTTTGATTTCAGAATAAAGAAGGGAAGAGTCCTTTGCACATGGCCGCCATTCATGGACACTTGACCCGTTCCCAAATACTCATTCAGAACGGTAAAGTACAAACTTAATGAAATTAATAGCTGTAAGATGCCATTAAAGGGGTTTATTTACAGTTCAAGACAAAACTGTGAGATTTTAACTCAAGTATTTTCCAAGTGATGATTAACAGATCGTGGACATTTTTTACATTATTTTCTTTTATATTTTTCTTCTGGAGAAGGTCTTATTTCTTTTATTTTGGTTTGAGTAAAACAATATTAAATATATATATATATATATATATATATATATATATATATATATATATATATATATATATATATATATATATATACATATATATATATATATATACATATATATATATATATATACATATATATATATATATATATATATATATGTATATATATATATATATATATATGTATATATATATATATATGTATATATATATACATATATGTATATATATATATATATATATATGTATATATATATATATATATATATATATATATATATATATATATATATATATATATATATATATATATATATATATATATCTAAACTGATAAGGTCTAATGTTGATCCTGCCCTCACGCTGGTAAACACCTATATATATATATATATATATACTCTACAGTTTAACAGGCTTGGTTTTCTTTATTTTTCTTTTTTCTTTTCGTTTTCAAATATTTTCTTCTTCTTCTTCTTCTTCTTCTTCTTATTATTATTATTATTATTATTTCAGCTCAACTAAATTATTTAAACTCCCTGTATTCATGTATTTTGTTTATGACATGTATTTCCTTTTTATGTTCACTGTGGTATGCTGATTGTCTACACTTTTTGTGTGTGTTCTCTTGTGTTTTGTAGGCGCAGAGGTGGAGTGTGTGGATAATTATGGAAACACTGCTCTTCACACTGCTGCTAAACATGGACATGAGCTGCTCATCAGTGAACTGCTGAATAACGGTGCGGATGTGGCCAGGTCTGTTCATACATAACAATTAAAAACCACACAAACTTAAACATGTCCATTTATATTGATAAAAATAACATTTTTTGGTCGTAAAATAGAATTATTCTGTGAAATATATTTGTATAACAACAAAAAAATTACTCTGCTTCTAGAATTGATTTATACACAAAAGTTTCTTATTTATGTACAGTATTTAAGGGGAGTAAACTATAAGTAAGTTTAATTAAATTACCTACAAATGAACAGTAATCCTTTCCCAGTACTGGGTTGCAGCTGGAAGGGCATTCGCTACATAAAACACATGCTGGATAAGTTGGCGGTTCATTCCGCTGTGGCGATCCCTAATTAATAAAGGGACTAAGCCGAAAAGAAAATGAATGAATGAGTGAACAGCAGTCCCTTACTTTACCTTTTCACAGCTTAACTAATATATTTACAGCAACTAGTTGCTTTGTAACCCATTACTAGGCCCACACGGAATCTGTGCACGCAGAACTCAGCAGATGTTTAGCCCATCATTAATTCTGTTTATTTACTTGAGTAAATGTGTGTAAATCTATATTTATTCAGTTTTTTTAATTAATTACAGTAATAATATTGATTAATGTGAAAATGTTCATCTGATTTATGTACAACGCAGTTTGTAAAGTAATAGTTTCAGTCTCTTATTAGAGATATTATACGAGAGACTTGCTTTGTTTACCAAATTAAGTGAATCTAATTGGATTTCCATTGTAAACATTAAATAAAAGTTTAAAAAATATTATTTTTTATTTAACATATTAAGGTTTTAGTTATGATACTACCAAAATAATTCTGCAGAAATAGCAAAGGCCCTACTCATTACACCACACTGATTGTAATTTTCTGTGACACAAACGTGTTTTCTGTACAGGCGAGGCATTAATGGCATGACTCCATTGCACTTGGCGGTGTTTTACGGCATTTCAGACTGTTGTCGGAAGCTACTTTCCTCAGGTAAAATCACACATATACACTGCCTGGGAATCACCATCTCCTTTTCTGGGAAATAAATCAGATGTACAGTATTGTGCAGAAGTCTTAAGGCTGTCTCATTTTCGCTTATATTTGAAATAATGCAGTCAGATTTTTTTTTGTTTTCTCAAGGAGTTTAAAAGAGTCACAGAGATCTAATCTAATTATAAATAGTAGAAATGTTTGGAAATGTACAGAAAACTGACATTTTCTATTGACACTCTTCAGTTAAAAAATAACTTCGCTGCTTATTCAAACGACTCATTTAAAAAAAGTACAAACAACACAATTCTTAAGCGGCACCTATGATGAAAATCATCTTTTGTAAGCTGTTTGGACAGAACTGTGTGTAGATATAGTGTGTCCACAGTCATATTGGGGTGATATAAACACAACAGGTCTCTTTTTTAAAATTTCCTGACGGATAAGACTCAAATCCCTCCCATTTTGAGGCCCACCACAACGTGACGTAGGAGTGCGGTTTCCCCGCCCACCGAATTGATTGACAGCCGCGTATTAACATGTCTCCGTAGTAACGCGTATAATCATAACAAGACAGGACGTGCGCAAAGCAACTGGGATTAAAAGCTCTGTTGAGCGCTCTGTGATCATCAATCATCTTCAAATATGTTCGAGAGTGAGTTTCACAAGTTTAACACATTTTTAAAACAGTGTATGTTTGTAATAAAGACAGTAAAATTGCTGTAATTCTTCACCACAGCTGCATGTCAGTACAATTATAAAAGAAGATCCCAGTTTGTGGTCGTTAAATCAGGTTTATTTTGTATATTAACATAACAGATGTCCTTACAGCAGTGGATATTAACCTGTATCCTGTCACATTTGCTGTGCAAAAACAATGCAAAGCTAAATGTGTGTGTGTGTGTGTGTGTGTGTGTGTGTGTGTTCGCTGAGTGTGTGCGTGAACTTTGTAACGACATTATGTGTGACTCATCATTGCAGAAAGCCTTGAAGTAACTCCACATAACAAATACATCAAATAATCATTGGGAAAGTTCTTACTGTAGTATTTCTCTCAAACGTTACGTGAGATCTGCTTCCTTCATGTCTGTCAGTTTATCTGAGGCAGGTGAGGCAGAGATTGAGGCACACTCTGACAGGCACGTGGGAACGGTGGGCGGGGAGAGCTAACATTAAAGGCACAGGCGCCAAAAACAGCTCCAGTGTGTTCAAAGCAGAAAATGCCAACCTTTTAAAAGCTATAATAAATAATCTGATGGGTGTTTTGAGCTGAAACTTTACAGACACATGCTGGAGACACAAAGGACTATTAAATCATAACAATGGGGTAAAATAGATGCCCTTATAGGTATTATTTTCCTCTTAAATTTGTAAAAATTATTAATCGATTTGTGTTGGAACAACATGAATTAATTGTGTGGAACCCAGCATTTTTTACAGTGTACATCTGAGGATTTAAGAAATAAATGACTGATTAAATGACTGAATAAATGATTAAAACTGTAAAAAAATATCTGTAAATTAGCAGTTTTCCACCTTTTGTGATTCATGTTTTTATTTTTCCTCATTTATTTCTGCATTTGAATTGCATTATGGGAGCTTAATCTTTCTTCCAAAAACTTTTAACCTTGGAAAAGCTGGAAAAAGTGACGTTTATGAACATTTGTAGTAGTTTGCAGTGCTATATTGCCTGGGTTGGTGCTGTACATTATGCTACAAACACCTTGTAATAAGCTGCAGCACATTTTCAGTTATTTTACAGACTTATTTCTCTATATATCATTTCTTATACATTATTGTTACGTTTTTAAAGATGTTTTTAAAGATGTTAGTGGGATGCTGTAACATTTAAGTAAGACAGGTGTAATGTATGCGACAGATCAAGGATGAGGCAAGAATCAATTCTCTATTTAAGCTTTTTACTCAATAGATGAAAATTATTGAACAGGAATTGGAGAGGAAAAAGAAAAAACAAACATTTATAATTATCTTTAAACACAAAAACGACGAGTGTAAGCCAAATCAAAGAAATTAACAAAACAAAACGATCCTTAAAACTAAAGTCTAAGCTAGGCGTCAAAAATAAATACAAATAAACACCGAAATCTTCAGTGTATACGACACCCGAACTAAACTCATTAAAGCTACAAAACTCAATACACAACTGACAAAACACTCAAGCTAATCTAACAAAACATCAATCTAAACTAAAACAAACCGAATAAAACGGTCAAAGTTTAGAACCACACAACAACCATCACATTATGTTACTTAAAGCCAACAAAGTTCAACAAGCAAACTCGAATTACCACAGTAAACTGAGATAATAAATCACTAAACAGCCGAAGCATAGCACAATCAATTTGCATGGAGCACAAATGGTACGCCGAGGCAGAGCGCACACCACACATTGGTCTGTCGGGGCTTTAAATCCTTGCGGCTCGTCCGGGGATTGGTGAAACCGACTTCGTCATAATAATGATGGACAGAATGGTCAACCAATAAGAAACCTAAAGACTAAACAAGCAGAGAGGAGGGTGAGAAAAAAAAATAGACAAAGAAAACATCAAACATAACAATTAAATTATTAATTTAAGCTACTAAAATGTCAATAAAAGTCACTTTGTTAAACTGTAGAGTTGAATTATCAACATCAAAAGTCGATAGAGCAGAGATCAACATCCCATAATGCAATTCACAACCGTAAATAAACAGAAAACACTTGTGAAACACAAAATACGCAAACTGGTAAATAACAGATATGTTTAACAGCGTACAAGTGGCCTAAAACCAAAGCTGCTAACTATGAAGTCTCCCATATTTCACACCCACCTCCCAACACCCACCCATTTTGTTATTTCTCCCGGGAAACCCTCATAATTTTCCAATCTAGTTACCAAGAATCGCCTTTTTGTCCATGTTTGTCAAGTTGCCAGATCTTGTATGAAGCTCATCACCTCACACAACTGACGAAATATTCAAATCTCGAAGCATGTTTTACCTCAATCTGGCAACATACATTATTCTGAAGACTAAATGTTGGCAGGTATGACTAAACATATGCACAGTGCTGTACATCTGTGTATCTTTAGCTAAGAAACCGTGTCTGTCAGCAGGGTTTGATATAAATACTCTGGACGGCCTGAGCAGGACGTGTTTACATATCGCTGCTTCAGGAAGGTAAGATAAATGCCTAAATGTGTGTTTACGAGACTGTGAGTGTATTTTAATTAATGTTGTAGTTTTATATAGATATACATCCTTTGTTTTTGTCGATTGACAGAAACGTCGAATGTCTGAAGCTGCTGTTGGACAGTGGTGCCGATTTGAGTATAAAGGACAACATAGGAAGGTAAAGTGATTCATATTCAATAATAATCAAATCATTATATTGATTTATATACAAAGTTGTGTATATAATGGAGCCTGTAAATGTGATATTTCTTGTGAAAATGCTTTTGTATTTAATTTATAAATATAAATGATGTTTAACAGATTCAGGAATTTTTCACAGTATTTACCTATTATATTTTTTTCTTCTGGAGAAAGTCTTGTTGGTTTTATTTCGGCTAGAATAAAATCAGTTTTAATTGAACGAACAAACAAACAAACAAACAAACAAACAAACAAACAAACAAACAAACATTTAAGGTCAATATTATTAGCCCCTTTAAGCAATATTTGTTTTGGATTGTCTACAGAACAAACCACTGTTAAGCAATGACTTGCCTAATTACCCTAATTAACCTAGTTAAGCCTTTAAATGTCACTTTAAGCTGTATACTAGTATCTTGAAAAATATCTCGTCAAATATTATGTGCTGTCATCATGGCAAAGATAAAAGAAATCAGTGATATTTTATGTATATGTATTTGTGTGTGTGTGTGTGTGTGTGTGTGTGTGTGTGTGTAATACAAATTGTATGAAAAATCACGTTTAATGTTTTCATGAATATATATTAATTATGAATATAAAACATGTATAAATTAGCTCATATTATCTTATTGCCCTATAAGCGGTGTACAGTGTTGATCTGGTTTTTCCACAGGTCTGCTTTGCACTATAGCTCAGTGAATGGCTCGTACCTGTGTACGGTGGCTCTGGTGAACGCTGGAGCTGATGTTAATGAGCTGGATGTCAATGGATGTAGTTCACTGCACTATGCAGCGGCCGCACAAACCTCTCACAGGTACAGTAAACAACTAACCGACCATCAAAGTTCAGCATTCACAATATTCTTTGCACTAACATTTCTCTACTTTTCGTTGCTACTGTGAATAAAAGTATTAATTTTGACAATGTTAGTATAATGATAATATCAGTATAATGATAATACTATGCAGCACGGTGGCGCAGTGGGTAGCACAATCGCCTCACAGCAAGAAGGTCGCTGGTTCGAGCCCTGGCTGAGTCAGTTGGCATTTCTGTGTGGAGTTTGCATGTTCTTCCCGTGTTGGCGTGGGTTTCCTCCGGGTTTCCTCCAGGTTTCCCTCACAGTCCAAACACATGCGGTACAGGTGAATTGAATACTAAATTGACCGTAGTTTATGTGAGTCTGTGCAGGAGTGTATGGGTGTTTCCCAGTGAGGGGTTGCGGCTGGAAGGGCATCCGCTGAGTAAAAAATGTGCTGGATAAGTTGGCGGTTCATTCCGCTGTGGTGACCCCTGATTAATAAAGGGACTAAGCCGAAAAGAAAATGAATGAATGAATGATAATACAGTATCCAAGATTTTGAATGGTATAGTGTTTAATCAGTATGTATGGATCTTTCAGTTCGTCAAAGAACCATCACATTGATCAACTGTTAATAAATATTGATAGTAACAATCATAATAATAAAAAGAATAAACATTCTTTAACAGCAAGTCCGAATATTAGATGATTTCTGGACTAATGATGCTAAAAATAAGCTTTGAATAAATTCAAAGGAATAAATTATATTTTGAAATATATTAAAATTAAAGCCAGTTATTTTAAATCGTAAATAAATTTCAGTTTTTTTCTATTTTTGCTTTTTGTTTTCGCACAAGAGGCGACTTTAGAAAACATACAAAATCTTAATTTTCCAAAGCTTTTGGTCGCTACTAAAATGATTTTTGTCTTGTTTCTAGTCTAAATATGTAAAAGTTCTTAAATCAAGAAACATTTTCTAGACGATCAAAAATATTTTGTTTTAAGAAATAATATGCCAAAATTAAGTTATTTCCTTAAAAAAGCCAAATAATCTGCCAATGGGGTAAGTGAAATAATCTAATGTCAAAAGGAAAAACAAGATTATGTAGCTTAACCCATTGGCTGATTATTTAGCTTGTTTTAAGGAAAAACTCACTTAATTTTGACTTATTATTTCTTAAAACAAGACAATATTTTGTGTTTGTCCAGAAAATTCTTTATGATTTAAGACATTTTAGATATTTGGACTAGAAACAAGACAAAAAACTGAAGTAAGCGTTTTGTTGCAGTGTAGTGTACCTACTTCACTGATGTTAAATATGACAATTAGTATGTTTACATCATAAGTATTTTACGTTTTGTCAGTTTAGTGGCTAATTCGTATGAATTCGTACGTGTTCAGACGTATGAAATTGTACGATTTTAAAAAGGAGGCGTGGCACCTAACCCCAACTGTCTTTGGGGGATGAGCAAATCATACTAAATTCGTACGAATTAGATCTAGACCAAATCAAAAAGTTACGAATTGCCATGAGATTGTGTTGGTTTACATCCTTACCTTAATCCGTAAGGTCCTAATCGAACTAAACAGAAATTAAGACATGTGGAGTATGCCGATTTTAGTGGCATTATTGAATTGCAGTACAGACATGGAAACACCGCAATCAAACTATTACCGTCATGTAGGATTTTCACCGCATTTTGCGACAGGATAGTCTATACACATGTGGCTGTTTGACACTATTCTCTGCACCTACCGAGTCATTGAAGGACAAAGTGGATCACGAATACGGAGGTTCTTTCCCAAACGGCGTGCGGTATCAAACTCCATTAAAACTACACACTTCCAGCAGTTTATACTCCCGTCCAATATCTTGTTTGTCAGGGGGGCATGAATGAAATGTTCCTGAATGAAAGTGAAACTGCCAAACTGCAGTTAAAGTACACAAATTAAAAATGAAACACCTGAAATTACATTAAACTTCGGAGGAAACGTGGATAACGCGGTGGCGCAATGACGTTACTCGATCTGTGTGCTATATCCTGTAAAACGGCATCGTGAAAGGAACATTCAATAAGCAACTCATGTGAACATGTGAATCATATTATTGTCTTATTCAGATTAAGGCAAATAATTCCATTACTGATGTCCATGTAAACATACTCATTAATAATATGATTTATTTAGTATATTTCTGCCTTTAATAGAGTTGAGCAGGCCAGTCCTGACAGACCGTCTCTCAGCGGTGATAATGATGAGGAGGCTCTCTGGTAAATCATCCTTTGGGGGTTAAATTGAATTCAGTAACTATAAGAAAGCTCAGTACTGCCTGATAACTTATGTGTTGTGTTTATTTACAGGTGTTTAGAGTTTCTTTTGCAAAGCGGTGCTGATCCAACACTGCGAGACAATGAAGGATTCAGTCCAGTCCATTACGCTGCTGCCCGAGGGGACAAACACAACCTCAAACTGGTATGAAAAAACAGATCTGTAAGCCTATTTAGATCTAATGAAGTGTTAAATGTGAAGTCTAAACAAATGAATGGTACACTGTAAAGCCCAACAGTCAACTCTATCAAATGAAATGAGTGTAGCTAACTCAGAATTTACTGAAAGTTAATTCTACTCATTTGAAAAGAGTTTTGAACTCAGTGTTGAAGGTAATACGTTAATTAAATACCTCATTACTTCAACTTAGATGGAGTAAGTTCACAGTACTCATATAGATTAGTTTTTAACTCGAATGGTTTGCTGCAGTTGGTTTACTCAGATGGTTTGAGTTGCCTTAACTTATTAGGTTTTCCAGTACTCGTTTGGTTTAAGTACTCTTCATTTATTGGGTTTTATTGAGCTCATATTGCTTCGTTTACTCAAATGGATTAAGTTTACAGTACTCATAGGACTCATAGTTTATGAACTTATATGGTTTGTTGCAATCGGATTCCTCAAATGATTTAAGTTACCTTAATTTTTGGGGTTTTGCAGTATGTTTACGCATTAAAGATGTACAGAAAGATTTGACTTAATGGCTGTTTTCTGTTAGCTCATAGAAATGTCTTTCAAATGTGTGGAAGATCTGGAGAATTGTGTTCCTGTGAGTCCTTTACACTTAGCGGTGAGTATTCAGCCTGTCTGCCTGTCATGACTTCATTTCGACACAACAAAAGTTATGATCTTGAGTGATCATACGATGCAGTTATATCTCTTGAAATGAGTTGTGTCTAAGCTGTTTGGTGGGGATTCCAGGTTAAATAATCGACCTACTGTAAAAAGTCCTGTATATCAGTCATGTTGATTTAAAGACAAAATTATTAGCCCTCCTTTGAAATTGTAATTATTGTTCATAGATTCATCAAGTGTTGTTTAATGAAAACATTTTTTAACAATAGTTTTAATGACTAATTTCTTTTGTCTTGGCCATGATGACAGTACAGTATATTAAACTAGTTATTTTGCAAGATACTAATTGCTTAAAGTGCAATTTAAAGGCTTGTTTAGGTTAAATAGGACAAGTCGTTGGACAACAGTGGTTTGTTCTGCAGCCAAGGGGGGTTGAAAATATATTAAACAAAATCGATTAATGTAACCATTTAGAAGAAAACGGCATGTTTTACTATAGATTTTAGAACAAGGGCGCCGCCATCTTAGAATGTCGCTGTTTCTGATGTCACAGGATTGGTTCCGTTCCCTCAGATGAACAGATACAGTGGAAGTAAAGGACTGAACACGGAGACTGTAAAGCCTAATTTAACCCAATGCTCGAAGTTGTGGACGTGTAGCTGGTGCAAATACAAGCTATAGTAAAGCTATAGTAAAACATGCTGTTTTCTTCTAAACGGTTACATTAATCGAGTTTGTTTGATATATTTTCATTAAAGTGGAATCTAATGTACAAAATAATGTAAACTTGACTGAGTGCTTCATTTCCCCTTTAATGGAAATGCACCTACTTCACATTTGGGATTTTTGCCAACTTTAAATATTTGCTTTACATTAGGATGTAAACCCAGCTAGTGATGTGTTTTTCTCACCCCTGCTCTGTTGTTTCCGTCAGGCGTATAACGGTCACAGTGAAGCTCTTCAGCTGCTGTGTGAAACGTTGGTCAATGTGGACATGCAGGACTCCAGGGGCCGAACGGCTCTGTTTTTGGCGGCTCTGAGGGGCCACGGCTCCTGTGTGGAGCTGCTGCTGCTTCAAGGAGCTTTGTTTTCCATCAGGGAGACCGTCCACCACTGGACACCCCTACATGCTTCAGGTGCGTGCAGATATTAAAGGAACACTTCAGGTTTATTTTGGAAATAGGCTAATTTTACAGCTCCCCTAGAGTTAAACATTTCATTATTTATTTTTTTTAATCCATTCAGCCGATGTCCGGGTCTGGTGAGAGCAATTTTAGCTTAGCTTAGATCATTGAATCAGATCATTGAACCGCAAAGTGCTCCCGCCAGACCTGGAGAACGGCTGAATGGATTAAAAAATAATAAAACGTGGAGTAAAAATGGGGGAAGTTGTAAAATGAGAAAAAAGTGATTTTATTCCATATGTTAATTAGCATAAGTTTTGCCAATTAACATAAGTGCACAATCCCATAAAGATGGCAATAAATGATCCACTAAAAATGGATCAAATTACAGTAAATCACAAGCAGGCAGTGACGATGAGTTACGTGTGCGTAATCTACTAACAACACAAAATGGGATTGGACGTCCATTTTTAGGGAATATACAAGTAATGGAACATAAACCTGTGGTAAACATGGTAAATCACATTGCATAATTCATTTTAATACACTCCCATAAATGCTGTTTCATAAGTGAAACGTCTGAAAATGCATATGCAATAAGGTCAAGTGAAAAAAATCTAATTGTAATGTTTCACTGTGCCCTGTGTCTCTTTAGTAAACTCTCACAGTAGTTTTGGCCAAAAATACACATTGAGGTTTCTAAAAAAATAATTCAAGAGTTCCCACTTAGATATGCTTGGTGTTTAAAGCAGGTTTGGCATGCTGGCAACCCTGAGCTCGGAGCCCAGTCAATAAGCATATCAGGAGATCCGAGATCAGGTAGGTCTCGAGAGCTCCCCCTTTAAAAAGGGAGGAAAAGGAGGAGATGGGGTGGAAGGGGGGATTCTTCCAAACGAAGATAGAGCAGTAGGGAGAAAATGATCCATTTATAGTAAACTAGGATCACTCTGATTGGATTATTACTGATTACAGATGAGCGGCCAGTCGTGCTCAATCATATCACGTGCTCCTCTCGAAATTAGTTTATGAAACTTCATTTAAACATGTCTATAATTTTTTGTGGAGATGAACAACGTCGGCTGATTGGTGGAGATTTGGCATTGTGCAGTTATTTTTGAGAAAATATAAAGCATTGTCTGTTTGTTAATTAGTTGAATCCGTTATTATCCTCATAGCTGCCAATGGCCACACTGACTGTCTGCTCATGCTGTTGAAAAGTGCTGAAAAAAACAACATCATTGACCTGGTGGACAAGCATGGACAGTAAGTGCCACTTTCATTCATAACTTTAATCTAGTGTGATTTAATGTGGTCATACGATGCAGTCACATCTCTTACAATTAATTCTGTCAAAGCTGTTTGGTGGGGAGTCCAGGTTAAATATTCTACCTACTGTGAATAGTCCTGTATATCAGTCGGGTAGAGTTAAAGACACAATTATTAGATCTGCTGTTAAATTTGAATTATTTTTCAGATATTACTCAAGTGCTGCTTAACAGAGAGAAGATTTTCAACACATTTTTGTGTTAGTGACTTTTTTTTTTGATCATTTAAAGTCAAGTTGATGACACTTTGTGAATAAAAAGTCAAATTAACACTATTAAAAGACTTCAAGTCACAATTTCTGAGTATTTGTACAAGCCGACATTCGAACACAGGACATTTGCAGCACAGTTATGCTGCATCCCAGTTCGCATACTTATACTACGCCCTAAAAGTATGTACTTTTTTTGAGAAGGAAAAACACTTTTGAGTGTGTAACAGAAGAGTATGCAAGCTTTGGGACATACTGCCTCCTTGTTAACAGATCGTTGTGTTGCTTAGTTATGAGTCCTGCCAATCATCAACATTTCTGTCATATTTAATTTCCTACCCTATTGGAGAAGCAGCAGCAGCAGGTTAATCTCCCATTCACGAGTCTTTCATACAGAGAAATCTCGTCAGGTCTTTGGATAAATCTGCATTCAGATGTTAATGTCCAAACACGTCTTTATATAAGTTCAGTATTGCTGACACAGATGAAATATAACACAGAAAATGCCATTTAAATATTTAATGGGCTAGATATTAATTAACAGTCAAATTAACATCTTTACCAAAGCCTCTCTATTCTCGCGGGTCCGCCATGTTTGTAGTTTATTTACACTTTTCACCCGAGTTTGTAGTTCTAATCAAATTCACGTCCAACGTGCAATGTATCGTGGGCAATATCAGCAGTTACAGTATGGACGTTTCTACACTTCAGAAATAGTAAACCATCTGGGAAACTTTGGCATACTCTTTTCAAAATACTAGGGTTTGGCACATACTAATTCTATTTTCGAATGCTGTTTAGGATGGATAGTATGCGAATTGGGACACAGCGTTACTCTATGCCAGGGGTCACCAACCCTGTTCCTGGAGAGCTACCTTCCTGTATAATTCAGCTCCAACCCTGATCAAACACACCTGAACCAATTAATTATGACCTGAAGCAGCACTTGATAATTAAGTGTGTTGGGTCAGGGTTGCAACTGAAATCTGCAGGAAGGTAGCTCTCCAGGAACAGGGTTGGTGAACCCTACTCTTTGGAAATGCACGGTCCACTAGGCCAGTGTTTCCCAACTCTGTTCCTGGAGGCACACCAACAGCACATATTTTGGATGTCTCCCTTATCTGACCCATTAACTTCAGGTTTTGGAGTCTCTTCTAATGTTCTGATGAGTTGATTCAGGTGTGTTTGATTAGGGAGAGGTTGAAAATGTGTACTGTTGGTGTGCCTTTAGGAACAGAGTTGGGAAACACTGCACTAGGCTACATTAGATGCTGGTTTTGTTTCCAACCGTGTTAATCAAACACCGATTCTCCAGGTATGGGAATGCTTCTGAAATGGCCGATGCTTTGAATCGCTTTAGTCACATGACCTGGGTGTTTCGAAACATTTTGGAGCAGTGTTTTGAAAACATCTGCAGTTCGGGATCTCGACACCATGTCAATACATCAGTTACTTAAAGCAGGGTTAATCCACCTTCAGCGACTAACAGCGCCCCCCGCTGCTGGAATCAGCTTCCAGAAATGATCAGATGTGCTCCAACATTAGGCACATTCAAATCAAGACTGAACACACATCTGTTTAGCTTTGCCTTTACTGAACGAGCACTGTGCTACGTCCCACCGATCGCACTATTATGTATTTCTTTTGTTTTTAATTCTTTTATAACCCGTTTTAATGCATTTTAATCTGTTTTAATCATTTTTAATTCTTTTAATCATTATTTCTTTTATTCTCGTTTATGTAAAGCACTTTGAATTACCATTGTGTATGAAATGTGCTATAGAAATAAACTTGCCTTGCCTTTGTTTCTTTTGTGTTTACGTTTGTTTTGTTCGACCCTTGTTGTCACCACCCCACTCATTACACTTTCCCAATCCTTCTCTTTCCCTCTGTGTTTCCTGTTTTTTGCACGGGTTTGATGTACTGCTGTTTGTAAGCTCAGTCTGGTGGTGTGTGTAGGACTCCGCTGATGTTGGCCGCTCTGGGCCGTCACACTGACTGTGTGCACATGCTGCTGGAGAGAGGAAGCAAACCAGACTCTGCAGACAGAAGAAGCCGCACTGCCTTACACCGCGCTGTGAGTTTACATAAGTCGTGAGTTTATTATATAACCAGTCCCTCCAGGATTTAGCCATTCTGTGATCTGAGATTTTAAAGGGGACCCGTTATGCCCCTTTTTACAAGATACAAAATAAGTCTCTGAAGTCCCAGGAGTGTGTGTGAAGTTTCAGCTCACAAGCAACTCTCTGAAACGGACACTTGTAGGCTTTGATCCAAATTGTGGCGTTTTGGTGACTGTCGCTTTAAATGCAAATGAGATTGTGCTCTTTTCAAAAGAGGGCGGAGCTATAAATGCCTGTGTGTCAGCATAGCGGCAGATTCACAAACAAGACTAACGTTATCTGTGTGAAAAACTGAAAATGTGAAAAGAAGAAGGCAGTGGACGGCTGCTTCTCACTTAGGGCTGCTTATGTTAATGAGGGTCACTAGTGGGCGGGGCTTTCCCTGTTTGATGACACGTACAACAACGGGAGAATGTCGATCAAAGTGTTTCTGCAGACTGTTTTTATCAAGTGTGTATTACTTTTTACCATTAGAGGTTGGTTATATTCACACACTGTTGCCACACAACTATGTTCAAACCCCTAATTTAAATTCCCCAAAAATTAAAATGGTTAATAAGTACTCACCCTCATGTTGGCTCAATCGCCTGAGACCTTCGTTCATCTTCTGAACACAAATAAGCATCTTTTTCGGTGAAATCTGAGAGCTCCCTCATCCGCCATAGACAGCATGGTTCCTGATTCGTCCAAATAAATAACAAAAAAAACTCCCAAACCTAAGAAACTACTTATAATCTAATGAGAATTAGTTGCAATGTAACTTATATTCAACAAACGGACCATCAAAATAAACACTTTTGTGTACTCATAATTTAAAATAATTACTTTCAAGAGTTCACACTTAGCTGATAATCAATAAAGCGTATTTGGCATGCTGTCCCGGGAGAGAGCCCTGAGCTCGTAATATCCTCGAGCCCGGGGCTCCCTCCCGTTAGAAGGGCGAGAGAGGAGTTCAAGCTCAGGTAGGTCTCGAGAACTCCCCTGCTTGTCGCCGCGTGAGAAGTGTAAACTTGTGCTGTTTTCGGTGATAATTTGGTTTAGTCGATTGGCTATTGTTTATGTTTTTGGATGGTGGGAGGAAACCAGGGGACCCGGGGGAAACCCACACGAACACGGGGAGAACATGTAAACTCCGCACAGAAACACCAACCAGCCCGATAGGAGGTTGGACCAGCGGTGTTCTTGCTGTGAGGCAACAGTGCTAGCCACTGGGCCACCGTGTCACCCTATCGGAAAAGGGGGAGGAAGTAGGGGTGGAAGGAGGGGAAAGCTTCAAGATGAAGATAACTGGAGTGAAAAACTCAGGTTATTTATAATGCCTCCGTAATCATCTAATGGGTCACATTACGGAGCTAATAAGGAGCCAGCCGTGTTAATCATAAGCACGTGATCTTATCAGAATAAAGAAGCCCACCGCTTGAGAGGAGTCCAGAGAACACAGACCTGTTCCGACCACAGTTGTTCCCAAGGGTTTGATTATTGCGGTCGGTGGATTTTCAATTATTTGCAATGTTTTCTTACAGGAACATGCATTAAATAAGTTACTGGCGAGTTGTTTTGCATGAAGTTGCTGAGACTTTTATTTCAGTTTGTTGATGTTCTTCCAACTGAAACAGAATATTGAGTAGGGGGCGGGGCTTTCTATTTGCACACCATTCTCTTGTAGTTAACCGGGAGTTTCCAAACTCGATCCTGGAGGGCCGGTGTACTGCATAGTTTAGCTCCAACTTCCCCAGTCACACTTGCCTGGAAGTTTCAAGTATGCCTAAAAAGAGCTTGATTAGCTGGTTCAGATGTGTTAATAGAGGTTGGAACTAAAATAAGCAGGACACCGGCCCTCCAGGACCATGTTTGGAAACCCCTGTAGTAAACTAACGGTTAGAGGGGCGTGGCTAAGAATATTGTTGCTGAAGCGTCAAACTGACATCATCAGAAAAGCAGCCAATCCAAAAGCAGATGACGCTCAGGCTTTGATTAAAGATTACCAAAAACAAAATGTCAGTGGATTAATTTGCATGGATTAATTGCTCCCCTTAATAATAACAATATGCACTAGCAAAATAAACATTGTAAATTTGGATCTCACTCAGATTTTAAGCACTTTTTATGTGATTAAGTGCAAAATGCGCATACAAATAGGTGGATGGAAACATAGCGAGTGTTTCCTTTATGTAAATGATCAGGCCTAATGTTCCCTGAAGTCTTAAAAGAAATGAAATGTTTATAAGATTGTTCTCTGTTTACATTTTGACTGTAAAACAATAGAAATGTCACATACAGTATATATTAAAGCCGTTTGAGAGAAACCCACCTGCAACATCTATCATTTTAGGTTACAAAAATCTGAAAAATATCCTGCAAAATCCTGGAAGGACTGATGTGTGCATGTGTTGTGTTTGTGCCCATCATGGCATCAAGGGCATCATATATTTGGTGTTCATAAAACCCTGCAATTGATCATTGCAACAAACTAATCCTGCAAGATATCAGAGCCATTTTAACAGCCCTTCTATGTTTCACATTTGGCAT